>NC_051069.1:47841176-48167010 GCF_004664715.2 Peromyscus leucopus | reverse complement strand
TCAAAGCACATGGATGAGAACTCAGGAACATTACACCATTGTAGTTTCGTATGCAACGTGCAGACAGCTCCACTATGTAGTCTCCTGTCTTCTCCACAGCAATTGTTTGTTGCTTGTGTGACGTTGTGTATGCTTGTCAGCCAGGAAGTAGCCTAATGTGTTTTGGAAGTTTCATGAGCTGCTTGAGTCTTACATGTTTTATACACATATTTCATGAGTCTACTGAGCCCCTCTCCTCCCTCCAAGAGGGAATGTTTCAATGAAGAGGAAATAGCGATACAACAAATGTACTCCATGACCCTACCTCACTGAACAATGCACTCCTAAGAAGCTGGTCTGCTGATCCTTTTCTCTTGTTTATAGATGTCTGCGTGAGTCACTCTTCCTCTGCTCCCCTTTCTTCTGGTTCCATCAGGACAGCCAACTTTGAAGTCCTCCCATTTTACTGGGCTCTAACCAATTCTCTAGTTGTTTCACCCTTTCTCCTTTCTCGTAATAGCAGGTAGTAGGCCAGGCTGTTTAGTGTGTTCTCCTAAATGTGTGTTATCAGCGAGCATCGACTTCTGTTCCAACTTTTTCCTTTGCCTGAAATTCCCTGCTCAGCTGGAGAAAGTTCAAAGGTACAGAACCAGCTCTCCTTAATTGCTTCCTGTGACACATGGCTTCAGTAGCTTCCCAGACTAGCTTTACCTCATTCATCAGAAAATTCAGCTTGATATCTGATGATTGGAAAGAGGCTGTACCCATCACTGCCAAATCCTCTTATCCTGTTTGTCTTCAGGAAAGTCATCCATCATCTGGCCTGGTCCAGAGATGTTTGGCTTAATGTTGTAATTGCATCATGAGTACCTGGACTGGCCCTCCTGCTGGCCTCAGAGGCCATTGTTTCTCATGAGTGTGACTAATAGCCATCACTGAGGACAGGAGATGATTCATTCCCACTGTCTCCTGTGGCTTCTAACTAAAACATTTAAGCAAAGAATAGACAAAAAGGAAGCCTCAGACAGTGATGAAATTGACTTAACTCCCATCTGACATGTTTCCCTTCCAGCTCAGAATCCATACATTAGGAGTAAAGAGATCCCTCACATCATAAAATTTTTGTGACAAATTACAATGTTCACTATAGAGTGATTGAAGTGCTTATTGAAAGGAATGTTATTAAAATGAAAAGGTTTCCCCTAAATTCACTTCATAACATACTGACATTTTAATAGAAAGTCTTACTGATAAACACCAAGTACTGAGTAGCTTAGTAAACAGGAGGTCGTGTTGACTCCAGGCATGTGCCCACCAGAAACAAATCTCGTGTGTTTAATGTAGGATTTCCCTTTACCCATTACTTCCAAGTATACCAAAATATCTAATGCTTTATTTTTCAGAAGGAAATACATAAATTCTGGATTCTGGATACAGAACTGAAAATGGGGGAAATGGAATGAAAACAAAACAAAACAAAACAAAAAACAAGAGAGAGCAAGGAAGATTCCTGGTGTGTGGCCTGAAGTCTGCCTGCATCAGCCTTACCTGGCTGCTTGTTAGGAGTTCAGAATCCAGGTCTCATGTAATACTTTCTAACCAAGATCTATGCTGATATAAGATCCCAGGGGTTTTCTCTTGAAATGTGAAGAGGACTGGAACGTAGACATCTGTAATCCCACATATAGAAGACTAAACACCCCGTCACACACACACATACACTCAGAAAAATATAGTACTGGTGTCTTAAAAAATCATAAAATATAACTCTTTCCTTCTCTTCCTTAAAATTCAAATCTAATAAATGTTTATAGAAAGGAAAATATTTGAATGTATTAAAAATAGTTTTATTAAATTAAATCAAGGCTTAAAAATATTTTACTATTAAAATGTTATGGAATAATCATTTTGTACACTGTGAAGATGTGTCTTTGCCAAGGCAGCTTCTAATTAGTTTAATAAAGAACTAAATATCCAATAGCTAGGCAGGAAGAAGTTAGGCAGAATTTCTGGGCAGAGAGTAAGAGAAGGAGAGGAGATGAATCTAGGGACAGGGTATTGGAGGGAGAGGGGCACCAGAAGACATGGAGAGGAAACAGAAGGTGCAAGATGGAAGAGAGATTAAAAAGCCACAAGACAAAATTAATTATAAATGGGTTAATTTAAGTGATAAGAGCTAGTGAGACAAGCCTAAGCTATAGACCAAGCTTTTATAAGTCTACCTGTAGTTTTGTGTGTGCTGGCAGTCCAAAGAAAAATAAGTCTCCGTGAAAACACTGTGGAAGGCTCTATAAACGCCACAGCTGGCAGAGTAATGATTCATGTGAAGCAAGAAGGAAATTGGGTTCAACATGACTCAGTTGGTGTTGGTTCAAACTTCTGGTTTCTGACCCTAGGTAGTTTATTGTAAACAATTTTAAGTACAGTGTGATTTGGAACAAAGTTTGCTTGTGTAACACAATCCCCTATGCACAAGGAGGCATTATCACATCAAAACTTCTTTCAAAGCATTCATCACTTCTTCCATGAAGATCTGTTCTAGAGAACACATGGGCTATGTGTTACCTTAAGGGCCTAGGAGAGAATTTGGTGTTGTTCCAGTCATACAAATAGTATAGAGGTGATTTGGGCTGCTAGCTACTTCCTGTCCTCCTTATGGGAGCCCAGGGGACTCCCCTGGGTACCCAGATGTAGCAGATGTAGCTAGAGTTTTCCTGCCTTGTCCACAGTCAGGACAAATCTTTGTCACCCACCAGTCCCACAGCCACTCAGACCCAACCAAGTAAACACAGAGACTTATATTGCTTACAAACTGTACAGCTGTGGCAGGTTTCTTGCTAACTGTTCTTATAGCTTAAATTAATCTATTTCCATAAATCTATACCTTGCCACGTGGCTCATGGCTTACCGGCATCTTCACATGCTTCTTGTCATGGCAGTGGCTGGCAGTGACTCCTTCTGCCTTCCTGTTCTTTCTATTCTCCTCTCTGTTAGTCCCGCCTATACTTCCTGCCTAGCCACTGGCCAATCAGTGTTTTATTTGTTGACCAATCAGAGCAACAGATTTGACATACAGACCATCCCACAGCACCCAGATAGCACAAAGTTCACCTAGACTATTAAATATCTTTAGTCCTTGTTGTAGGAGCTTGGGAGAGCTATATGTAATGCAAAGGTAACCTATACTTTTAACCATCTCCCTGCTTGTGGGAATTTGTTATGGCCTGACTCTACATATAATGTAGATCACTAGGCTATTAACCACTTTCATTTCTAGGCTTTTGGGGGAAAAACAGGTTATACATCTCTTTCTTTGAAAAGACAGCTCTGTGTGTTTAACATTCCTGGTTTCCCTAGACCTTTGTGCTCCCAACACAACACAAGGCAGTTATCATGGCACATGCTAGCAGGATATACTGAAGAGGCAGAGGCCTGAGATCACCAGAGCAATATGAATGCAAGAGACCAATTTCTTATGGCTACTTTTTTTTGCTGTTAAATTGATGTTATCCTATTTCTTTGAGAGTTGGTAGCAGCTGTACAATGTGTATGATGACAGCTGTTTATTAACCTGGGTGCTTCATTCACTAGGAAGTGATTTCAGTGTTGCTCAAAGCCAATGATTTGAGGGGTTGTAATGTATTCCATTGGAATATAGAGCATGGCTAAATTAATTTGTTAGAAACATAGTTCAGATCCTTTAAGATAATGATCATGTCTACCATAGTGTATGAAATTAGATGTATACATTTTAATATAATCTAAACATTAATAGCTCTTGGTAAGGGCTAGACCACATGCAGTTTTACCTGGTATAGGTTAGGAATAATGTTGATACCAACGACTATTAGTTAAATCTCTCTCTTCTGGGAACACAAGATACTGAATGTATAGTATCTCAATTATCTATGAAAAGAAATGTGATAATGGGGATTCTGCTTCAACCAAGAACTACATCTGGGCTATACTTGTGGCTGGATATACAGAGTAAAGTATGGTGGCGAGATTTTTACTTCCCAAAACCTTATCTCCAAGTAGTCAGACATATGCTCTGGTTTTTTTTTGGTTTTCCAAGACAGGGTTTCTCTTGTGTAGCTTTGTGCCTTTCCTGGAACTCACTTGGTAGTCCAGGCTGGCCTCGAACTCACAGAGATCCGCCTGCCTCTGCCTCCCAAGTGCTGGGATTAAAGGCGTGCGCCACCACCGCCCGGCATATACTCTGTTTTTTAAAGATTTGTTTTTACTATTTTTATTTATGTGTAGGACTGTGTGCCTGCGTGAATATATAGCATGTCAATATAGGTTCCTGTGGAAGCCAAAAGAGGGCATCAGATTCCCTGGAATTTGAGTCACAGGCAGTTGTGGGTCATCCCATGTGATTTCCGAGGGCTGAAGTCGGGTCCCCTGGAAGAGCAGCAAGAACTTTTACTGCTAAGCCATCTTTCCATCTTCAAGGCATGTATTTATAATATCAGCAAAGCCTCATCAGAAGGTATGCTACAAAGACATCCCTTGACTTTCTCTCTGCTCTCTTTCCTTCTCCCCTCCTCTTTCTTCTTCTTCCTCCTTCTCCTCTTCCTACTCATCTTCTTCTTCAACATGGTCTCACTAGTAGTCCTGACTTGACTCTCAATATTAAGTTCTAAAAATACAATAATGCAGATTTTGAAAGGAAGTATAAAATTGCAGTCTCTGATTTGGCTGATCTGGGTTACTAATACACCAATGGACTGTGAGCTTTTTCATCACTTTGAAGCTTATACTTGATGACTTGTTTTGTTTCATTTTTTAAGTTTGTGTAGTATGTCATTTAACAGATAGTTTTTGGAGATAAGTTTCCTAAGTGCACCTAAGCTAGCAAAAAAGGTTGGAGCTCAGGGCAGCTTAGTTCTTCCAGGGCCTCTTAGTTCTCACAGCCCTCGGGCAACTGAGGCAAGCAAGGCTTTTCAGTCCCCACTCTTTCCTGTGCTACTGAAATTGTATAATCTTACACTGGAATGTGACATCTTGCATCTTGGAGACTTGGGGCGATGTCTTTCTCATCAGTGATTAATCCTAGCCTGTCTCCACGACTGTCTTT
This sequence comes from Peromyscus leucopus, assembly GCF_004664715.2. Lineage (NCBI taxonomy): Eukaryota > Metazoa > Chordata > Mammalia > Rodentia > Cricetidae > Peromyscus > Peromyscus leucopus. The sequence goes on along the minus strand of NC_051069.1, from coordinate 48,161,951 downwards.
CTTAGGGCTCACTTACAGTGTATGCACTGCTGTCTAGATCTGTTCTCTGTGCCTTTAAGGCTCAGCTCTCCCTCAAATCCTCCAAGAGCAGGTCAATCTTCAAATGATCTGTATTGACAGGGCCCGTTACTGAGTGTATTTCTTTGATTCTATTAGGAACTATTGAAGCCACTGTATTTGTCTTCTGAATGTAGTCTTCCCAGATCTTGGGTTATGGCCTTTATATTGGTGATTTTTCTAGTGTCTTGTTTCATGTTACGGTTTGGATATGAAATGCCTCCTAAAGGGCTCATGTGATAAACACTTGGTTGTTAGCTGATGAGCTTTGCTCTGGGAGATAATTGGATCCTGCTTGTATTTTTTTTAACCTTATCAGTGTATTCATCCCTTGAATCCCTGTATGAAAAGGCTTGGTAAAGCTGGAGCCTGGCTAGAGAAAGTAGGTCACCAGTGTGCCTATGAAGGGTGTGTCTTTCACCACAGGGCTGTGGGGACTTGCTGTGACTGCTTTCTAACAGTCATGATGCGCGAGTGGCTCTGCTGCCACACATTGTCTGGAAGATGTGATGCCTTGCCTCAGGCACACAGCAATAGAGTCAGGCAACCATTGGCTGAAACCCTATGAGAATCATAAACCAAAATGAATATTTTGCCACTTAAGTTGTTTATCTCAGGCATTTTGTCTCAGTAATGAAAATGCCAACTGACACATTTCATATGTACTAGTTGAGGTTCTCTGCTCTATACATACTTTAAGATAGCAAGCATAGAAGCGTAGAAAGGTTTTAAGGAAAATAGCCACAGAGAAGAGGAACAGAAGTAGCAAATACTCTCAACCAGAAGGTCTGATGTTTCTTCAGGAGAGTGCAGGAATATGCCAGACTCTAACACAGGCATAAAAGTATTGGGAGAAGCTGATGGTAAGTCCTTTAGCCTGAGTTGCCTGCCACATGCTGATTTGAATATTGGTCTTAAATGGACCTTAGTAGCCCTTCCTAGGAGCCTCAGTGGGAAGGTTTGGGGTGGGCAATGCATTTCAGCAGGTCTAAGCTGTGCATGTTTATGGCTTTCAGGGATGTTGTTTACTTTTGATGCATGTCTCCTTTAAGTGTGTAAGACCTACTAAGTCTTAACCCCATTGGAGAATTTCTCTTTAGTGGCTCAACTTGATTCAATGAGTCATCATATCATTTTGTTCTGGTCAGGACGATGAGGTAGTTTGCTTAAATTTATAGTTATTGCATTCTTGTCAACTAGCTCAAGCCCAGATAACAGGAAAAGGGCAGCTTTTGAGGGGCCTGGTTTATAGACACGGTTTAGATGTCTTTGTGAGCAGTCTGAAGACCAATAGGAGATGTAGTACAGAGTTTCCTCCTGGATGAAGGAATTTATCTTTCAAGCCCAAGTCAGCCATGTGAGTGTTCCTTTTCACCTGTTATGACTGCAGGAGCAACTGCCTTGTTTTGGTAAACATGCTCTCTGTCCAGCAGTAAGCCAAGAACGGGTCCTGCAGCGAGCAACTTCCATACAAGCGTTGGCATCCTTCCCAGAGATGCTATTACCTTTCGCTTCTCAGCCACTGCTCAGAGCTGGCCTTTGTATCCGGGCCCCACCCCCACTCTAAGGTGGCGTTGTTGTTTGAGTGGGTTCTGTGGACAGCCCAGCCTGCTTCTTTATACAGTGTCCCCTTTGTGGGGTGAGTATCGAGCTCCCCAATCCTCCCCTAAACAGTCTTTAGATTTTTCCTCCACTGTACCCTGTACCGTATAGCATTCACATAGCACCATTCTCAGAGACAGTACTGATAAAAGACTTTGACTTCTTTCAAGGTAACAAAGGTCTCGTCAGGTTCGAAATGGCTTGCATTTTGTTGGAGTACTGCACTCTCCAGTGCCTGTTTGCGCTGGCAATTTTTATAGAAGAGAGAAGCAGAGAATGACAAAAAATGAAAAAAAAAATGAATTCTGTAAATGGCTTGAGTCTAAGTATGGTCAAGGGAGCTATAGTGACAGAAGTCATGTTGCCAGGAGTGACAGCCGCTTCTGAAAGGGAATTTACCCTGCCCGATGAAGGCAGTCAGTGGGAGAGGCACAGCTTCAGAGGAGGGAGCTGAAGGCGGCGGCGGCGGCGGCGGTGGCAGCGGCGGCGGGGCAGGTACTCTGTGGCCGGAGGTGCTGAGTCTATCCTTACCCTGTGGTTCTGGCAGGGAGGGCACTTGCAACTCAGGAGGTGCAAGGGCGTGGAGGAGCTAGCTCAGCAAATTCCACACACAATAGTGGCTGCTGAACACTCTAAATATGACAAAGGGGGAGACAGATGAACCTCCGTGACTCCGTAAGAGCTGATGGAATCCATCCCATCATAATCAACCTTCAAAACTGCCTACTTTGCTTGATTAGCATTTCACATTCTCCGAATGCTCTAAACCCTTTGTTCTGCTAAGTGGTCCATCTTTCCTAGGTCATCTAACTAGAGAAGAAACTTGTCTGTGGGTTTATCTCTCCCTGGGCCCCGCAGAAGGTGGGAGACCACAGACGTCTGGGCAGCTTAAATCTTAAATAGGAACATCTCAGGCAGCATGAATGTGACCAGGTCCTCCTGAACACACCCAGTGTTTTTCTGCCCCTCCTGGGTGCTTCCCAATAGACAGACAGGGGGTCAGAAGTAGACTTTCTGGGAGCCATTTATGAGGAAACAGAACTTATCAGTGAGGCTTTATTTTCTTGAAGAGAACATAGCTGCTTTTTTGTGAATATCACATTTCATCCCACTAAACTGACTTCTTCCCAGTCGAAGGAAGATCAGCTGTCTCCTTCAAAGAATGCTGTTATAACTTGACTCCCATTAACAGAGGGCCTTCCTGCTCCATTTGAGGAGAGTGAATGTTGGGGAAGCTCCAGTCTTCTATTTTTGTGGACACCCTCAGTGTTCATCACCCCACTTAAGTTTCTCTCCCCACGTAATGTACCTGTTTTCTGTGAATCTAGTAGAATTAGACTTTGGCACCCACTTTCCTGTGCCCATTTCTCCATCGATGAGGTCAACCTTTGTACAGTAGCCTCTGTTCTCTGTTGGCATGTTGTTATCATTCTTCTGGCAAGATTGGGCAATTATGTTAGAATAAAGGCAGGAGATTGGAGATTCCTCAAATCTCAAAGAGAAACATTAAAATTTTGAAAGAACAGTCTCCACATACTTAAATGTTAGATTTTAAGACATTGCCCTACCTACTTGGGGACTTTTTAGAAACCCCTCAATCAGAGTCCTTGGTTTGATGGCCTCCTTGTTGATAAGGAAGGACAGCAATGCCTTCTAACAGGAGGCCTAGATCCCAGAGGCTCAGTGGCTTGGATCTTTCCTATAGGTATAGGGAACTCAAAATTTTGTCTCCTATTTTCAACCTTCTGAAGAAACTCAGCCTTGATTCAAACTAAGATACAAACAGCATCTATTTTGTTTTTTAGTTTTTTTTTTCCCACTCATGTCTCTCATATTACTACCCCAACTAAATTTTTGTGTTTGGAGAGGAGTCTGAACATCTCAGATGTCAGCTGACTTAGCCAAGGCCATACACCTCATAAAGACTCAAACCATGAGCTGTTTTGGAATCTAACACTGCACTAACCTCTTTGGCTTTGTCCATGTTTTATAATTATAGAAATTTAAATTTGTCCATTAACCTTAAAAGGTTGCTAATGAAACTGTCATGGTTCTGAGTGATGATTTCTTCCCATCAGTTTCTTAAAAGAAAATCTCATAAAGTTTCCTACATCCAGTAATCACTGCTAATTTCACCATTTCAAGTAAAATTTGGAACCCAGCAAAGGCTTTAAGCTCTGCTTACCACCATTATGGTCTTCAGAAAGAGTCACAAGTCCCATTCCCACTACTATTTAACCTCTAGCTATCCCTTGGAGTAGTAAGAAGATATAATATATTCAATCACATTATCTAGTTGAATGGTTCCTAAGGTCAATTGTGAAAGAATCACCTGAAATATTGATTTTGGAAATGCAGATTTCCAAGCCTTGTCCTCAAAATTCTGACTCAGTGGCCTGGGTTGGAGGCATTTTAGTGGGTTGATGCAAGCTATATCTGGGAGCTCTAAAGCTTATCTCAAAATGTAGTCATGAAGTTGGAGATCAGAGGTTGGCCTTGACATAATAACTGCTTGCTGGAGCTGAGCATGCTCACTTGAGATGTAGGAATGAGTCAGGCTTTGTATTTGCATATCTTCTATGCCAATTGGTAAGAGTGATTATGTCATGAGCATTAACACAGGATAGTATGCTACACAGCAGGAGTTTTTTTTACCTGTTCCTTTTCTACACATGTCAAGACAGCATGCAAGGGGTATACATGGAATGTCTAACCAGATTTAATAGGTGAATGAGACTTTTTCCTTGCAAGGAAGAGAGATAGATTCCTTCCTGAAATTTCTGGTGTGATTTCATCTGTCAATTTCCTCTGTCTGTTGGATTCCTTTCAACTTTAAAATTTTATGGCCCAGCCTTCAGCTTTAATCTCAAATTTGACACCATAGAGGGAAAGACTTGCCCCCGTCTGCAGAATCCTTTGTCTGTGGGCTGTTCCCAAATTGCTTCCATCACCATTGACATCATTAGTTCCCTTTCTATCCATCCAGTGGGAAGGTCACTTGTAGCTTGTCTCAGACTTGAGTGTGCACTAGAAGTCAGAGAGGAGATTGTCAGTACTGCAGCCTCCCAGGTTCATCTTCCCATTAGTCTGGTCCAGTAGAGCTGTGGTGATGCTCAGGACATGGCACACAGAAACCATTCCAGGGGAGTCTATGTAGGCGATCTGAGGAATACATGGGGAAAAGACAACTTTAATTGCATGTTCTGATAGAATCAATACACAGAACTTCCATCATGAGATTTGTGGAATTTGGAGGCAATGGCCTAAGGCTTGCCCTGTCCCGATCTGTGAAAAAAACATTCAGCAGAGCACTATATTCAGAGTGAGCTCTACAGACCAGCATCCTCTTCTTACCTGGAAGTATGTTACTTATGTAGAATCTCAGACCCAGTTCAAACGTCTGCATGGGAATCTATGTTTTGATGAAACCACCAGGGGATGAGTCCTCATTAGTGAGAAGCACACTGTCAATATGAGACCATGACTTTGGGGTGAAGCTGAATTTGGATTCAGTCTTTGTGCCATAATTTATTATCTGTATACACAGTGTTAGTAGCTTGGCTTCTCTGAACATCTTTGTCCTCATCAGTGAAACTGCTGGGCTCATAAAAACGGCAAACACTGTTGGATTTTGCTCTTACCAGCTTGATTGGTGGCCTCTAGGATTCCTGACACAAAGTAATGCTTAACAACTGTCAGTTTCTTAGCATTTTGTATACCTTTATTAGGTAACATTGCCCCCAAACCATACAGGGAATGTGCAAATGGCTTAAGAAATTTAATTTTTGCTCAAACGCTGCAGGTGAACAACTTAGATATACAGAAGTCTACAAAGAACTGCTTGAGAGATATGAAGGACTGTCTGCAAAGAGGAGGCCAGGGATACCTCTTGTGTGACTGAGGAGTAAAAGAAGATACAAGCCTGGTTGCCATGGGTTACAAAAGCATTGCTTGCCCATTCCCAACAGATTCACAGCACTCAACATTGTGGAATGGAGACTGACAGAGGAAGACAGGCAACCGACCATGCCAGTTTGCTCATTGCTTTCTGGAAGGGGTTGAGAGATGACAGTCCTCATGGGAATGAATTTGAGCTTTCTGTCTCATGCTGCCTTAGTTAGGGTTTCTATTGCTGTGAAGAGACACCATGACCATAGCAAATCTTATAAAGAACAACATTTAATTGGGGTTGGCTTACAATTTCAGAAGTTTAGTCCATTATCGTCATGGTGAGAATCATGGTGGCCTGCAGGCAGACATGGTGCTGGAGAGGGAGCTGAGAGTTCTACATTGATTCACATGCCACAGGAGGAGACTGTGAATCACATTGGGCATAGCTTGAGCACAGAAGACCTCAAAGCCCAACCCAATAGTGACGTACTTCCTCCAACAAGGCCGTGACTACTCCAACAGTGGCCATATCTCCCAGTAGTGCCACTGCCTATGGGCCTCTAGGGGCCATTTTCTTTCAAACCACCACACATGCTAAGTCATAGGGTGGGTGTGCCAGGGTGAAACATATGAGAGCTTTGAACTTTGAAGGGCTTTGGCCAAAACATTCAGAGAAAGCTATGAGGGAATCTTTCTAGCATGGCATATCATGAGCTCACAGTGTTACTTTTCATCCCGAGTCAGTGACCCTCTGAGCCTGTGGTTAATGGTGCAGCTTCTACAGCCAAACCACTGAACTGGAGTCCTCACTAGGCCGTTCATTTCTTGTGCATTTTGGACAGTTTACTTAATTAACCTCTGTGTCTTTCTATTATTCAATATGTAGAGAGTGACAGAAAGCACGCCATGGAACTATTATCAGATGATGCATCTCAAAGGCCTAGCATAGGCTACTACCATTTTAAATTTATGTACCATTAAAGGATGTACCTAATTAACATCCATAATTAGGAAAAGCCAATGAATACACAAATGTGTGGGTCAGCTAGGAAGCCTTTGTGCCTCTAATTGACCTTGAAACGTTTGATTGACATCCAAAGTCATTTCTGTCAGTTACTCCTAATACATGTGATGATGGCACTTGCATCATAATGTAGACATTTCCAAGACAGGGAACGTGTGCTCAGTGATAGTTAGTGAAGCTAATTGCTCTGCTTGTAAAATACTGCAATGATGAAACTGCTCTAGCTCTCTTGTCCCAGTGACAGTTGGCAGGATCTCCTGGAGACAGAAGGCTGCCCTCTCGGTAACACTGCTGTATCCATGTCTCCTCTCTGCTCTGGAGTGGGGTGCTCCGGGTCCTCCATCCTACCTCTGTACCCTGGGGTGATATTTTATTTGGGCTGAAATGTGGTGATGTTTTATTTGTGGGTTAGTAAATAAAGTTTGCCTGGAGATCAGGGGGAAAAGGCCAGCCATTTTAAGTAAACAAGTCAGATAGCACATGCTTTCAGTCCCTTCGCAGGCAGCCCCTCTGTGTGTTCAAGGCCACACTATGGAACAGAGCCAAGCATGGCGACACATGCCTTTAACCCCAGTACCAACCATAGAGACCTGGAGGTCTGTACAGACAGACAGAAAGTGACAGAGCTGTGTAGGAAGAGGAAGTGAGGTAGCTGGGCCAATGAGAGGGCAGAACAGCAAGGCAATAAAGGTGTGGGTAGACAGGAAGTAACTCACATTTGGAAGCTTCAGAGTTGGTGAGGTAAGGTTGGCTGGTGGCTTTCTCTGATCTCTCTAAGGCTTTAACCCAAATTTCTGGCTCCATGTTTTTTATTTTAATAAGACCATTTAGAAATTCATCTACAGCACCCCGAGACTCTGCTTGTAGCTTCTTCTTGCTGTTATTCCTGTCCAGATGTGAGCAAAGCATTCTGTGTTTTTGATTGGCAAAGACAACGTTTTCAAAAATTAGATCACCCTAAAGAATGTCCAAGGAACCACACGATTAGTTGCCATCAAGCAATGACTGTAAATCTGTCTGACCAACTGTGAATAACTTAGTGAGGCATCCCAGAATGAGTCTTCCTGAACCATGACCAGGGTTAGGTGTCTCTTGAACCTAAGGTGATATGTGATACAAAAGGCAAATTTGTTGATGGATGGTTAATGTTAATGCTTTGTACCTTTCGCATTTTCACACCTTTAAGGCAGTTCATGGGGCACCCAAGGGTGCTCATGTGTCTGTCACCACCATCAGTGCTGCCGTCAGCATCACCTTCACCCTGGCAGCAGCTATTGATTCAGTATCAGGCACTCAGCCAGGAATTTTTTCATACAAAATAGAAAATTAATAAGCAATCTACTTTTTTGCTGGGTGCAGGTAAATGCCTTGTAGTCCCAGTACTCAGGGGTCTGTGACAAGAAGATGGCAAGTTGGAGTCCAGCCTAGACTACATATGACACCTCATTTTAACAAACTAACAGATAAAAACAAACAAAACCCATGGAACTACTTTGTAGCTTTCGACCACGGTCAGCACTTCCAAAAATGCACTAATAGAGTCTAATCAAATAATTTGACCTACAATTAGACAAGTACATGTGAATCTGTGGACTCTTAAAAGGTATCTTTCAAGTTAAGCGATACTGGCTTAAAGTCACTATGAGATAGCAATGCAAGCTATATGCTTTGCCCATGCATATTCCATTCATGATAAATAACACACACACACACACACACACACACACACACACACACACACACACACACTTTTCAAGAATAGCCCTAAAAAGTAGGACCCAATTACTAAGATACAAGGAACCAGGGCCAGAAGACCATTCTGTTTCTCATTGTTCTGAATGTGTATTTATCCATCACATATCTATTTCTACCAACCTTGACTCACACTGTTGCTACAAATGCAGTCAAGATGTCAGTAACTCAGATCAATGCAGCCTCACTCATGTTATACCAAGTCGGAGGCTAGTGAAAGATCAATACAGTACAATGCGATGTTGCAATATTTTCCAGACAAGTTCTGCTCCAAATAGAACAGTGGTCAAATAGACAAGTGGAAAGTTGAATTAAGCAATGCCTTTCTTGATAATTTCTTTCACAATATAGGTGTTAGAATAATACTCTTGTTCCTCAGCATATTAGATTAAGGGCTCCCAGCATGAGGGGCTGTGAAAAGAGAGCAGCCAGTACCCCACTCAGTTCATGGTTGTTGAGGACATGGAGATGTACTCTCTGAAGGAGAAAAACAGAGTTTACACCCACGAGTTAGTAAGAAAGAGGACACTGCAGAATGTGAACATCCTGGTGACAGGATGTGGTATTTGCTGGACATGTGCTAAAATTTCAATTTTTAAAGTGCAAATGTTATCTAGAAATAAAACAGGATAAGGAACTTGTATCAGCAACATTCCAAAGCTATCCTTGAACTGAGAAACTGAGAAGAATGAATCTCCCAGGCTATAAGAGGAAAGGTGACCTTCCGTGATTTTACTTACCAAGACCACAGATAGTTCTCATCATTTGCCTTTATCTTTGGTGACCAGCACACTTGGGTCCTTCCTTAACTGCTTGCTATCATGTCTGTGTTTTTAAAGAAGGTAGCATTTGTTGGGGGCAGTAAGGTTTAAGTTTAGTGCTATGGTAGATGAGTTTTGCTGAGTTCTTTCCCAAATTCTGTTTATATGCCACACCACTAAGCTAGCCTTGATTGTTCAGTTTACTGTCAACACTTTTAGAACCAATAATTGGACAAATGGTGATACAATGAATATAATTGGAACAGTCATTGCTCTGGTGTAATCTTTAATGTTCAAATGCACTCTATTGAAGTTATGAGTCTCCATAAACACAGGAACAAGTATGAGAGCTTATATTCAGGCAAAAATTATATACCACTGGCCAACTCAAGACATCAACCCTCAGAAAAAGCTGTGCTAAAATGAAACCAAATTTCCCTTCTGTAGTGAAACATTGTAATTCAGCCGAGCACCATCACCCTTTCCGCTGGGCTTGCCCACAGCGGTCTGTAAGGCTGCTCACACAGTCATTTCCGGCACCGAGAGATGCGTAGAATATTGAGCTGCCACAAACAATTGCTTTTACTGACGGGCAGATTACATCATACTGTTTAAACTCAGCCTGCTCTAGCTTCTTGGGGAGTTGAGGCAAAGCCAGAAGTGAGCAGAGGGTCTTGGCTCCTGTCCTTGCCATGCTTACATTCTCGAGACTTACTTGTCCTCTAGAGTTTTAATATGAGACTTGGCCAGTCGACCCTAAATCCAGGACAACCAGGAGTGTTCTTCCCATATTCCAGAAGATGAAAGATGGCCATGCAACAAACATTAAGGAAATGGAATTTTTTCGAGTTTAGGTATCACAGTGACATATACTGTTTGATACCTCTTTGAGTCCAACCAGGCAAATATCAAGAGAGGCATTGTGATCACTGAGAGGGACTTGTTCCAGGGAACCAACATGGAAACAGAGAATCAATACACATGTTGAGTCATGAGTTAAAATTATAGCTGTGGATTGAATTTATAGTGTGAGTTAAAATTATAGCTGCTTAATGAGTAGTTTCACTAGAATCTACAACCTGACCCCAGATTATTTGCTGAAGCCCCCCAGGTCCTAACTGTGCCTACAGTTACTGCTATGAGGTAGAACTGGGATGTACTAATGATTGTGCCTTTGGCCTCTGGGGTCACTTCGAATCCCCTCTTAAATAATTGCACCTTCATGGATTCTCCTTCCCATACCAGGTCTTTAAGCCCGTTATGTTACAATGAAAGTGTTTGCCTGACTGATTCATTTTCTTTTTGACTTGAGAGGCATTTTCAGTCAACTCTAGTGGCGTGCATTCTGACTCCCTATAGATCTCGAGCCCCAGCCAATCCCCAGGGGCAAGTCTAGGGTCCAAACAATCACCAGAGCGGCTCTTTGTAAACCTAAATGTATGTGCAGTGCTGGGGCCAGTCCAGTAGAGGGAGATAGTTCCACTTGTCTGAATCGTGCTAAGGGAATCTTGACAAGGTCTGTTGGGAGAAACTGCCAGGGTGTTGGAAACTTCAGCCTTGTTCTGGCACACTGACTGGAGGGTGGAAGGTATTTTCAAGCAGAAAGAGCTACATGGGAGAGCATAGCCACATGGGAATTAGCATTACTTGATTAGGAAACTACAATCTCATTACATAAAGTGTGGAGGGTTTATGTAATCGGTGTAGAGAGAAGCCAAGGAAGATAAGATTGGAAAAATAGTAGCAGATGGTGAGTGATCTCCAAAGCGGTGCAAGGAGGCATTCACTTGATCCTGCATATATCAGGGAAGGCTGTGGATGAGGGTGACAAACTTGGAATCAAATATATTTCCTGGTAAATTTTGTGGAGCGTGTAATGAATCTTCCAGAGATGTCAGGGATAAATATGACTTGACAGGATTATAAATGTCATGATTCAAAGCAGCTATGAGTGTAGTCCCTACTTCGCCCCATGCCACCAACATCAAAAGGATTTGAACTTAGTTTTCACACTGCAACTCCTCCAAGGACAGTTGTGTGAACTCACACCAGGCTTCTTGGGAACAGCTGGGGTCTTTTTTTATTCCTTTTTTTATGATCCTTGTCTTCCTATTTTTTGTCACAGCTTCTTTGAATAAGACTAAAGCTGTGACCTTTTAGCCAAAGTAAGCATTCAAAAGTCTCGTTATTATTTAAATTCTGAGCACGAAGCAGCCATTTTTCTACCTAGACATATCATAGAGTATGGAAAATTGGAACAATTTTGGATAGAATTTTCTATTTTCAGTTGGCATCAAATGATGCTATGTGAATTATATTTTTTGTTTCTCGGTGTTTGGAGTGTTTTTCCATTTCTTAAAGTTCACACTGTGTTTGAGAAAAATCAGAACCACTACAGTTGCATTTCTCTGCACTTCCTGAGAGATTATCAGCCAAATCAGACACTCCGAGACACAGTCCAACTAACTCTTACAGCGTATAGCTTTGATTTAGTTTCCCTTTGCTCTCCTCCAGGCTGTTATTTTACTGGCAGTATAAAGAGTTGGACTTATCAATCTATCAGAAAGTATTTTGGAATCATATCCTGCTCATTCACATGAGCCCAGCTTGAAATCATCAGCACGGTTATCAAAGCAGCAAGGTCTTGTCTTTTGCAAATGACTGGAAAGGACTTCGAGTCCTGGGCAGAGAACTTGGGCTCAACCAGGACAAGGAATTGCGGTTTACTATGGATTTTGGAACTGATGATCCTAAACTGGCTTCCAGTTCATATCAGAGATTTCAAAGAAAATGGGCTAGGTTTCACATATGATTAAGCAATTAAGTTCAGTAAGTCATTCTGTTTGGGTGCTGTTTGCATCTCTCAAACACATGGTCCTTGTTAGAGACTGAAAACTTGAACGTTGTGGTCTGTGATTGCTGTTACTCTTCTCACTCTTCTGTAGCCAGGTTCTGCTGTGTGTGACCAAACCCAGCACCCCAACACTGTATGATGGGAGAAATGACCTGTTCTGTTCAAAGACAGAGCTTATGAATTTCTGGGTAGAGAAGACAACAGTGAACATAGAAGCTGACATCTGGCTTTGTGGAGAAGAATTTCTAGAATATACTTTTATTCTGTGGCCTACCTTGGGCTAAGCTGTGGCATTCTCTAAGTTGGCAAAGTACCTCATGCAGGACAATGGTAGAAGAGAACAGACATAAGGTTCTCGCACTAGAGTGGAGGAGCTTTTCCCTCAGATGTCTTCGGAGATCCTGGGAAAGGTAAAGGATCCCTGAGCTGAGGTGGCCCAATCTTTGCATGGAGACCTGGTCCTTAACTGTAGCACGAGAAGCACTGAGGTAGACTTTCCCCCCAACTACAACAGTGTGGACAGGAAGGACAGAAGGCACTAGGACACACCGGGAGTGCTGCAAGTGAGGCTCTGGCCATGGCCACAATGACAGTTCTATTTGGGGGACCATGGGAGAATGGGGTGGCCTGAACGGTCTGCAATCCATGGGCCAGGAAGGAAGTGGATTGCTATTTCCACGAAAACCACCAGAGGCAAGTTCTTTGGCTTTGGCATGACAGTAAGGCAGCATCTAGAGACTCTCCTCCTTTGCTATCATAGGAGGTGACCAGTCCTGCCATAGAGGAAGAAGCAGGTCACCCTAATGGGATGAGGGTGAGTGTGGTGGGGAGGAGTGGGATGAGGGTGAGTGTGGTGGGGAGGAGGGGGATGAGTGTGTGTGTGGTGGGGAGGAGTGGGATGAGGGTGAGTGTGGTGGGGAGGAGGGGGATGAGGGTGAGTGTGGTGGGGGGGGGGGGGGGGGGGGGGGGGGGATGAGGGTGAGTGTGGTGGGGAGGAGGGGGATGAGGGTGTGTGTGGTGGGGAGGAGGGGATGAGGGTGAGTGTGGTGGGGAGGAGGGGATGAGTGTGTGTGTGGTGGGGAGGAGGGGGATGAGTGTGTGTGTGGTGGAGGAGGGGATGAGGGTGAGTGTGGTGGGGAGGAGGGGATGAGTGTGTGTGGTGGGGAGGAGGGGATGAGGGTGAGTGTGGTGGGGAGGAGGGATGAGGGTGTGTGTGGTGGGGAGGAGGGGATGAGGGTGTGTGGTGGTGGGGAGGAGGGGGATGAGGGTGAGTGTGGTGGGGAGGAGTGGGATGAGGGTGAGTGTGTGGTAGGGAGGAGGGGGATGAGGGTGAGTGTGGTGGGGAGGAGGGGGAGGAGGGTGAGTGTGGTGGGGAGGAGGGGGATGAGGGTGAGTGTGGTGGGGAGGAGGGGGAGGAGTGTGTGTGTGGTGGGGAGGGGGGGGTCCCAGCTTCAGATGTTGAACTGCTGTTGGTAAGCTCTATATCTGCTACAGATCCCCAGGTGTACAAGTCCGAGAAACCCAAATTACTTCATGCCAGTTCACAGGAGTCACAAGAGTGAACAGTAAATGTCCCTCCCTGGTCTCATTTTTCAGGTCTTCAGCATTCCCTTGATGTGAGTATGGACAAACCCAACACTTTCTTCTAAGGTTTAGTTCTCAGCTTGAAGTGAGACCTTGTTCATAAACGATCCACGAATTAGTTATCTGAGTTTGAATGAATCCCGAAACAAGGCAACTAAGGGATCACTGGACACGAGGTCTCCAGTGTATCTGTGTGCACCTATGCTCTGCATCGGTCCTGTCCGGGTGTCCGTAAAGCATGGCCTGATGGTTAGGGGAAAAGAGAAGAGCCATTCTCCTCACCCAGGCCCCTCAGTCTAGTTCTGGTTGCCTAGTCTGAAACCCACCCGAAAATCCATCTGTTTTCACCCAGCATGCCCTATTCTTAGCACACTGACTCCTGAGTCCCTCTCTCAGATCCCGCTTTGTCAGTAGAAAACGTGTGCATTCTCCTAACCTACAAACTTCATAACAGTTTTCATTTGCTTTAAAACTTTACAAATCTAGAAAAAATAAATATTGCGTGCAGATCCTAGATTTTTTAACTAAAAAAAAATAACTTTTTAAGAGACTTTCATACGTGACTCATTCACATCATTTTAACCCTGCCTTCTCCCCACTTCCACTCATCTCATGCCCCCAATCCTTCTCAAATTCATGAGATCATCTTCATTAATTATGAGGGTTATATACGTATGTATGTATAGACATGTTTTCATATAAATACATCCCACTGAGTCCATTTTGTGTTGTTCATATGTGTTTGTGCTTAAGGATTAGCACTTGGGTTTAGATTACCTATCAAGGGCCTCATCACTAGAGAAGACTGACTCTCCTGACTCTCCTTCTATCAGCGGCCATTAATTACCCATAGTTCTTCATCTAGGGCAGGATCTTAGGAGCTTCCCCTGTCTACACTGGCATGTCAGCTGATGCTGTCATTGCTATGGTTTTATCTGGGTTACCATATTGTTGAAAGTTCATAGGGCAGCTTCCCTGTTACATAGAGAGGATGCGATCTCACAGTAGACATGCCAGTCCTCTGGCTTATGCCGTATAAATATCCCCTCTTCCATGATGTTCTCTGAGTCTTAGGTGTAAGGATTGTGCTCATGGGATTTTTGTCCCCACAGTCTCTTCTTCTCTGCATTTTGTTCAGTTGTGGATTTCTGTAATCGTCTCCATCTACTGTAATAAGATTCTTCAATGAGGGGAGAGAGCTGCCCTTACCTGTGGGTGTGAGGATAAATATCTATAATGCAGTTAGAAATTATACTGGTTTAAGAAAGTGGCAATAGTAGGTTCTCCTCTAGGATCCATGACCTCGCCATCTCTGCTAACTGGCTAGGTTTGCAGTCCTAAGTATGCATTCCCTCCTGTTGGGTAGACCTTAAGTTCAAATCAGTGGATGTTGGTTTCCCCTCGTATGAAAGTGCCACTATTGCACTCGTGGGGATGCCATGCCGGTCATTGTGGTTCACAAGCTTTACAGCTGGGTAGGATTATTGATTGCTTCTCTCCCATGGCAACTTGCATAACACCTTCAGATACAGTGATAGCCAGTCCCCCAGGATGAGGCTTCCAAGACAGTTCCAGATTGATACCTCTAAGTCCTGTGTCCAAAGCGTGTGGTGTCGTTAACAACAGTGTATTCCTTTTACATTCTGGAAGCAACTAAAGGCAATGACAACAACTTATGTTGTTTGGGGAGTCTCTTGAACTCCCCAGGCTGACAATTTAAAGGGAATTTCCCCATGTCTGGCAATGGGTCCTAGACTTTTGTAAATATGTAATATCATGTATGCATATTTGACATGAAGGTATAAGAGGAACTGTCTAAGGAAATAAAGAGGACTAATTGGAGGGTGTGAAAACTGAGAATAGATGGAATGGGATTGTGTGTTTAAAGTATATTATTTTTCGAGACAGGGTTTCTCTGTGTAGCTTTGCGCCTTTCCTGGAACTCACTTGGTAGCCCAGGCTGGCCTCGAACTCACAGAAATCCACCTGCCTCTGCTTCCTGAGTGGTGGGATTAAAGGCGTGCGCCACTACCACCTGGCTCTAAAGTATATTATATATTTCTACAAACTTGTTCTAGTGAAAACAAGTGCCACATAAAACAAATATAAAATATTTTCTAAAATATTATTTTTAAAAGCTTTACAAAACCTTTTTTTCTATCTGTATTAGTCCATTTTCATAGCTATAATGAAATTCCTGAGGTAAACTAACTTTAAAAATAAAATAGATCTATTTAGCTCCTAGTTCTTGAAACTAAGGCCCTACAACCAATCCTGATGAGGACCTACCTCATGGCAGACAGACTCACAACTGTGAGAGCTTGTGTCAGAGAGAAAGACATCACACATAGAAGCAAAGAGCCTGGGAAGAACTGGGGTTCATGTTTCTTCCAAGAGTATATCCCCAGTAGCCTAAGGTTGTTCCACCTGGTCCAATCTCATAATGTCTCACTGGGGATCAAGTATTTAATACATGAGCTCTTAGAGGATAATCTGACGACAGCAATCTAAAACACAGCATGTTTTTAAGTCATCCTGACAATTACGCCTCTGATTATGATGAGTTATTCTTCATTGTTACTGAGCCTGCAGAATCAGCGTACACATCCATTCACTCTTGAGCTGGTGTGGTTCCTTCCTGGTGCCACGTGTCACTGTCACCTCCATAGATCCTACTACATTGCAGTTTAGATTATTTACCCATTTCTCGGACAGCACATCCCTCTCTAGTGTGCCTGGTCAGGGCTGGTTGGTCCTAAGGCAAGAAAAATAAGCTTCCCACCATTTACCGGGGAAGCGCTTCACCTCACAGTGTCCTCCGATCCAGTAATTTCCACATCAGCACCATTGCTACTGATCCACAGATTGGTTGCTTCCCCCTCCTCTCCATCATCCTTGCTAATTTCTATGAAGAAAGCTTATTTTATTCTCACTATGCTGGTAAGTGACCCTTAGTGCTGCAGACCTTGGACAGTTCTGTGATAGACATCCCTGAAATTACAGTGAGCATCCAATGAATATTTGAATTAAATTGCATTCTGTCAGATCAATCTCAGTCTCTTGAGTGGGTCAAAGTATTGTCCTTTAAACTATGGTCTGAGGTCCTTGGATTTTAATAGATGCTACTGAATTGGCTTGACTGACTAATATGTTGGAAATATAGACTGAGTATTTAAAAATGTAAGTTCATGCTTGTCCATGGTCTAGCAACATCATATTTCAACCTAAGGAAATGTGTATGGTTCATCTAAAAAGAGGGTAATTGATAGGATGACCTTTTGATCTCACAGTACTCTGCTATAAGTTGTGATAAGCTCTGCCTTTTATTCCGCTGGTGCCTGGGATTGAGCCCAGGTCACTGCAGATGCTAGCTAAATATCCCACCATTGTGATACACCCCCAGCTCCTAACTCTGTCATTTTTATCTTTTAACAATATTTTGGAGTATGTTTTCTGAGATGTGGGACTGTGTAGGAGGACAATGAAAAGGATGGTCTGTCCTCTCTAGATTCTGCATTTGTTTGGTATTTAATAGTATATGACCCTTTGCTACAACGAATGTCACTTCAAGCTGCCAAGCAGTTGTACAGACAGTTATCAGTGTTACATACATCATAAAAAGAAAACAAAAAAGAGGCTTGCGGGGAAGGGAGCTTCCAAATGGACCTTGAGTATATGATAGGATTTCAATTAAGAGAGATAACTTCCTAGAAGAGCTGTGCTCACTCCCCATGAGTGATAATTCCAGTCATTTCTTTCTGCACAGTTGTGTCTCTTCCTGTCAAATGAGAAACTTGGGGGAGGCCCCTTTCAGGGCTACTTTCACGTACTGAAGATATGTGGTGGGGTGCTTATAAATCATAGTACAGATACAGGATTGTGTTCACAGCAAAATAAGAGACTGACTACCTCTAGGTGGAGACACTGAGGGGAGTTAGAGAGGCCTTTGACACCACAGAAGACCTTGAAGAAGGAATGCTGTGTGCTCAGTCATTGCAGACTAACATTTAGCTTTCATCATTTTACTTTTAATTTAATTTTAGTGAGCATATCAAGTAACATTTCAGAATGGCATTCTCTCTCTCTCTCTCTCTCTCTCTCTCTCTCTTCTCTCTCTCTCTCTCTCTCACACACACACACACACACACACACACACACACTATAATTTGTTCTCATTCCCTCTGCCTTCCTCTTTCCTGCTGGCTCCCTCCCTCCCTCCCTCCCTCCCTCCCTCCCTCCCTCCCTCCTTCCCTCCATTCCTCCTTTCAAATAGTCCCCCTTCCTTGCTTTAAAAAAGCAAGGCAAATTTAAAAAGAAAAGGGGTGTGTGTGGTTTCTTTCATCAAGCATAAATTCTGACATGGAAGTCCAGAATTAACATAATTACTATAAGCCAAGACTTGTAAATAAATGTGTACCCCATATAGAAAGTAAAGAGTGTGCCTGGCTAAATTATAAACCTCATTTTAGAGGTAAACTTCATCAGGTAAGGCCACACTGTCTACTGCCCCAATACTTAGCTGTCATGTGTGTCCAGTAGTGACTGCTCTAGACAGGCAAATGCAGGATACTTCCTTTGTTGTAGGACCTTCCACAGTGTAAGCTCTGCCCAAGATTCCACATGGAGTTCATTAGAGATTCCAGAGTGAGATTGAAATGAAGCAAACACTGGCCTTCCCCAAGACATCTTTCATTTTATGATTCTTAAAATTTTCCTTGGGTTTGTGGGTTGTATCATGGTTATCCTTTATTTTATGACTAATACCCTCCTATAAATGAGCACATAACCTGTTTATCTTTCTGGGTCTGGGTTACCTCACTTAGGATGATCTTTTCTAGTTTCATCCATTTGCCAGCAAATTTTATGATGTCATTGATTTTAACAGATGAGTAATAATCATTGTGTAAATGTATCACATTTTCTTTATCCATTTTTTTTGGTTGATGGACATCTAAGCTGTTTCCACTTTCTGGTTATTATGAATAAAGCTGCTATGAACATAGTTAAGTAAGTGTCCTTGTGGTATGGTAGAGTGTCCTTTGGGTATATGCCCAAGAGTGGTATAGCTGGGTCTTGCAGTAGGTTGATTCCAAATTTTCTGATAAACTGCGATATTGATTTTCAAAGTGGTTGTACAAGTTTACACTCCCAGGAGCAATGGAAGAATGTTCGCCTTTCTCCACATCCTCACCAGCATGAGCTGTCATTTGTGTTATTGATCTTAGCCATTCTGATGGGTGTAAGATGGAATCTCATGGTCATTTAATTTGCATTTCCTTGATGGCTAAGGATGTTGAATGTTTCTTTTAGTGTTTCTTTATCATTTGAGATTCCTCTATTGAAAACACTCTGTTTAGATCTGTGCCCCATTTTTTAAGAGGTCTTGATGGGGGGATGGACATGGAAGCAGGAGGGAATCAGGTTGTGGGGAGTGGAAAAAGAGAGTACTAGGAAATGTAACTGGAATCTGGGGTACCTCTGGGATGAGCTAGAAACCCAGTGCAATGGAAACTCCTAGGAGTCTATTAGGGTGACCCTAGCTAAGACTTCTAGCAATGGGAGATACGGACCCTGAATCGGCTACCTCCTGTGACCAGGCAAGACTTCCAGTGGAGAGATTAGGACCCCAACCCAGCCACATAACATCTGACCTACAATTTGTCCTGCCTACAAGATACACTGGGACAAAGGTGACACAGAAATTACAGGAGTGGCCAACCAATGACTAGGTCCCACTTGGGCCCACACTATGATAGGGAACCGACCACTGACACACTCTGGGTCAGGACCCAGAGACCGGACAGCCCGGAAATCTAATATAGAACCAAACATGACTGGCAAAAAAGAAAGAAAAAGTCAGTGAAATGATTCTGGATGATATTCTGCTATACTCACAGATCTATGCCTAGCCCAGTCGTCAGTAGAGAGGCTTCACCCAGCAACTGATGGAAACAGATACAGAGACCCACAGTCAAACATTAGGTGGACCTTGGAGAATCCTGTGGAAGAGAGGGAGGAAGGAAGGGTTATGGGAACCAGAAGGGCCAAGGACACCACAAGAAAACCCACAGAATCAACCAACCTGGGCTCACAGGGGTTCACAGAGACTAAACCACCAACCAGTGAACTTGTATGAGACTGACCTAGGCCCTCTGCACATAATGTTAGAATTTTGTAACTTGGTCTTCTTGTGGAACTACTAATAAAGGGAGTAGGGGCTGTCTCTGACTTTGTTACCTGCTTTTGGGGTGCCTAATTGGTTGCCTTGTCCAGCCTTGATAGGAGAGGAGGTGCCCAGTCTTATGTCATGGCTGGCTGATAAATGTGGGAAGCCTGCACTTTTCTGAAAAGAAAGGAGAAGGAATGAATGTTGAGGGTGAGGGGGTCAGGGGAAGGAGAGGCTAGGGGAGGGAATGGAAGAAGAAAAAGAGGGAGGGAGGGGAAAGCATGATCTAGCTTGGAAAAATTAATTAGTTAATAAAAATAAGAGAAATAAAAAAGAACACTAAAAAATTTCCAAAGGATCTCAAAATTGGCTTAAAGTGAATTCATTACAATTTAGGTCAATTAAAATACAAAAAGTCACACTTCACTTTTTAAAAGAAAACATGAAGATGTGATATCTGCATACCCAAAGGGCTTGCTTTCAGTAGGACTGAAAGTAGAGCCTCCCCATGAGATCACACTTCCTCCTCCATCCCATCCCATCAACCTAGACCAGCACTGTCTTGCCCTTAATGTTACTCAAGTGCTGTTTTACTTGGTGTCACAAAGCCCAGGTCCCTTTAGCATCTTTCTCTTTACGCTGTCTGTCTTTTCTGTTGAGTCTTTCTGGTGCCTTCTAAGGACTGGGATACAAAATCAGCTAGTGATACACAGGTTGGGAAGATGGGCATCTTGAGGGGAAACAGCCCCACTGGCTGCGGTTTCATAGAAGACACAGAAGTCTATCTCTAGCTGTTCATGCCTTTTTGGATTCATCTCCCTTTCTTTATCAAATAACAACTTAGAAAAAAGAGCTTTGGAGTTCATTTAAGCAAGTAATTCTTCAAATCAAGAAGACCCAAAGAGCCTACTTTTTATTTTATTTGAATATTTATTTTAGTGTACCTGGGTTCTTGTATGCCACAGGATTGATTCTGGAGGTCAGAGGACAAATTGTCAGGGTTAGTTCTTTCCTTCTACTCTGTGGGTCCCAGGAACTTAACCCAGTTGTCAGAAGTGGTGGCAAGTCCTTTTATGTCTTTTATTTCCTGGATAAAACTGTTGTTTGACTTTTCCTGGGAGACATAAACAGATGTGTATTTTCTCTAGATAGGACACACAAGTAAAAGACCAAAGAAATGATTCTACCTAACTTTTAGCTAAGTGAACCAATAAGTTTATTAGTATTACTTGTAGGAGTATAAGTAAGGGTTTACTTTTACTTTGGTATGTCAATATATTGGGCAAGATAACTCAAAAGCAGCTGTATAACTGAAAAGAACAAAGTAGTATGGATGATGACTAATGAAGACTGCATCCATAGAGCTATCTGCATGAAAAGAGGCAAGTGGAGAGAGTCACTTCCCTCCATGAAATTTCTACTGCTTATATAGCCTGGGTGGGTGTTTTGGGTCTTGTAAGTTTCAGGAGCATTCTGAGACTTGTGAATTTTCTTCCTAAGATTAAGTTTGAGAAACATTTTAATTGTCCTCCCTTTAGTAGGAAATGTTTCATTTTTGAGGAAAGGATTATACAGAATACCTACACCCCAGAATAACACAGATCCAGAAACTTCTTACCATGCTAGTATGTGAGCCAAAGAGGTGATGGCCTTCCTTGAGACTTGCAAAGAGAGTGAAAGGGAATTGTGGTCCATAGTCTCCTAGGCCATTTGTATAGCTACCACCTTCCTATACCTTGTCTCCCTCATATCAACCTGTTTCTATGTCACCATTCAAGGACAAGAAAACCACTTATCTTCAGCCACATGAAACATCACTTTCCCCATTATTCAATTTAGCTCACTAGAGATTGGAGGGAATCATGACTTGAATGGCTGCCTTTATTCCCTGTATTTCTAAATATCAATAGTCTTTAAGCTAAAAGTCACTTCCCTCAACCATTATATAGCAATAATGTTTTGCTCAATATACTAAGTGAGATACCAAAGATACTATAATATTATGACAAATCAGATGTGGTGTCTGCCTTTGAATAGTTCCAATATGACTAGCAAGCAACAAATAACCGAAATGAGTTTTACCAATTTTGCTTTCTTTGCTACAACTGACATTATTAACACAGCATTAATTCACACAAATATTAAATATATACTGTATATTCAGAGTGAGTTCAGCTTTGGCAACACCCACGTCAGAAGTTTGCATTAGACAACTTTCTGTTGCTCTTAAGTACAACCTCAGAATCCTTCTCAATATAGGACTCTTAGTAGTACCACTAATGCCCTTTCCTGATAGAGGAGAATCTCAGTCTGTCTGCTCCAACGTCTGGTAGGAGGGACAGATTCCTTTTTAGAGAGTGTAGCAAGTACTCTACACAGGTGTATGATAGGCAGTGTGTGAACTTTGAAGAGTGACCTAACTTCCTGGAAAGTTAAGGAAACTTCTGGAAGGAAGGCAGTTTCCAAGGACTGAAAGGAAGGGTATAAGCTCATAAAGCAGAGCTGAGGGGGAAGGGAATCAGAGAGAGAGGCCTGTGGGATGGGGTGTTAGTAGGAGCAGAATCCATGGCCTGGTGTGTAGAAACCATCTGTCTGGGTTATTTCTACTTGGGTCACTGTTGCAGCAAGCTCAGAAAGCTGTGACACATAAAGATAAGGCCATTTGCTCCATCTATTATCCAAACTGCTTTGAGCATGAGCATTGTTGGACTCAATCTTTCTTTTTTTAATCAACTATTTTTTCTTTATTAAGAAATTTTTTATTCATTGTACAAACCAACAACATATCCTCCTCTCTTCCCTCCTTCCACTTCCCCCAAACCTTCCTCCCCCAACCCACCGCCAATTCCCTCCTCCAAAAAGGTAAGGCCTCCCATGGGGAGTCAGCAAAGCCTGGTATATTCAGTTGAGACAGGTTCAAGCCCTTCCCTGTTGCTAGAATTTTCCTGCTTGTCCACAGTCAGGACAATCTTTGTCACCCGCCAGTCCACAGCCGCTCAACCCAACCAAGTAAACACAGAGACTTATATTGCTTCAACTGTATGCCGTGCAGCTTCTTGCTAACTTTCTTATAGCTTAATTAATCCATTCCATAAATCTATACCTCGCCACGTTCTGTGCTTACTGCATCTTCACATCTGCTGTCATGGGCAGCTGCCTCATCCTTCTGCCTTCCTGTCCTTTTATTTCTCCTCTCTTTATCCCCCTATCCTTCCTGCCTACCACACCGATCAGGTTATTTATGATCAATCAGAACAACTTACATACAACCATCCCCCACCAGCCAGTGCAGACCATCTCAGACACCTGCACTCAGCCCATTCCTAATCATCCCTATCGACCTGCGGTAACGCCACAAAGAACCCAAGAAGGGCTCCCACAGGACATACAGAACATCCCACAGCACCTCCCTCTGCGTTAAGGCTGTTCAAGGTGTCCAATCATAGGTAATGGGTTCCAAAAAGGCAGCTCATGCACCAGGGATAGGTCCTGATCCTACTGCCAAGGGCCCCTTACACAGACCAAGCTACACAACTGTCTTGCTTGTGCAGAGGGCCTAGACCAGTCCCATGCAGGCTCCACATCATAGGGAGAGGAAGAAACCTGGTGCTAGGGAAGTTCCCAGGATTCCACAGGATGAACCCAGCTTAGACTATTAGCAATAGTGGAGAGGATGCCTGAGCTGGCTTACCCCAGTAATCAGATTGGTGAATACCCTAACTGTCATCATAGAGCCTTCATTCAGTAACTGGTGGAAGCAGATGGAGAGATCCACAGCCAAACACCAGGCCGAGCTCCAGGAGTCGTGAAGAGAGGAAGAAGGATTATATAAGCAAGGCGGGGTCAAGATCATGATAGGGAAATCTACAGAGACAACTGAACCAAGCTCATGGGAACTCATGAACTTTAGACCAACAGCGGTGGAGCCTCCATCTTTCAACAAGTCCTGAAAGATACATTCTCATTTGTTTAGATGATGAAGAGGAGAGCAATTCTTTAAGAAATCATTTCTGCATTTTCTGTTTTTACATCTTATCTTTAGATGCTCCCACACTGTCAGCTCTGCTCCTTTGTTCTTTTATTCTAACACATGCCACTTCAGTTTTCCAAAACACCATACAATTGATCATGATGAAAATACAGTAAATGCTTTGAGCAGAAAAACCAAGTACATTGTTTGTCAGGAGTCTTCCCTGTCCTCAAACGCAGGGAGTAAGAGGTTGTGGCCGCTTCAGCACCTACACCTTAACAAATGAACTGACCATGTATTGTGAGGAACTGGGCCAACTCTGCTGGAATTATTTGCTTGTGATAAAAAGAACACAGGTTGGGAATAGGCCAATATGCCCAGTTACTGCCCCAGTCCAATGCAAGCCAGGTTGGCAATGCTTGCCACATTCAGAAAAGAAGCAGCTTGGCTCCATATTGTTTTTGAGGACGTTTCCTTAGATCTCACTGTTAATATCCCACACCTCTTGCTCCCACATTAATCCTATCATATATTTAGTCAGAAATAGGGCCACTTACTCCCACTTTGTGTCAAAATTAAACAGTATCTGATATCTACAAAATGATGAGTGGTCAGTGTGAGAGGTCTTGGATCCAGAGCAGGGGAAAAAAAGTGTGACTGGGATAGGAGAGTGTTAGTTGTCAATCTTTAGGTGAGACAATGGTTGGAGAAAATTGGCACACATTGATCCTACAATTCCAGTAGCTTTCCTTGTTTGGAGGAAACAATTGATGTAATAGAGTGTATATTTTCTATGTTCTAATATTTCATAGCACTTAATGGGTAGAACGTAAGGCAAAACTCCATAGGTTAAAGCAGGGGTGGATCCCTATGATAAGGAAAGAGGTCTCCATCTACACGGATGTAACAAGAGCTCTGAAACCCCCTGAATTGCCAAGGCTTTGGTTCGTATGGCTGGGAGGTTGAGATCCATACCCAGAAGCTGCACACAAGCACCAGTATCACAGAGCTCAGTGGTCTCAACCCTGAGCCATGCTTCGTATTCTCCATTGTGTTCAAATTTGAGACATGAAAAAACAATGCATACTCAGTCAGGAATAGAAAGTTGGCCTGCACATATGCATGCATACTTAGAAGGTGGCCCTGCCTATTGCTAATACCAAGACAAAGGAAGTCAACAGTAAGCACCCAGAACTATTTCCAGCCATTATCCATAGTCTCTTATGCGGAACCACCTCACTCACCGTGAGGCTGTTATGCCTATTTCTAAACTCCACCTAAGTGAATAAACAGTATATGGCATTTTGTGCTTGGTTTTCCATTAACATCCTATCACTGAGATTTATTCTCAAGATATAAGAATGCAATCTAACCTTGTTTATAGTTCATAATGTTGCTGTATTCATAGCTGCATACAAATTTATATCATAATCTTCATCTGAGATTTTTACTGTCATGAATATGTCCTTTATTGCTAGTAATAATTCTTGCCATAAAATTTATATTGTCTAATGTTAATTAAGTGTCTCTAGAACTCTTTCTCTTTCTTTGCCCTTTCTCTGAATATATAAAAATTGTAAAGCCACAGATTCAAGACTGATTTTATACCCAACCAATATAAATAAAAATAAAAGCACATCTAGGCACCCTGTAAGGATGTGGCTAAATTCAAATGACAGAGAAAAATCATAAAGCAGCCAGTTTAAAAAAGACCATCTAGCTAGGCATGGCTGTTCATACTTGAAATCCCAGGACTTAGGAGTCTGAGGCAGAAGGATTAGTCACAAGTTTGGGAGTAGCCTTGCCTACAGATGAAAAAAAAATCCAATAAAGAGGAATGAGAAGTGGAGGGGCCTGATCAGGTCTCTTTTCCATTTCTTTTGTTAGAATCGTATGGCAATGAATTTCTTAGTTTTTTTTGTTTTGTGTGGTTGTTGTTTAAAAAGCTTCATTTTTTTTCTCCCCCCACCATGTAATCCTGTTATTTTTTTGTCTTTGGTATCTGTTGCTCCTGTTAAGAACCTGAGTATCTCACAGCAGCTGTGTTGATGGCATAAGATCAAGCTAACCCGTGTTCTACCACAGACAGGGGAGGGGCTTGCGAGCCCCTCCTAACTGGGGAGCTATGGACAGTTGAGAGCTTCTAGGGGAGGGAGAGCTGTTTTCTTTAACAGTGCAGCCTGTAGTAGGTCCACCATGCTCTCGTGGGTGTTTTCAAACCTAGGAGTACATGGGCAGCACAAACTGGCTTGGATAGGTCATAAAAATGAAAAAGAGGGATGTGAAGTTGGGAAGGGATGGGGAGAGGGGAGCAAATCCAGAAGGAATGAGGGGGCAGAGTGTGGCGTGAATATGATCAAAGTGCGTGTATGAAATTATCAGAGAATTTACAAAATATTTGAAATAATCTGAACATCAGCCTTTCTGCTATCCTCAGCAGGTTACGTGTGTTCAAATCTGGCGGCTTTTCAGCTTCCTCCTTTGAATTTGGTAGTGTTACTATGAGGTGCTGAGGCTTGATTTTCTTTGTACTTACACCGCTTGGCTTTAGAATCATTCTTGAATCTGTTGGTTTATAATTTTTGTAAATTTCAGAATGTCCTAACATTTCCCTATATGTGTCTTCCCTTGGAGTAAGGGAGAACCTTACTCCTTAGCTAGCAAGTATGCACACTGTGGTGATGTGAATGAGAAATGTCTCCCACAGGCCCAGATACTTGAACTCCTAGTGCTCGTTTGGTGGCATTATTTGAAGTCTTTTCATCCCCGCCCTGCCCCAGCCTCCTGCAATGCCTGAAGAAGACACAAGGCACATTTGGGGCTCATTTTTTTTGTGTGTCTCTTGTTTTCCAAGGTCATGGCCCCTGAAGTCCTTGTCACATTGATATTCCCGTAACTTTCTTATTTCTTGCAATTTGAAGAGTGGGCTGGAAGGCTTAGGAAAGTTATTTTTGTTTGTTGGCCTGTGCCCTATGACATGAATTAGATAGTTCCTCCTTGGCATAATAAAAATGGTAAAAAATAAACAAACAAAAACCCCAGGAAGCTACATACCAACCAAGTTCCACCACATTCTCAGCTATCTGCCTCCATGTACTGCTCACATTCGTGGGGCTTTTCTCTTAACTCTCAATTGTTTTAACTGTTTCCCACTGACTTCAAAGTGAGAGCTATTATTTATCTTTTATTCAGCTTAAACAGATGTTCTCAGTGAGAGGATTTGTCCATAAAAACTTCTTTTTCATGGATTGAAGCAATTGATATTTTGAGGGTAGGGTGGCTTAAAAAAATATTGATGCCCAGACCCTATCTTCTGTTATGCCCAAATCACAGGGGACCCCCAAAAGACTACCATGGAGACTGAATCCTGTATGTAACAGCAAAGAGCCTTTATTT
The DNA here is from genome assembly GCF_004664715.2 of Peromyscus leucopus. NCBI lineage: Eukaryota > Metazoa > Chordata > Mammalia > Rodentia > Cricetidae > Peromyscus > Peromyscus leucopus. Next base: position 48,134,894 of record NC_051069.1, on the reverse strand, counting down.
TCAAGCTCTGAGCTTGGGCTCTCTGTCCAGTACAGTGGCGAGAGCAGAGAGCCCAGAGCCCAGGCAGGGTGGGTTTTTTTTTTTTTAATCGTAGCAGAGGTTGGGGTGAGGGGATTTCTAGGGTTCAGGACCCTGATAAGCTAACATTTGTCTAGGGGTATAGGGAATGTTTGGAATATCAGATGTGGGTCCCATTGGTGGGGTCAGCTTATGGCTTTTCCTGGGTCCAGGTGTTGCCTGCCAGAAGCTGTGTCTGGGCCTCTAAGCCTGTTATGGCAGCTTATGGTCAAGCTATTTTGCCCCCTACTGTTGGTTAAATGGTGGAGTGCTCATGGCTGGCCGCCACCTGTGGCAGCCATGCCAATGAAGGAAAGTGCTGGAGGAGATTCACGAGCCATGGTTACCTTTTTAGAGCTTTATTGGGAGGGGAAGAGAGAGGGAGAGGAGGGGGGAGAGAGAGAGAGAGAGAGAGGAGAGAGAGAGAGAGAGAAGAGAGAGCAAGAGGAGAGAGAGGAAGAGAGAAGAGAGAGAGAGAGAGAGAGAGAGAGAGAGAGAAGAGAGAGAGAGGAGAGAGAGCGAGAGGGAGAGAGAGGACAGATGGAAGGAAGGAGCAAAAAGGAAAGAGAGATACACACAGAGGGCCCACCCACTTTTTAGGCTGGGACGCTGTCACAGACTGATGACGTAATTAAGTACAGAATCCTTACATCCCAGACTTTCACTTATTATAAAAAAACAGGTAGATGGGAATAGGGGTGTCATTCCTCTCAAAAACTGCTTCCAGCTGACAATTGGACGTTAGTTGGCTCTTGGGGGAGTCTTCTGAGGCAGAAGGCATTGTGGGATGGTGTCTGTCATCCGTTTGCTCTGGAGACTTGTATCCCTCTTGGCTGTGGCTGGGTCCTGTACCATTAGCTGAACAGTGAGTTAGAGCAGCGAACTGGGAAGAGAAAAGCTTGTGGGGCATGAGAATTTATTTTTTGGAATTAGGGACAAGGCAAAGATCAGGGCCCTGTCTGTATGCATGTGAGAATGAGTGGGTGGAGTTAAGGTGAGTTAGGGCGAGTTGTAGAAACCGCCCAAGCCCATTTGAGCCCGCCCACTGTTGGTGGAAGTCAGACAGAAAAGGTTGCACGTGGCAGACGCAGAAGTGGGGAAGGAGAAGGGTTCAGAGCTTTAGCAGAAAGCTTGGAGATAAAGTAACTCTTATTTGCCCATTCGCTGGCAGAAGTTACTGCGATGACGCTGTTATGTGGCCAGGTTTACGTGTGCCTGCCCCTGTCCGCCAATGTAGGTGGTAAATGTATCCACCCCTTTGTCTCATGGCTGTAGCCGAATGAAAAATAAAAAATTAAAATAACAAACCAGGATCAGACTCCAAGCTCAGGCATCCCAAGAGTGAAGAGAGATCTAAGAATCAGCTCAAGTTCGCCATCCTCTTCATCAAGGGATGGGAAGGACTGCAGCTGCACTGCAGTTCATCCACCCGATAGACCCTAGACAGCATTGACCCCCTGTCAGGAGTGAAAATGTGCCTCCCGTTGCCAGCACAGCCCGAGGACACCCCCCCCCCCCCATGGTGTCCATCTCAAAGAATATAGCTCAGACTACAGCCGCGAGAACTGCGGACTCACTCACTGTGGTGAAGAATCATGGCGGTAGCAGTAGTTGGTAGCTGTGTGGGGTCCAGGGGAGGCGAGGGACGCACACACACTGGCAGTCTCGCTGGATGGGGGAGGAGGTGGCAAGCGGCAGGGCAGCAGTCAGCAGGTCCTCGGTGGTCTATCCCGGGTTTTGGCACCAATATTGGTTAAATGGCATGCTGCTTGTGGCTGTCTGCCACCCGCAGAGGCCATGCCGGCAGAGGAGAGTGCTGGTCAGAAGAATCATAGCCATGGTAACCTTTTTAGAGCTTTGTGGGGGGGAGAAAGAGAGAGAGGGAGAGAGAAAGAGAGAGGGAGAGGAAAGGGAAGGGGGAGAGAGAGAGAGAGAGGGAGAGAAAGGACAGACGGAAGGAGGAGCGGAAAGGAAAGAGAGAGACACACAGAGGGCCCACCCGCATTTTAGGCTGGGATGCTGTCGAAGGCTGATGACATAATCCTTATACCCACCCCTACTACGTGAATACCCTATTAAAGGGCCCCTGAATGATCTCTAAAAAGAAATATAAAATTGCCAATAATTTCATGAAAGAACTTCAGTTTCATTATCATAGGGAAATGCAAATCAGAATTACAGTGAGATAGCACATTACCCAGTTGGAATGACTGCTACCCCCCCCCCAAAAAAAAACAAACAAAATATAATAAACTCTGGCAAAGATGTATTGGAAAAGGAGATTCTTCTACAGCATTGGTGGGACTGCAAATCAACACAACCACTTCAGAAAACAACATGCAACGTTCTCACAAAACTAAAAAAGAATGTTTATATGATTCTACTCTATCACTCAGGTTATACTTCAAGAAAATAAAGTCAACATACAAAAGAGGTATCTGCATCTGCATGTTTATCTTGGCAGACTTGGTCCCAACAGCACTGGCCTAGGTGCTTAACGTGGAGGGCCCCAAACAGCTTGACCACACAGCAGCCATGACAGGCTTAGGGGCCCAGACACAGCTTCTGTGACAGACTTACTGGCAGGCAACACCCAGATCCAGGAAAAGCCTTAAGCTGATACCACCCAGGGATCTATCCAGGGATAAGGAAGTACCTGACACCCCAAACATTCCAACCATTAGATAAGGTGACCAGATGTCCTTGAGTCTAGCACACACCTATTTTTTGTTTTACAGATACCTCTAGACAATTGTCAGCCAATCAGCGTCCTGGACCCTGGAAATCCCCTCACCCCAACCTCTGCTATGATAAAAACTCTGCCCCACCTGAGCTCAGGGCTCTCTGTTCTCACCGCTGTGTCAGACAGACAGAGCAACCAAGCTCTGGAGCTTGAAATAAAGGCTTTTTGCTTTTACATGCATGATTCTGTCTCTGTAGTGGTCTTTTGGGGGTCCCGTGATCTAGGCATAACACTTACCAGCGTAAGAATGAATTGAGAAAAATACATCTACTCACTCAGGCATACAGACACTTGGACATTAATCAATCATGGAAAACAATATTCTGTCATTTATGTCCAAACAGATGTAATTGGAAGATCTTATATTAAGCAAAATAAGCCAGACTCAGAGGAAAGAAAATGTTACATGCTTTCTCTCAAATCTAGAAACATTAAAAACAAAAACAAAGAGATTTTTACCATGGCTTGAAAATATAAGTAGGACTGTTTGGAAAGGTGATATGCCACGCTTTGGGGATACCTTTGGATGGCCTGCCAGTTTCTGAACAGAAACAGAGGAGGAGTGGGTTGAAGTGGGGCAGAGAAGGGTAGGGGGAGAGAATGGGAGGAAATGAGGGAGGGGAAAATGTGGTAGGGATGTAAAATAAACATAAGTAATAAAAACCCTTAAAAAAGAAAAAAAAGGTGGAAAAGGTGCAGGGGGTCCCAGAGAGGGGGAATAAATAGAAAAGGCTGGGTGGACACAATGCACGCCTACACGTGTATGGAAACACCACGGTGAGCCACATTAACCTGTGCAGCTGGTATGTTGATGATTGGAATACGTTAACCACTGTAGCCAAACTTTCAAACAGTAACGGACCTGGTTTGGAGTCAGATGCTGGAAGCATCGACATAAAGGACCTTGCAGGGCTGACTGGACATTTTACTTTTTGCAAACACAAGGTAGGATGATTTAATGACATCTGCAGTCTTTACTGCCTGCCTCTTTCAAGCTCTTGATAAAATTGATAAGGCTATGACCCAAAGGTACTCAGTCCACCACACCACTTAAAGCATCCTGTCCCAAAAACTTGGAACATTTTCATTCCTCCAAATCTCTACTTTCCCTTATAGTTTAGGTTATTTTCTCTCTTCAGTTAAATTTTATCTTCAAAACACTTATGTTAATGCTAGAGAAATGGATAAGCAGATGAAGATGTGCACATGTGTGTGTGCATGGACACACACACACACACACACACACACACAACTACATGTTGGACAAGTTAGGTGGTAGTCCAAATCCACAAGTCCTACTAATGCAAGCCCTTATTTAGATACAAGGTCCTCGAAGAAGGATTCAAATCAGTGAGGTCTTTGGCATGGATCGTTGAATATAACTGATGTCTTCATATGAAGAAGCAAATTAGACCAGGACACACAGGAACAACACCTTGTAATCAGAGGCAGACAGCAGAGTGATGCAGCTGGGAGCCAAGGAAAACTACATCAGAAATGAGTGTAGGAGGAAAACGTGGGTTCCACGCAAAGACAGACGAAGCAGGGCTCTGCCTCACTCTGCGGTGCGGACTTCCTGCATGTTAAGGTAGTGCTTGGGTCGTTTGCCAGGTTCACCATAGGAGACTGACACAACCTGTCTTAGCTTTGATATTGTGGCAGACTGGATTCTAAGACACTCTTCGATACTCATGAGTTTTAGGGAACACACACATTCTCCAGTTACAAAATGAAACAAAATTTTCCCAAAGTACATGAAGACCCAAATTAGCTGACATTAGGCTAGGGTGATTCCTTGGTGGGGGAAGCTGCCTTCACACTGTGTTTTTTAAGGTTTTGATTGTCTTGCTATACTTTCCCTCCATGCTTTGAACTATTGACTCTAAACTACTGTTACACTGACTTTGGAGACTATTTTGCATGGTCTTGGATAGGTTTTCCTATCTAGTTGTTTGAATCCTCTGATGATATGATCATCAATTCTCTTAAAAAATTAGACTCAATTCTTTCCAAGACATTTCATTTAGCTCCATAGTTCTGGAGGAACCAACCTTATAGAAGAGTCATTCTGTTGGAGACTGGGCATGGGTGCTGTCTGTGTTATATTCTTAGCATTTCTCCTGATATTCTGTAATCTGCTGGAGTGGTTTTGCCTTTCCATTTTGACTAGCCCTTCTTCTGACCTAGAGAGATTTTACATTTTCTGTGACTCTTCCTAGAGGTATATCTGCCTGAAATTGAACTGTGGGACTGGTGAAATGTGCTATTGACTGTCAAATGTAGTCACTGAGTGAGCCTGACTTGCTGTGTGGTAACATGAGGGTTGATCTGTACATTAAGCACCCAGGCAATCAGGTGGAGTCAAAACCTTCTTCACTCCATGGATTCTATGAACCTGCTGGGAACAATATACAAACTTCAGACCCACTGAGGTCTATGTACTACTTGGGGGTTATAGTTAGAGCCACAGACCTGAAGTTATCACAGTAGTATAGGCTCTGGATCCTGCAGTGACCACTGGAACCTGAGAAGTCAGAACCCCATGCCCACACTGACCTTAGAACCAAAATCTCAGTCTCACCATGATAAAGACAGCCTGGTACTCTCACAGAAATACACAGGAAGATCAGTATAATAAAATAGAGAACCCAGCAATGAAGCAAAAAGCTATGCCCTCTTAATTTTTCACAAAAGAGCCAAAACATACATGGGAAGAAAGATCGCCTATCCAAGTAGTGGCACTGTCAGAACTGGATATCCACCTACAGAAGAGTAAAAGTGCATTCCTGTCTTTCACCCTGTACAAAAATCAATTCAAAATACATCAAAGATGTTTCATTAAAACCTGAAGTGCTGAAACTACTCAAGGAAAACACAGAGAATGCTCTTGAAGACAGTGGGGTAGACAAGAACTTTCTGAATGGAACACCGATAGCCCAGCAACTAGCCCCAAGTATCAACAGACGAGACTCCATGAAATAAAACATTCTGCACAGCAAAGGAAAATATCATCAGAGCATACAGTTCACAGAACTGGGGAAAATTTCTACCAACTGTACTTCAGACAGGGGGCTGATATCAAGAAGTTACAGAAAATTGCAGAAATTAAATATCAGGGAAATAAAATCACCAATCATCAAATGGGCTAATGAATTGAATAGATTTAAAAACAGGCACAGAAGGGACCAATTACTTTTTTTTGAAAATAGATTTTTTTTTCCTCATACAATGTATCCTGATTGTAGTTTCCTCTGTCAGTTCCTCCCTGCCTCTCCTCCCCTTTGTATCAACTCCCTTTCTGTCTCTCATTAGAAAAGATCAGGCTTTTAAGACATAACAACCAAACATGACAAAACAAAATACAGTAAGATGAAGCCAACACTTTCATATTGAAGTTGGACACTGCAACCCACAGAAGGAAAAAAGTCCCAAGTGTAGTATAAGAGTCAGAGACACATCCACTGTCATACCCAGGAGTCCTACAAAATAGCTATAACACACACACACACACACACACACACACACACACACACACACACACACACACACTGCGGACCCAGTGCAGACCCCTGTAGGCCCTGTGCTTGCTGCTTCAGTCTCTGTGAGCTCATGGGATCCTTGTTAGTTGACTCTTAGAGCATTGTTCTCCATCCCCTCTAGGTCTTACAATCTTTCTGCCTCCTCTTCCATGAAATTTCCTGAGCTCTGAGGGGAGGAATTTAATGGAAACCTCCAATTTAGACTCTCTCCTCACAATGTCTGGCTATGGGTCTCTGCATCTGCTCCCACCTGTTGCTGGAAGTTGCCTCTTTGACGATGACTAGATAAGGCACTCACTGATCTATGAGTATAACAGAATATCATTAGGAAAGATTTTATTGATTTTTTTTTTAGACCAGTCCTGTTTGATTTTACCCTTGGTCTGTGGACTATCTAGTCTCTGGTTTTTAGTTCTCTAAGCATTGTCAGGTATGGGTTCCTTCTCATGGAGGTGGCCTTGAGTCAAACCAGACATTGGTTGTCTATTCCCATAAGTACTGTGCTATCATTACCCTAACATATTTTGCAGTCAGGACAGATTGTAGGTCACAGATTTTGTGGTTGGTTGGTTGGCATTCATGTTTCTCTTTATGTAGCCTACAGAGTACCTGTCTTCACCAAAGAGACTAGAATGTAGGATGAGTGTGCCATGTAGGCAACAGCTCGACTTCTCTAAGTGAATCATGTAGATATTGTACTTGGCAATGGGACCCCATAGTCAGTTTGTGGAGAACAGCCCTTAGCATCAGCCTGGGTTGTTTGAGGATTTTCCATAGGATCCCCTTGGCCAACAATTCAACTGATCACAACCCAGTCCCACCATTGGAAACCTTGCCTGGCTATAAGAGATGTCCAGTTGAGACTCCATATCCCCTATTACTAGCAGTCCTCATTAGGATCACCTTCATAGATTCCAAGAATTTTCTACTGCACTTGGTTTCCACACCACTCCCTACATTCCCCCAGTTCCAGCCATCTCTCTCCACACTCTCTCCTTCCATCCCATCACTTCCTACTTCTGTTCCCACCTGCCCCCAGTCCACCTGTAAAATCTATTCTATTTCTTTTTCCCAGAGAAATCCATGTATATTCCCCTGGATCCCCTTCTCTTTATCTAACCTCTCTGGGGTTATAGATTATAGCTTAGTTATTATTTACTTAATGGCTAATATCCACTTATAAGTGAATACATACCACATGTGTCTTTCTTGGTCTGTTTACCTCACTCAGGATGCTTTTTTTTTCTAGTTCCATCCATTTGCCTGCAAATTCTATGATGTCATTTTTCTTAACAGCAGAGTAATACTCTATTGTGTGAATGTACCACATTTTTTTCTTATCCATTCTTCTGTTGAGGAACATACAGGTTGTTTCCAGGTGCTGGCTATTATGGATAAAGCTTCAATGAATGTAGTTGAGCAATTGTCCTTGTGGTAGGATGGATTGATTGTCTTTTGGGTATATGCCCAAAACTCTACAACCCCCACAGAGATATTTGCACCCCATGTTTATTGATGCTTTATTCACTATAGCAAGGAAATGGAACAAATCTAGTTGTTTATCAAGAGATGAGTGGATTATAAAAATCTGATACATATATAAAATGTAATATTGTCCAGCTGTAAAGAAAACTGAAATCACAAAATTTGTGGGAAAATGGAAGGTCTTAGGATGTATATAATGTTATGAAAGGTTACAGAATCTCAGAAAGTGCCTGTAATATATATATAGTGTGTGTGTGATAGTGTGTTACATGTATTATATACATATGTGTCTATGTAAACAAGTGTAAATGTGGACACACTACAACATGTAGAGAGGAGAAAGAAAGGTTAAATATTGGGTGATGAGGGAAGACTAAATGCAGGTAATGGATATGTGAGTCATGAAAAGGACTCTAAAGCTAATTGTTTTTCTAGTTTTAACACTGTTCTTTTTCTTTTTTGCTGATGGATAATTGCAAAAAAGTAAAATTGGTAGCAAGAAATGAAATATAGCATGAAGGTTCACAGCCTTAGAATGGTTGTTTTAACCGTATCTAATCTAAGTTCATTGAGATGTACAGACTTTCATTCTGGCTAATCTCACTATATTTTACAGTTTTAATTATTAAGAAAAGAAAATACTTTTCTATTCTTGTCTGTAAAACGGAAATCAAATATTTGAAGAATGAGAAAGATTCAGTGCAGAGTTGCTAGCTTGAATAGAGGAAAGAGAAAAACAAGAATTGGTTTCTAGGAGATGTAACACTATGGAAACAGGAACCTTGGCCCTACAGGCATATGGAACTGAACTTTTCCAGTCAAAAGAATGTGTTTCTAAGTGGATTTTCTTCAAGCTCCTCCAGATTCAAAATATGCATTTTGAGTTCAGCTTTCTGAAACCCTAAGTAGAGTATCCAGCCATGCTCTGCCAAGGAGATACATGGAAACACAAGGAGACTATGAGCTAATTAACAAGTGAGTGTCATTTCAAGTCATTATGTTTTGAGTACTTTGTTACAAAGCAAAATCAACACCCAATAAATTTAACTACTTTCTAGTGAATACATACATTCACTAGAATACATACACACACACACACACACACACACACCCCTTCTAGTGACTTCTAGTGACATGTGTATGTGTGAGAGAGACAGTTCTTTATTTTTATTTCTAGTCTCACAATTAATATAAACACTAACCCTGGTTAAGTATGAATGAAGAGAAATGGTCACACTCTCTTTTCACATTTCTTTTTTCTGAATCAAGTTTTTCTACATCATTAGGTTGACACCACCACCATTCTTTATGATATGTCCTTCATATTGTCCAGGAGAAATTGGGAACTACATTCACTAGAATTGTCTCTGTGGATGATTCCACATTAAAATTTCCCAAACAAGAGAAACCAGGTGGATTCTGAAGGCAGTGAAGGAGGAGACAGTGAAGGAGGAGACAGTGAAGGAGGAGACAGTGAAGGAGGAGACAGTGGTGTCGTCTGCAGGCAAGAACAAAGCTGACAGGAGGCAGAGAGGGGGCCACAGCGTCCTTCTGGGAGCAGCATGTTGAATTTGTTTTCGTTGAACTGGGTTAGGTAAAGCCACTTCATGTTAAGTACGTGATACGTTCTAAACACAGTCCTCATTCCCTGCTACCCTCCCCTTTTCCTGCTTCCCCCTGTCTGCTCTCTGTGTTCCACTAGGCTCTTTCTCTTCTGTTTTCTTAAGATTTAGTCTTATTTGTTTATGTGCGTGTGTGCATTTCACACGTGCCCAGGGAAGCTAGAAGAGGGCATCAGACCTCCTGGAACTGGAGCTGGAGTTATAGGTGGTTGTGAACCAGTGAAAATGGATTCTGGGAACAGAATTTGAGTCCTCTGGAAAAGCAGCAAGCACTCTTAACCACCGAGACATCTCTCTGGTTCCTCCTTTATACTTTCATATAACTGTAAATATATTTTTATAAATATAGAACCCACAAATGCAGAATTTGATATTCTACTTTTTGAGCCTGACTTAATTCACTTATGAATATCTCCAGTAGGATCCACTGTTTCAGTAAATGTATGTATGTACCACATTTTCTTTATGCATTCCTCTGGTGGACACATGGGCTGTTGCATAATTACTGTGAATAATGTTATGCTAAACACTGATTTGCAAGCATCTCTGTGATATGTGGCTTTGAGTCTTTTGTGTAAATATTGGGGAGCATATGAAAATGATCCACTGCACTGAAAGAGCCAGAGATGACAAGTGTTTAGAAATCCCTTGCTTCCAGATATCTGGTTGAGTTCTGAAGCATCCAATGTGCTGAGTATTATGTAGCCATCCTCAGTCTTTCTTCTTTCCTCTCCTCACAGTAGTATAAAACTTTTTCTCTCATATGAGACCGTATGTACCTAGGTATCTTGGAATCCTGTTTTTATGACCAGACTCAAAGTGACATCTCTGTTCATCCACTTGCCTATAGCTCAGATGTGAAATGTAATAGACTCAGTCCTCAGTTAGGCATTATTGAAAGGTAATAGAAACCAAAAAAAAAAAAAAAAAAAAAAGATGGAGTTCTGCGATATCACTTGTGGCTTGGGTCTTTGAGCCCTGAGTAGGGGTGGTGAGGAAATAAAGAAATGAAAAGTATACAGACACACATTCATTAAAACTGGGATCAAGTGGGAGTCTGCTACCTCTGAAGCCCAGAACCTCAGTGTGATTATTAGGAACAGTATTGGGGCAGGGTTGGCTAGTCTTGATAGGAGGTCTCTGTAGATGAGGAGGCAGCTGCAGTTGTTAATATTTCTATACAGTGATCCTGAGCAGAGCCTCCTGAGGATAGCTTTGCCATACCTCTTGTGCATCACCTGGGACAGAGAACTTGAAGGCCTTGGCATGGCCATGCCCATGTCAACAATACACATTCATTCAGGACTTGACTCACCCAGGGCTTCCTCTGCTCCCTGGCAACTCAAAGTGGAGTTTCAGGCTATTGAGAACATGCCCTCAAAGGGATGTGGGACCTTGGTCTTTTCCTCTCTGTTTTTATTTCAGACATGGAGCAAAGGATTACTGTCTCTGTATGTTCCAAGTATAGGAAATAGGCTTCTCCTGTTCCAAGGAGTTCAGACCTCAAGCAGCATTTACCCAAGGTTGCTCTTTCTCCTCCTATCTTACAAGAGATGCCATTATATGGATTAAAAAAATAGAATGTTATATTTTCACTGTTAAGTTCTTGAAGAATATCAGAGTGTTTTCCGCACACAATCCCAGAAACTGTTCTCTCTCACCAGGAGCTTCTTAGGAGTCTTTCTTCCTACCTGGATGCTCTTCCTGGAGCTGTGGTCCCATCTCCCCTACTGGATGCTCTTTCTGAAACTGGCCACATCCCTTCTAGACCTAGACGCTCTTCCTGCAGCTGTGTCCCATCTTTCCTGGATGCTCTTCCCAGAGTTGCACCCCATCCTTCCTGAACACTCATCCCAGAGTTGTGCCCATCCCTCTTTTGCCAGCTCCCACTTTGCTGCTTCATTTCTTTTTCAGTTCCAAAGAATCGTGTATTCTTTAAGAAGGGAGAAGCTAAACGTAGAAATATAACATTGTCTTCAGCATAGAAGTGAGCATTCATCTGAGAATACATTTCTGTGCCCTTATGTAGTTATTCCAGAAACTCTGGTAGCTTGTGTGACATGATCTGCATGCTTACAAATTTTATTTCAGTCATAGAAAGGCTTATAAAGATTAAAAAATATGTAAAACTGGAGAAAGGAGTTTAATAAATTCACAAGTGTCCATTGCCCAGTTACAACAATTAATAGCTCAAAGCAGTCTTATTTTAACATTGGCCCAAATCCTAGAATCTTGTTTGTTAATTTGCAAATATTTTAGTGTATTAGTTGGATAGAAGTGATTTAAAGAGTCATAAGACCATTACCATGTTTGAAAGAAATTTAATATAATCAAATATCTAATGTTGTGGACACTTAGATGGTCTTATAATAAAAAACCCAGAGCCAGATATCAGGGTGAAAGCTGAAAGATCAGAGAAGCAGAGCAAGCCACAGCCAACCTCACCTCACAAACTCCTCAGCTGATCCTGTTTCCTCAGACTGAAAGCCTCTGAGTCGTCACCCAAAAGGGTCTCAACTGAACTGCCTTAGTTCCTGTTTTTCTCACACCTTATATACCTTTCTCTGTCCTGCCAACACTTCCTGTGGTTAAAGGTGTGTGTGCTTCCCAGTACTGGGCTAAAGGTGTGTGCCACCACTGCCAGGCTCTGTTTCCAGTGTGACCTTGAACTCACAGAAATCCAGACGGATTTCTGCCTCTCAAGTGATAGGATTAAGGGTGTGTGCCACCACTGTCTGGCCTCTGTGTCTAATCTAGTGGCTGGCTCTGTCATCTGATCCTCAGATAAGCTTATTAGGGTACACAATATATCACCACATTGCCCCCTATTTATCTAAAACAATAAAAGAAGGTTATAACTAATGTAAGAAAAGCTAAATACAATAAGTACAATAAGTATATACAATATATACAGTCAAGAATTACATTAAAAATGTCTAGTCCATTAACATTTGACAAATTAAAAAAAACCTCCATTATTTATCCTATCATGGTGAGTCCAAAATGTTGTATCTAGTTCACTTTCTATCCTAACTTGTATTACCAACTGAAAACTATCTTTTGATGTCTTTCAAACTTATACACTTTACACCTCTTTAGTGAGCTTCTTTTCTGAATTTGTTAACAAGAAAAACTATAACTATCTAGTCTTCAACTCCCTCAGAGACCCGAGAAGGAAATGATATTAACTGAATAAGCAGAAGTGCAAAGAAATGACTTCAAAAAAATTGTGAGAAATGACAGAAACAGCTTTCTGTCTGGACAGTTACCCAAGGTTCCTCTGCAGTGTTGGGGCGTCCATCTTTGGCCTACAGGCCTAGCATGTCTGTCAGACACATCTGTCCATCTTGGACAGCATAGTGTCAGCAGTCAAAGCAAGGGTATTTTCTTGCCCAGTGGCTAGGCTAACTTTTTCCACAAAGAAAGTAAACTCCATAAGGGGTTTCTTCAATGCCTGTTATCTTCTCTGAAGTAAGTTGGTGCTGCCAGGAGCAGACATGTCTCATAGTCATAAACAAAAAGGATCTATGCTATTAAAACATCTTCAATGCCATATTCTATAGATCTCTGAAGTGTTTGAAGATGGCCTGTATATCTAAAATATATTTCTGTTTGACCTTGAAAACACACCTCTTACAACTATAATTTTGATTGTAATGACTATTAACTTGTATTTCTTATATCCCAATTAATTGGTAATAATAACTTTCAAGGACTAGCAATTTGCATTACATTGTTAAATGAGCTGTATAGGTGTAGTACCTTGAACAAGATTAGAAATATATGTAGAGTATTTTCTGACAAATCAATCTCAAATTTGTATCAGTATATATGATTTGTATACAATATATAAAAAATCCAATCCAATGTAAAATATTTAAAACTAGTAGTTGCTTTTTTAAAAAGTAGATTCAATAATCTACCTTTTATCTTATATCTATTTCCTCCCCTTTTTCTTTTCAGAGTAGATACAATAATCTACCCTTTAACCTATTATTTCTATATTTCTTTTTTTCCAAAGTAGATTCAATAATCTACCTCATCTATATCTTCTTTTTTCTTTTTTTTCAAACAAGTATCCCAAATCTAATCTTCTTGTTTAGCTTTTCCCCCCTGACCATTATGAATTAACAACTTGTAACCAACCATCTTAAGCAATGACAATTATCCATAACCTATTGAAAGGCCAAAAAATACCCACTCCACCTCTTTGGAATGTGGGTGTTGTATTCCTAAAATTACTTCCTGCTGTCTGGGGGGTGAAGGCATCTTTAGGGGATCCTGAAAAAAATTTTTGGGTTAATTGTCAAGTCTTGGGAGAGTTAACTATATCATTTGTTGTCCAGGCTCTGCATAATGGGAAAATGCAGACTTGTCTGAAGTCCTTGCTGCAGTAGTCTGTGAAGCTGGATGATCTCAGCTAGCTGTCTTGAAATTGTCCTGAGCAGTTTGCAGTCCAAAGCTGATCTTTGGGTGGTGGTTGACATCTTTGTGATATTATCATCATCCTGATGGAATCATCACTGTGTGGTCCCATCATCTTTTTGGAGACTTCAAAGTCACTATTAGACATGGTCATGGTTCACTGCAGAAAATCTTTTTCTTAGAACAAGTTTTCTGAATGATTTGTCCCTTTTCTTCTGATGTCTCATTTGTCCAGTGTTCTACAGATTCCTTAGCCTTCATTCTCCTGAAAGACAAAAAACAATAACCTTCCCCAACCCTAACTTTGAGTAGCTTCCTTTCTTTATCAGTTTTGATTTATGGTTTCTCCTAAATTGTTTGTTCTCTCTTCTATAGCTGTTCTATCACCCTGAGCAGTATGGTTTATACAACAGGCATTAGGTTCTTTAATTGCCTTGGAAAGGGGTTTCTTTCATGATGGCAGAAAAGAACTGAACCAAATATGTCATGGGGGCCTGTGAGAGGCCCCTCAGGGAGTTTCCCATTGGCAAAGGCAAAAAATTTACTTGTCTGTCCCTTGTTGATCTACACTCATTAGTCCAATGTTTGCCCTTGCCACACCTTCTGCATAATCCAGAAGGGAGGGGTGTTCTGTTGAGATTATTCCTTGAGAAAAACATTGTTTCTAGGAATGCCCTGGTTACAGTGTCTTTTTAGGTGACCTTGTTTACCACATTTGAAATATCTGACATTACTATTTTTCTTCAAATCTCTGGAAATCACCTCTCATATCCAAGCATCACAATATTCATTGCATCTGGGATCCTTTCCTCCAAGGATACTGATCTTGCCTTTCATGGCCTAATTACTGTCTTGCACTGAGTACTATCATTTTCAAAAGCCAGAGATTCAATTATTATCTGTTTAGCTTCTGAATTTGGTATCATTCTATTTACTACTGAAGTCAGTCTTGTAAGAAATCAGTGAAGCTTTCTTTTGGCCCTGTATAACTTTTGTAAATGGCTCAATTTTCTTTCCTACTTCTTTAATTTTGTCCAAAGCATTCAAGGTTGCCATTTGGCATAAAGTTAGGGGGTAGTCATGATATAGAGATTGTCTTTGTTTGTCAGCATAATTGCCTTCTCCAAGAAGTTGATCTTGGGAAATTTCCATACCTCTAACCCTACTCCGTTATTCAATGGTCTTAACCTCATCTTTCCACCAGATCCTCCATTGTAATTGGAGACCAGCCTCTAAAATTGCTATAATCAAATCTCTCCAGTGTTGAGGGATAATTCTATTACAAGTTGACCATGAGTTTAACATCTGCTCCACAAACGGGGATGCATACCATATGACACTATAGCTTCTTTGAATCTCCTCAAATCTAACATTTGCACAGGAGTCTAGTCAGCTCTTACACAGCCTTGAGTATTTGGCAGTTCCTGTATGGTTACTGGATAGATTAAGGTTGGCAGTCTGAAAGCCTTAGGCTGTTTCTCTGTAACTGTAAAATGCAATGTTGAGATTGGTTCACCTTTAAATTCCTCTATCTATGTCTGAATTTCTCTATGATCTGTTGTAACAAGTTTTTCTAAAATTTTTATCTTGGCATTCATATTAACAAACTTTTTAAATGATAAAACAAAAATGATCAAGCAAATAACATTTATAATTGACATTACATAAATCACATCTACATTAATTACCTTATTTAATTGTTTCATTTTCAGACATTTTAATGTATAGTCAGAGACCAAATGCCTTCCATTTTAAAAATGTTCCCTATTTTTTAAAGTGGGAAACAACTTTCTTTTAACTAATTCCTCCCTTTAAGAAATCTCAATTGACTCTCCAACTCTGCTGGCAGTGAGAATTCAGATGACAGTGTGGCAGCAGCTTGAGGAGGGGGCCAAGGAAAGCCAGAACCCACCAGGAGAGGAAAGAAGCCAAAAAGCCAGCTTTCTGCACTGGGGAATGTGTGAAAGCAGCTAATTCTGGGGTGTTTGGAGCTTGAGACTGGGAAGTTTGCTGCAGAGAGGCTGCAACAAAAACTTAGCCAGCAGGGTAGGGACTCTGGTCCATGTGGGGTGAAGTCTCTGGCTGCATGCAGCTCGGGCTGAGTCTGGGCATGCAAGGCCATAGGCAAGTGGATTTTTCATGAATTCATGCCCCACAAGTTGGATGCCAGATGTTCATATCTTAGGTGGTTTTATTATTTATTTTAATTGGATTATAGATGTGATCCATACATTAATCATTAGAAGAACTACTCTTTCAAAAAATTAAACATAGTTAGTTGTCATGCAGTAACTGTATTATGTATGAGACATGATATATAATGACCAAATCAGATAATTAGCACACTTATCATCCCCAACATATATTATATCCCCATGGTAAGCACATTCAAACCTTCCATACTCTTTGACACATACAGTGAATTGTAATTAACTGTTGTCACCTTACTGTTCTTGTCACCCTACTGTACATCAGAGAAGCAGAGTTCCTTTCTTTTCTGTGACTGTACCCTGGTACCGATGGACTAACCTCTTCTTATCACTCCATGTCCCAGCACTCCTTACCTACCTTATCCTTCTGTGAGATCAACATTTGTAGATTCCTTCATGGTTTCTGAGTTTTCTTTTCAGATATAATTAACATAAACTTTATTGTTGAGGGAAAAAAACTACATTTTCCTCAGTATTCATTTAGTTCATTGGATCTTTGTGATGGCATTTGAAATGCCCTTGTGTTTTCTAAATTTTCTGAATATTAGATAGGTGAAGACCTTTGGGCGGTGGGACTGTGTGTTGCTGACAAAAGGTGATGCCAGACTCCCTCCGTTTTCTGAGATGTGAACAGCTATCAATAATTCACCCAATTCACTAATGCATTTGGAATTAGTAAATGATTATATGCTTCCATTCTTCTTCAATTATTGCCAAAGTAGTTTTTTATGTAAAAACAAACTTCCCTTCAAATTATCTGATTTCACGGGGACATAATTCATGTAGAGGATAAACTCCAGCATGATATAAATGACTGACTGATTATTTTAAAAAATGAAATACCTGATTTCAAAATAACTTCACAGCAATAGAAACCCTAACTAAGATATCTGTTTTATCTTTCTATCTAAGATAAGATCTTTCTATCTAAGGTGGTGCCTAACTTTGATGGTGAAGTATGTGTTGTGGAATAGAATTATTTGTCTAACTATGTAAAAATGTGTTACATTTGTTTATGTTATAGAATAATTGTTTAACTATGTAAACGTGTTGCTTTTGTTTATGCTGCTTTTGTTTAACTAAGAAAGATGTGCTGCTGTTTTACTTTGCCTGCCTAAGGCACCTGATTGGTATAATTAAAAACTGAATGCCCAATAGTTAGGCAGAGAAGGAATAGGCAGGGCTGGTGGGCAGAGAAAATGAATAGGAAAAGGAAACTAGGCTTGAGAGAAAAGGAGGGAGAAGAGAAGGAGTCATCTAGGGCCAGCCAGCCAGCCAGGCAGGCAGCCACCAGCCAGGCAGACATGGAGGAAGCAGGAAAGTAGGGCATACAGAATAAAAGGAAGGTGAAAATCCTTGAGGCAAACCATAGATGAAGAGAAACAAGTTAAATTAAGTAATAAGAGCTAGTGGGACAAGCATGAGATAAAGCTGAGTATTCATAATTAATAATAAGTTTGTGTGCCGTGATCTGGGAGCTGGAGGTCTGAGAAAGCCTGCTACAAGCATGTTTCTCAGAGGCAGTAAAAAGATTAAGTCTGTTTTCAAATCCCATCTGCCAGTTTATGACTTTTGTGTTGAAGAATTGGGAGTGTCACTATTAAGAGTTATGATTCAAAAATGTATGGTCATTTTGTGGAGTTTTAGGCAGTTCACAGAATGAGAAAGTCTTTGCTAGGTATACATTTGAATGGAGATTAGTATCTAGAATATATATATATATATATGTATATATATACACACACATATATATATATACAGATAGATAGATATAGATATAGATATCACCAAAACCAAAACAACAACAACAAAAACAAAAAAAGCTAAACACCAGGAGAACAAACACCCCAATTACAAATGGGCTCTGAATGGAAACAGAATGCTCTCCAAAGAAATACAAAGGGTTAGTAAATACTTTAAAAGGTGTTCAACATCCTTAGACATCAGGGATATTCAGATTAGAGCTATTTTAAGATTCTATCTCAGTCCAGATAGAATGGCCTTCATTAGGAATACAAATGACAAGAAATAATGAGATGAATGTGAGGAGATCAGACCACTTATACACTGTTAGTGAGAATGTAAACTAGTGCAGCCACTCTGGAAATCAGTCTGGAAGTTTTTCAAACAACTAGAGACAGATCTAACATATGACTCAGCTATATGACTATATGTATTACTACAGAGATACTTTCACATCCATGTTATTGCCTCTTTACTCACATACTCAGGAAATGGAATCAATCTCGAAGAAATGGGTAATGAAAATGTGGTACATATACACAATGGAATATTGCTCAGAGTTCAAGCAGGTCAAGCGAAGCAGTGGGGGTGGGGAAATGGAGGGCCAGGGGACCACGTAACCAAAATGAAGTCTGCATGGAGGAACTTTTTGGGAACCGATGATCTTCTAATCAAGGACCTTCATCCTGTTGCAGCCGCTCAACTACTGTGGTGGGGTCCGTGTGGAGCCGGCGGACAGCTGCAGCACGGAGAAGGCGTTCGAGCCGGCCACTGGCAGAGTGATAGCTACTTTACAGTGTTCAGGAGAAAAGGAAGTAGATCTGGCTGTTAAAAATTCAATGCTTGCCTTTAAAAGCTGGAGTAAAAAATCTGGCATGGAGCGTGCCCAAGTCCTTTTAGAGGCTGCCCGGATGATAAAGGAACAGAAAGATGCAATTGCCACCATGGAGACAATCAACAATGGGAAGTCCGTATTTGAGGCCCATCAGGATGTTGACACTTCCTGGCAGTGCCTGGAATACTATGCAGGCCTGGCTGCATCCATGGCAGGAGAGCACATCCAACTCCCAGGAGGATCCTTTGGCTATACCAGAAGAGAGCCACTCGGGGTGTGTGTGCGGATAGGAGCATGGAACTACCCCTTCCAGATTGCCTGTTGGAAGTCTGCTCCTGCTTTGGCCTGTGGTAATGCCATGATCTTTAAGCCCTCTCCCTTCACGCCTGTGTCTGCTTTGCTCCTGGCTGAGATCTATACCAAAGCTGGTGTGCCTCCTGGGCTCTTCAACGTGGTGCAAGGGGGAGCTGCCACAGACCAGTTTCTGTGTCAGCATCCTGAAGTGGCCAAAGTTTCCTTCACTGGATGCGTGCCCACTGGCACGAAGATCATGGAGATGTCAGCTAAAGGAATCAAACCCGTCACTTTGGAACTTGGAGGCAAATCTCCTCTTATCATCTTCGCAGACTGTACCCTGGAGAACGCTGTGAAGGGGGCAATGGTGGCCAACTTCCTCTCACAAGGCCAGGTTTGCTGTAATGGCACTAGAGTGTTTGTGCAAAAGACAATTCTTGATAAATTTATAAAAGAAGTTGTAGAGCAGACTGAAAAGATAAAAATTGGAGACCCCCTTCTGGAAGATACAAGGATGGGCCCACTCATCAATGAGCCACATCTGGAACGAGTCCTTGGGTTTATAAAGTCAGCAAAGAAGCAGGGTGCTACCGTGCTCTATGGTGGAAAGCCGCATGTACCGACGGATCCTAAATTAAAACATGGATTTTACATGACACTTTGCATTTTAACTGATTGCACAGATGACATGACCTGTGTGAGAGAGGAGATCTTTGGACCAGTTATGTCCATTTTATCATTTGAAAATGAAGAAGAGGTTCTGGAGCGGGCCAATGATACCATTTACGGACTGGCGGCTGGTGTCTTTACCAGGAATATCCAGCGGGCTCACAGGGTGGTGGCTCAGCTTCAGGTGGGAACATGCTACATTAACAACTACAACGTCAGTCCGGTGGAGCTGCCCTTTGGTGGATATAAGAAGTCAGGATTTGGCAGAAAGAACGGCTGCGTGACGGTTGAATACTATTCACAGCTCAAGATGGTGTATGTGGAGATGGGTGATGTGGAGTCACCTTTTGAAAACGAGTGAATCCTGTTCCTGTGGTCAGGCTGTGGAATGACCTGGCTGTCCTTACAGCTGTATAACTGAATAGCTTCTTCCACGCAGGCTTTGGGTCATTCAGGATGAGAGAATGGGTCAGTATTGCCCTCTATCTTGCAGTCATCCTTCCCAATTGCAAATGTGCACAAGTGCCTTTCAGACACTAACCAGGGAACTTGTTCTTCCCATAAGTCCCTATGAGGTCTGTAAACCCTAGTAATACACTGCTCAGAACAGGCAGGCCACAGCTCTGCTTGTACACTGTCTATCCCACCAACAATGGCAACTTTCTAGTTTGCTCTAAAGATGCCTTCCTTCCTTCCCTGGGTTCCTGATGAAGGCTTTTATTTGGAGACAGAAAAGTCTTAATACTTGTAGAAAAAGTGATTCATTGGCATTTAAAAAGCTTTTTTTTGTTTGTTTGTTTTTGGTTAGCTCAGTGGGCAAGCCTGATCACCTTAGTTCTATCCCCAGGCCCCACATAAAGGTGGTGTGCCCCTCCCCTGTATCATACACATGCATAATAAATCTATTACAAAAGCTGAAAAAAAAAAAAGAAAAGAAGGAGCTAAATATTTAGGTAGGGATGGAGAAAGGGCAGAGAAAGAGAAGGATGAATTCATTTAAGGATAAATGAATTATGAAACTCCACTAGTTTGTAAACAAATTAACAAGGAGTTGGAACAGAATGCATTAGTGAACAGTGCTGTTCCCTAAGGTGTGGTATATTCAATTAAAATCTCAGTGCCAGGCACAGGGTTTCTCCTTAGGTGTTACTAGGTGCAGAAGACACAGAGGAACCAGAATACCTCAGGCTGTTGCCATGGCTCTTGGTTTCCCACCATAACTAGATCCTGTTGCTGAAGATACCTCACTCTTTTTAGATACAGAGAAACCAATCTAGAACTGACCAGGAAACTCCCCTTGTCTGTGGCTCTTTCATAGTGTTTGAAGGTGCTAGGCAGGCTACTGAGTGAAGAAAACATCAGTGGACCCAGCACTGTATCCTGCATGATACAGTACTGACCTTCCAGGCAAGATGAGCCCATTAGGGCAACAGTGACAAGATTATTTACATGGTAATTAGCTACCTTTCAGTTGTACTTAAGACCTGCTCCACAGGAGGAAACTCCCACCTTGTACTGTAAACATGCTTAAGTCATAGATGCAAAGGGAGACCCAATTGCTGTTTTCTAAATTGTCTCTCAAATTTCCGAATTGTGTCAAATTGCCTTCTAAATGTTCATGTTTAGGCTCATATGTTTATGCTGCTCCCAACCTTGGCCAAAGAAGTGTCCTTTTGTGGTGTGTCATGGTTAACACTTAGATACATTAACTGTTCAAAGTGCTGAGGACAGGTGACCGTGAGTGCTCAGTCAGAGGGAGACTTCGACAACACCCACCTCCCAAGGCTCAGGGGACATTGCAGATCTCGGGTCTTCAGGCTCCTCCCTTGGCCCCGCCTTGTAGGCGTGACAGTTGTCTAAGTCTCAGTGGGGGTTGGAACTTACAGATCCAAGCTGGAATGTCTACCCACTACAGAAGAGGGGGCAGAAATGCTGTCCTCTGATATGACACAGTAGTTGAGCAAATCGTTAGGTCACCAGAAAGCAGTCCCTCAAAGGACAGTGCTGTTGACAGTGCCCTAAGATAATGCACCCGGCTCAAGCTAGGCTAGATTCTTACTGGATAAACAGAACCGTAAACTCAGATTCCTCTGAAACCTAATGACTGTAGGTTTCTGTTTGTCAGGAGAGGCACTGCTTCCCTTCTCCACCCTTGATGGTCAGCTACCATGGGCAAAGTGCATCTTGTTTGTGATTTTACTGAACAGCTTGCATCAGCTCCAAACCCTCCATCCTGCTGATTATCATATAAAATCTACTTGCTTTTTCACAGTCTGCAGCTCTCTGTTCATGTGGGACAGCCCAGCACTTTGTTCCCCAATAAACACCTTTTGCCTATGAAGTGATCTAGTTTGCTGGTTTCACCACACTCACTTACATACATGAATGTACATCAGCTGTGCTTATCTCCATGAAACCCGCATAGGATCAAGCCAGTCAAAAATTCTAGCATGAATGGTACTCCACTCCCAGCTGAGGAGCTAGTCACAGTTGGCAGAAGGAGAGTGATTTTTCTTTAGGTGGGGGAGGTGGCCACAGGTAGTTCCCTAGGACCCAGTGTGGATGACATCAGGTCCATGTGCATATGGGCACTACTAACAGGATTCAATGGGCCACAGAATAAATAACTGATTGATTCTAAAAGGAGGACATGACATTGGGAGGGAGGTGTCACTGGGATTTCTGGAGCAGGAGTTGAAGCGGGGAGGTGAGGGGTAGTTGTGCTACAAAGATGAAATAAAATTAGCATCTCTGAATTATAAATGAAAAAAAAAAATGGGACCTGGGGAGAAGGCTTGGTGGCTTACAGAGGATCTGAGTCGGTTCCTAGCACCCATGTTGAATGACCACAATTGCCTATATATAACTCCAGTTCCAGGGCATCCAGTACCTCTGGGCTCCACAGACACTCGTGCACAGATCCACACACATACATACTTACAATTAACGGTAAAATAAATTAGGAAAATGTGTAAGGACACAACCCAGGAAGAACCAGATGGAGAAGATGCTCACTGAGGTGCCAGGCAGGATTAGGTTGAAGCTTCCCCCTACCTCTGAACATGAATATGATACCCTCCCATCACATTAATGTGTCCACGACTCAAGCTGTTTTATCACCTTGTGTAAGAGTATTTAATGAAAGTCCTATTGTGCTGCAAGTCTGAAAGACCACAGCTAGAAAACCATAAACATACACTAATGACTTCAGTCTGAAGCATAAGGGTAGGTGTAGCACGAATCCTAAAGGGAGGGTCTTATTAATAAAAACAAACCCGGAGCCAGGTGTTGGGGTGAATGCTGGAAGATCAGAGAAGCAGAACAAGCCACAGCCACCTCACCTCCCCAGTTCCTCAGCTGATCCTGTTTCCTCAGACTGGAAGCCTCTGAGTCCTCATCCAGAATGAATCTCAGCTGAACTGTTGCTCAAAAGCCTAAAAGCTTAACCAGGCTCTAGTTCCTGGTCCTCACACCTTATATACCTTTCTGCTTTCTGCCATCACTTCCTGGGATTAAAGGCGTGAGTCACCATGCCTGGCTGTTTCCAGTGTGGCCTTGAACTCACAGAGATCCAGATGGATTTCTGCCTCTGGAATGCTAGGATTAAAGGTGTGTGTGCCACCATTTTCTGGCCTCTCTATCTAGTGGCTGTTCTGTCCTCTGAACCCAGATAAGTTTATTAGGGTGTACAATATTTTGGGGAACACAATTATCACCACAGGTAGGCTGAGAATTCTGAGAAACCTTTGTACTCTTTAGTGACCTGACCTGACTATGGTCTAGAAGGCGCTGAAAAACTGTGAAACACCATGACTGCATGGATAAGACTCTTAATAATAATAATGGTTCTAATAACTCCTTCCAAATCCCATACAAGTTTCCCTTCTTCAGCAAAGTCCAGCCTAGGAAGGCGTTTGTGACTAGATTGTGTTCCTTACGATCTCCATGCCGAAGCCCCAACTCCTCTCTCAACTCACAGTGGGACTATGTTTCAAGACAAGAGTTAGAATTCTGCGTTCACTCCAGCTACGTGACCGCACATGCGCAGTTCAGAAGTTAAGCAAAGGGTCTTGCATCCTACGTCATCAGTGTGTGCTAGTGACGATGTGCGCACAGCGTGGTCACGCAATCAGCACATGTGTGGCGTAGCTCCATAAGCCTGCTTCACCAGAAGCCCTAAAAAAGCCGGATGCAGACCCCACCCTCTCTCTGCTCTGCTCTCTCCCCACACCTCACTGTCTTTCCCTCTGCTCTTCACTCGTGCTCCCCTACCCCACTTCCTCCTAATAAAGCTCTAAAAAAAAAAATACTGGGTTCTGTCATGACCGTGACCTTTCCACATGGTAACCAGCGCCGTTTATCAACCAGTGCCACTTATCATCCATCTCAACAAGGCCTTTAAAAGTGCAATTAAAGTTAAAAAAAAAAAAGTTTGTCATGTGGGCCCTGATTCACTAAGATTGGTGTTATTATTATTAAAGTAAACATCAAAATGAAAAATAAAATACTGAGGAAGAGCCAAGGATGTATGTGCATAGAAGGAAGGTTCCCATGTAGAATAGCAAGCAGGTACCACCTACAGTCTGAAGAGAGACAAGAAACTTCCACAGAGCTGTCCCCTGGCCTTGGCCTTCTACTCTTCAGAACTGTGAAAGAAAAAAATCAGTTTCTATTGTATAAGCTACACAGTCTGTAATATTTTGTTTTGGATAACCCAGAAAATCAATATACAGAGACACCTGAGTGTGGTGATATTTTGTGTTCCAACAAATAAAGCTTGCCTGGAGATCAAAGTGTGGAGCTCACCACTAGAGGGCAGGCAGTGGTGGCACACACCTTTAATCCCAACACTTGGGATCTCATGCCTCTGATCACAATACTTGGAAGGCACCACAAAACGTTAATTCCAAAACTTGGGAGGAGGAAACAAGAAGTGATATGACTGGGTGGAGAGAGGAAGTTATAAGGTGGGGTGGAGAAAGGAGCTTCTCCCTTTGAGTCTGAGGATGCCTAGAGGTAAGAAGTCTTTCTAATGGTTGGTTGCTCTGCTTCTCTGATCTTTCACCCTGATATCTGACTCTGTGTTTTTATAATTAAGACCAATTCAAATTCGTGCTACATCTGGCATCCAACTTTTGGGGCATGAATTCACGAAAAAACCACGTGTCTGTGCTTTGCAGCCACTGGCATAGGCTGGAGCTGTAGATGGCCAGAGTCCCTACCCGGCTGGCTAGCTTTTCCTTCCTTTTGGGATTTTTCTGTTGCAGCCTCTCTGCAGCAAACTTCATAGGCTTTTGGGTTTCAAAAACTGTAAGAGCTAGCCACTTCTACACGTGTGTCCATGTCCTGTCCCCCCCCCCCCCCTCCCTGCAGATCTCTGGTTCTTTGGCTTCTTCTCTCCTGGTAGGTTGTAGGCTTTCCCTGGACCCTCTTCTCTGGCTGCTGCCACACTAGGTAGCTGCCTTGAAAACTCATTTAGGTTTTTACTGTTCTACCCAGAAGCAGTCAGTTTCGCATTTGAATTGCCATCATTAGCAGATTTGGTGAGATAATTGGGAATTCTTAAAGGGAGGAATTAGGTAAAAGAGAGAGGTTTTTTTCCCCATGTTAAAAAAATTGTTACAATGAAGTGAATTAGGTCTCTGTATGTATGATGAATGGTTTAAAAATGGAACAATTAAATGAAGGGATAATCAACTGGGATTGACATAATATTAATTATCATTTTGATAATCTTTATTGTTGGTTTGATAGTTCTCGGTTTATCTTTTAAAAAGTTGGTTGATATGAGTGCCAAGATACAGGCCTTAGAACATCTTACTAAAACAGATCATCAAGCTATTTAGATCCAAACAGAGGAATTTAAAGGAGAACCAATTTCAGTGTTGTATTATAAGGTTAATGAGGAACAGCCTATGGTTTTCAAACAACCAACTCTAGTTTATCCAGTAACCTTACAGGAACTGACAATGAGAGACATCTCCAATGCTGTATAGGAGCTTAATGGACTCCTGTGCAGATGTTAGATTTGAGGAGATTCAAGGAAACAATAGTCTCATATGGCATGCATTCACCTTTTGTGAAGCAAATGTTAAACTCACAGTCAACTTATAATAGAATTATCTCTCAAGACTAGAGAGACTTGGTTATAGCAGTCTAAGAGACTGGGCCTCAGTTACAGTGGAGAACCAGGTAGAAAGATGAGTCTGAGGCCATTGAACAACAAAGTAGGGCTAGAGGTATGGAAATTTTCCAAGACCAACTTTTTGGAGAGGGAGATTATGCTAAAGTACAAAAGCAATCTCTATATAATAACCACACCCTGGATTTATGCCATACAACAGCCTTGAATGTTTGGGACAGAATTGAAGAAATAGGAAAGAAAATTGAATCATTTACTCAAGTTATACAGGGCCTCAAAGAAACCTTCACTGATTTCTTAAAAACATTGACTTGAGCAGTAAATAGAATGACACCAAATTCAGAAGCTAGACAAATAATAATTGAATTTCTCGCTTTTGAAAATGCTAATGCACAATGCAAAAGGGTAATTAGGCTGCTAAAGGCAAGGTCAGCATTTTTGGAGGAAAAGATATAAGATATAATCAATATTGAATTTCATAACCATAATGATGCTTGGATATGAGAGGTGATTTCCAGAGGTTTGAAGAAAAATAGAAGTTTCAAGTGTTTCAATTGTGGTAAACAAAGTCACCTAAAAAGGAATTGTAAACAGTGAGTTACTAGAAACAATGTTTTTTGCGAAGAATAATCCCAACAGAGTGTCCCTCCCTTCTGGATTATGCAGAAGGTGTGGCAAAGGCAGACATTGGACTAATGAATGTAGATCAACAAGAGACAGTCAAGGTAACCCTTTGACATTGGGAAATGCATTGAGGGGCCTTTTCCAACACCTTCCATTCAGTTCAGCCATTTCCTGTCATGGTGGAGTTAACTCCTTCCCAGAGCAATTAAAGAACCTAATGCCTACTGTAAGAAACCATACTGCTCTGGATGATAGAACAGCTTTAGAAAATAAAACAAAAATTTCAGGAGAAACCATAAAGCAAATATTATAAAGGTTCGATTTGAACAAGAGAGACCTTTTGATTAGAAGAGGTGATAGTTCATCAAACAGTGTGACCATTCAATCTAAGATAACATATATGACTAACAAATGCTTCTCATTTGATCAGATATAACTTGCCAAAAGGGAACCTCCCCAAAGTTAGGGTTAGGGCAGGGTTTTGATTTTGTCTTTTCAGGACAATGAAGGCATCCAGCTAAGAAGTCTGAAGACCACTGGACAAATGAGACATCTGAAGAAAAAGGACAAATCATCTAGAAAAAATGTCCCAAGAAAAAGAGTAAATTTGCCTATTAGCATATCACATCTCTAACAGGTTAAAATTTCATAAATCTTTCCAAATGTTTCTGCTGGACAGACATATAATATAAATGGTCTTTTTATAGTCCCAGTTCAATTAAAATTAAAGCTGGCTTTGGAGTTGGAGTGTGGCTTTCTCCTTCTCTTTTAAAAGGAAAATCCAAAATCTGTCTTATGTCAGAAGAACCACCTAATATGGGACAGAAGAAAAACCAAATGTAAGGACTATTCTATTACCACTAATCTCATAATCCTTTGGTTTTATTTTGACTCTTTAAAACTTTTCTTATGGTATGAATATTATATCAAGATTTATAAGACTGATTATACATGTATATTAAACTTTTTGTCATGATATTAATGATTGTATACAGTACTAATTCTAGAAAAAGGCTTCATCCAGCTTCCTGTACATGATTTCAGATTTGAGTCTCTATTAGTTAACTAGGAATTAAGTTTTTGTACTCTGGATGCACATAACAAATATTGATCATTTAACCTCTTTGAGATCTGCTGCATATGACATATACAATGTTTAAGTTTTGGCAGTGACCCATGACCATGCCTAACAGTGACCTTTGAAATCTCCAAAAGGAGGATGGGGCCCCACAATGACGATTCTACTAGTATTATGGTAATGCCACTAAGTTGATAAACACCACTCAAAGATCAGTTTTGGACTACAAACTACTCAGGACAATTTCAAGATGGCTAGCTGAGATGAACCAACCTCACAGATTACTCTAGCCAGGACTTGAGACAAGCCCTGCACTTTCCCATTATGCAAAGACTGGACAACAAATGATATAGATACCTCTACTAGGACTTAACAAATAACCCAAATTTTTCTTTTCAGGATCCCCTAAAGATGCTGTCATCCCCAGACAGGAGGAAGTAATTTTAAGAACAGGATGCCCACATTCCCCAGAGGTAGGGTGGGTGGCTTTTGTTCTTTCAATGAATTATAGATGTTTATCACTGCTTAGGGTGGTTGGTTAAGAGTTGTTATTGGTAATGGTCAGGAAAAATATGAACAAAGGAGGTTTGACTCAGAGTTCTTTTTTTGAAACAAAAAAAAAAAGAAAAAGAAATTTAGAGGATATAGAAATGATAGAATAAAAAGATAGATTATTGAATCTACTTTTAAAAGCAACTACTTGTCTTAAATAATTTACATTGATATGGATCTTGGATATTTATATATTGATACAAAGTTGATATTATTTTTGTTAGAACATACTGTACATATATTTCTAATCTTATTCAAGGTATTGTACCTAACACCTCATTTAACAGTGTAATGCAAATTGTTAGTCATTGAAAGTTATTATTACCAACTACTTTGGATAATAAGGAAATGCAGGTTAGTAATTAGTCACCTATTATAATCAAACTTATAGTCATATTGAGTATGTTTTCAAGGTTAAACAGAGATATATTTTAGATAGACAGGTCTTCACACACTTCAGAGATCCACAGAATATGGCATTTAAGATGTCTTAATAATTTTTTTATGACAATGAGACATGTCTGCTCCTGGCAGCACCAATCTACTTCAGAGAAGATGATGAGCATTGAAGAAATATCATATAGAGTTTACTTTCTTTGTGGCAAAAGTTAGGCATTGGGCAGGATAATGCCCTTGCCTTGACTGCTGACAGTATGCTGTCCAAATGGGACAAGCAGGACACAAAAGAAAGCAACTGCCAAACTTTGCCAAGACAAAGTAGCACAGCCCTTCAGAAAATCCTGCTTCACAGATAAGTCTGTCAGATATGCTCGGCCTGCAGGCCAAAGATGGATGCTCCAATGTCACAGAGGAACCTTAGGTGACTGTTCAGGCATCCAGCTGTTTCTGTCATTTCTCACATTTTTTGGAAGTCACATGCTTGCACTTCCTGCTAACTCAGGTAATATTATTCCCTTCTTGGGACTCTGATGGAGTTGAAGACTAGGTAGTTATAATTATAGTTTTCCTTGTTACCAGATTCAGAAAAGTAATTTACTAAAGAGGTGTAAAGTGTTTAAGGTTGAGAGTCATTAAAAGATAATTTTGGTAATGCAAGTTAGGATAGAAAGTGAATTAAGTACAACACTTTGGGTTCACCAAAATAGGATAGATAATGGAGTATTTTCTCTGAATTTGTCAAATATTTATGGGCTAGATATTGTTAATGTATTTATTTGCCTGTATAAATTGTATATAGTTATTGTACTTATTGTATATAGTTTTTCTTATATTAGATATAGTGTTCTTTTTTATTTTAGACAAAAAGGGGGGAAATGTGGTGATATTTTATTTGTGCTCTAACAAATAAAGCTTGCCTGAATATCAGTATGGAGCTAGCCACTAGAGGCCAGGCAGTGATGGCACATACCCTTAATCTCAGCACTTGGGATCTCATACCTTTGATCCCAGTACTTGGGAGGCACACATGCCTTTAATTCCCCACTTGGGAGGAAGAAACAGGAAGTGATATGACTGGGCAGAGAGAGGAAGTGATAAGGCAGGGTAGAGTCAGGTCCTCTGCCCTTTCAGTCTGAGGATTCCTAGAGGTTAGAAGTCTTTCTAGTAGCTGCTACTCTGCCTTTCTGATTTCTCAGCTTTTACCCTGATATCTGATTCTGGGTTTTTATTACTAAGACAAATCAGAATTCATGCTACACCCTGGAGTGTATGTATAGAAGAGAGGGTCGTTATGCTAATAACATGACAGTATATGACAGAAAAACTCATTATTACTTAGAATCTCCAAAAGTTGACCTGTCAGTGTGTGCATGAGTGCATGCGTGCGTGCGTGCGTGCTTGCGTGCGTGCGTACGTGCGTGCGTGCTTGCGTGCGTGCGTGCGTGCGTGCGTGTGTGTGTGTGTGTGTGTGTGTGTGTGTGTGTGTGCTAGGATATGCATATGTGTCTATTTTGATTACTATAATAAAATAACTATGGCAAGGAAGCTTTATAAAGTTTACTTAGTTCAGTTTTGGAATTAGAAAGCCCTGGATAAGGTGGTATGATTTGTTGGACTCTGGGCTGGGCTGGCCAACAGTTGATGACATTATGGCTGGGATGTGTATGGGAGTGTAAGGTCACACAGTACAGGAAGCCAGAATACAATCTAGGGGTCAGGCTCTCTCTTGTAACAAATGTTTCCTTTAAATGCCATTTTCATGAGAGCTGAAGGTATGAAGATGACCTAAATATCCACCAAAAGCCATGTCCCCAGAGACTTCCCATAGTTCCTTCTCTTAAAATTCCCACCACTTCTCATGATACTGTTTTGGGGACAGGCTTTGGTTTGGCTTTAGTTACTCATGTGTATCTCACTAAAGAGTTCCTATATACATCTTAGTTCAGCAGTTAACAGCTATTTATTATTATTATTATTGTTGTTGTTGTTGTTGTTATAGAAATTTAATTCTTTGTTAACTTCTTTCAGTGTAAAGATTTTTTAAAGAAGGATGTTTGCTTACCTCAAAAATTAATCAAACCATTTGCATTCTAGAAAATAAAGGAATAAAATAACCAAATTTTTCTTTAAGAAGAATTATTCTGGGGCCTTCAGAGTTGGCTCAGTGGTTAAGAGCATGCACTGCTCTTATAGATGACCCAAGTTCAGTTCCCAGCACCCAGCACAACTACCTATTACTCCAGCTGCACAGGATCCAACCATATTTAGCTCTCCAAGGACATTTGCTCTCATGCACATATACTCGCACACTTGCACACCTAATTAAAAAAATAATGAATAGAAAATAAATTAAAAAATTCATCTGAATTTCTAAGTCTGATGCTTAAATCATGGACTCATAGTAACCCACTTTCTGGTTGCCATAGCATCACTATGTGTTAGGATCTAGTCAAACTTTGCATACCGTAATGCCAACCAAGGAGATTTGTATAAATACCTGGTTTGATTTTAACTTGTAGCCTTGGAAGCCAGATGTGTACTCTATTATATATCCCAAGGAGTTGGTGAAGCATTCCTGATGTCCTCTGTGTTCTGACATTTTGCTCAGAATTTAGGATCCTGCCTAGATGAGGAAACTTCCATGTTTGCGATCCCTCTCAAAGACCCCCTTTCCTCAGGCACTCTGACCCCCCAGTCCCAGATACTGTAGTGGTCCCGTGTTTGGTTGCTTTTCCTAGCCAGACATGGCTTTGTGCTGAGCCTTTGCTTTCATGGAAAAGCTCCAGAAGAAATCTGGCGGAGATAGGGGCTAACCTGTGTGTTCTTGTGGTGAGAAACACAGTGCTAATGTTTAGGACTTTTAACAGATCCTTCACCCATTTTCATAGGTGTTTACCATGATGCTAATATTTCTGGAATAGATACACTGAGCCATGCACATTGCTTTTTTGATATTATTATTTTTTTACTTTCTTTTTATTTATTCTCAGCATCTCTTCCATCATGTATCTTGATCCCATTCATTTCCCTGTCCCTTCACATCTGCCCTCTGTCCCTGAACAGCCCCCCAAAATAAAACAAAAATAAAGAGGAAAAAAAGAAAAAAAAGGGAAAAAATTAAAAATCTCATTATGGAAGCTGCGGGGTGACACAGCAAACCCTTTTGTCCATATATCTTTACTTGTAAGTATTCATTGCAAAGGGTCACTGGTCTGGGTCAAGGCCTCTGGTTTCTACACTGTCGATGCTGGACTCTCACTAGGATGCTCCTTGATACCTACTGCCACACACAATTTAATGTCCCAACCTCATTTCTATCACTGTCTTCATCTGATTTCTCTGCTGTGAAAAAAAAAAAAAAAAAAAAAAAACTGGGGAAGGAAAGGGTTATTTCATCTGACTTCCAGGTAATAGTCCACCACTGAGGGAAGTCAGGGCAGGAACCTGGAGGCAGGAACCAAAGCAGACACATGGAGGGATGCAGGCTTGTTTCCTGTGGGTTGTCTTCTAGTATACAGCCACGTGCCCAGGATGACACTAACCACAGTGGGCTAGGCCATCCCATACCAGTAATTAACCAAGAAAATGTTTCACAAGGTTGTCTACAAGACAATCTTGTGAAAGCCTTTCTCAATTAAGATTCCATTTTCCCAGATATGTATAAGTTTGTGTCAAGTTGACAAAAACCAACCAGAGCAGTCATCCAAAGTGTGTGGTTTCCTTCTTAATGGCTTTAATGAACTGCTTTGTTGAACTTTCTTGTGATTTTTTTAAAAGTATATTACATTCACATACTATTTTTACTACAAAATAGTTGGGCTTTTACATTTTCAACTTTTGGAATGTATCAAGGCACATTTTTCAAGAAAACAATTACTTCATAGTTTCATGTAGTAATTACATATCCTTAAAATACTCAATGTTAATTCATTTAACACAATTCAATTATATTATGCAAATTTTCAATATCCCTTCTTGATTTTGTTCTCATTTATAAGTTAGATAATAAAACTATATTGTTTAAAGTTTTTCACCATTATTGTGATCTTCATAAATTTTGTGTTATAGTTTTTATTTTATATGGTTTGAAGTTCTGTTACTGGCCAAATAAGGGTTTATAATTCCATATTATTTTACATTTTTATTCTAACTTATACTTTTGTATTAAAAGGAAGTGATATTTATTCAAGTTAATAACTTTTGCTTTATAGATTGGTTAAAATTTACTTTGCTATTTTTCCTTTTTAGTTATTTTTTGCCAGATAAATCATACTATTATTTAAAGCTTTAAACCATTTCTCATACATATTACAGCTCAAGTATGGCTCAGTTTTGTTGTGGAAAACAGTGTGTGTGCCATTTTTTCTTAGTGGATGAATTCAGGCACAGATTTTTGTAATGTCGGTGACTGAACTAATGTTGTCTTAGGATATGCTCTGGATTCTTTAAATCTACATAATGCTGCATAGCATTTTTTGTTATTGATACTTGGTATCTGTCTTCAAAAAACAAGAGGTATGTACACTTTTGTGTTATGCATGACTTTAATAGGGATTCATCCACTTGAGAGTCCACATGGGAGCTGAAAGTCTAAAAATCCCCAAACTTTGGGTTTATTAGGGTTCTCTAAATGAACAGAACTGATAGAATGAATATTTACATATATAAAGAAGACTTATTAGAGTGTCTCACAGGCCATAGTCCAGCTAGCTCAACAATGGCTGTCTGCTGACAGAAAGTTTAAGAATCTAATGTGGTGATATTTTATTTGTACTGAAATGTGATTTTATTTGTATGTTAATAAATAAAGTTTGCCTGGAGATCAGAGGTCACATAGTGAGGTCACAAATAGCCATAAAACAGAAGTCAGACGGTGGTAGCACATGCCTTTAATCTGATCACATGGCAGGCAGAATCTCTGTGTGGTGAAGGACACAACTAATCATGGTGACACGAGCCTTTAATCCCAGTACCAACCATAGAGACCTGGAGGTCTGTATAGATAGGCAGTGATGAGAAAGTCATGCGGCTGGGCTTAGAGGCAATGAGAAAGCAGAACAGAAAAGCAATAAAAACACAGGTTACACAGGAAGAAGCTCTCTTTGGGGGAAGTGATGCTGGCAAGGTGGTAAGATAAGGTAGTCGTGGCTATTCGCTATTTCTCTG
The DNA here is from genome assembly GCF_004664715.2 of Peromyscus leucopus. Classification (NCBI taxonomy): domain Eukaryota; kingdom Metazoa; phylum Chordata; class Mammalia; order Rodentia; family Cricetidae; genus Peromyscus; species Peromyscus leucopus. The sequence goes on along the minus strand of NC_051069.1, from coordinate 48,101,311 downwards.
ATCTCTTTGGCTATTACCTCTGTATTTGGCTCTGTGTTTCTTATCTAATAAGACTGTTTAGAAATTTGTCTACAATCCAATAGTTGTTTAGTCCATGAGGCTGTTGGAGGGTCATGGACTGATAGATCTGCAGATGGAATCTTGCACCCCAAAGTTCCCTTTTCTCCCCTATACAATCTCGAGCCCCCTGTGTCTGGGCACACAGTCTGCACTCCTGGGGAAGCCACCTCCCATCACTGTTCTGATTAAAAGACATCTTCTTCCTCGGAGGTTGCTCTCCTCTTTTATTTACACATCTCCTTGATCAGTTCTGATCTAACAGTGCTTATCTTTACATTAAAAACAGAAAAACAAAAATGTATAGTAGACACTAATGGAAGTTGTGGCTTGTCTGTTTTATAAATATCAATTTTTGAATATTTTTCTGAGTCATCTGGAGCAGAAAATTTTGATCAGGGCCAACTAGAAATTTCTGGAAATAGTCTTACTTCTCAAAATTTGAAACTGAGAGTATTAATTAACGGCATCTCATCCTAAGGTTGTTGTCACCACCCTGTAATGTACATGAAGTCTCCAGAATGAAGAATTATCTGGCCCCAAATGACAAAATGCGGAGGTTGAGAACAAGTACTTGCCATTGAGTTTGAGGACTTCGGGGCTCACAGATGTGAGCTGTTCTGTTTAAATTTAGACAGCTAGTTAGGGTCAGCATGAAAGCAATATCCAAATCTATATCATGTTCTACTGTGGCATCTTACCTCCTTAATCAAAGTGTCTCTCCTGGGATATGTCAGGTGTCCTCACAGAGGGAAATCTTTGTAACTAAGAGTTGCAGCAGTATCTTCTTTCACAGCAGATCTGAGACTATGTCTGCTTATTCGGCTTTTCTGCTGAATAAGATCAAATGCAACCTGAGTAGAATCATAAAACCAGCAAATTAGAATAGTCAGGTGAGCAACAAATACTTCGTTTTCTGGGAAATATTAAATGCAGAATTTGAGGGAAGTCTTATTGGAGATGGTCCTATCCCACTTCTCATTGACTCATGGCCATCTGTACTACTGTTTGGACAATTCCTGACAGGTGAATTGTAGGACCCTCCGATTCAGGTTGTAATGGTGCTGCTTTAACAGCCAAGGCATAAGAGGAGTTGCAATTGTGATCAAGATTTTCTTCTATAAGGTAACAATTGAACCTCTGTGCCCAAATCAATCTGGAGAGAGATTGTCAAATAGAACAATGTGGGGTTTGTAGAGAATGTGATTCCAGGAGGTTGAGAAAACCCGAGAAGTGTTTTGGCGTGACAAAGGTTGGGATGAAACTTCACACCCGGGAGTCACCACCTCCAAGGACAAAGGAGCCAGACCTCAATGGAGACCCAAGTTCTGGATCAGGATTGTTACTCCTGCACGGGAAATTGAGAAGGAGACTGCAAGATATGGTCAAGATGCTTGGCTCTACCCTTACTGTTAGTGAAGCCTGCAGGGCTGAGGGAGTGGGGAGCTTTCTGGGAAGGGATCCACTGATGAGGATCTCCCAGGTGTTGCTAATTATCCCAGTGTCAGGAGAGGGAAAGAGGAACATCCTTTACTTGGCTTAGCATTTTGGGGTTGGACATAGATAAAGAAACCTTCAAAATTCAAGTAAAATGAGAACTTTGGTCTTGAAAACTGTACTATAAATTTTGCATGAGTGTGAAGTAGGATTTATTGTGCCTCTGATTATGCCCTTGGCATGTGTCCAGTCGGGCTGTCAGGACTCACTTCCGCTCTACCACACACACATATGCAGGCCCGATCTCCATGGATCAGAAGCACCAACCCAATCGTAATTTTTGTTCTTCTCACACTACCCAAAGGAACACCTCCTTATTAATGTTAGGTCCAAAGCTTCCCCATCCCGACAAATGGCAGTGTTGGTGACATTGTCCTAAATGGGAGTTTTGCCAGGTAAACAGAAGGATTTTCACTGGAAAAACAGAGGCCTAAAGGTGGGTTTTGGTTTACCTTTAATCTGACCAAAGGTTAAATACCTTCAGCAAGGCCAACTAGTTCCCAGGCAATCCAAATAGCCTAAATCAGCTCAAAGACCCCACACTGTTGACTCATAAAACCTGCTTGCTTTTCCTCCATTTTGCTCTTCTCTCCCCTAGGAGATGGTCTTGACAGTTTTACCTCCAATAAACCTTTCTTTTCACCCATGGAGCCGTCTAGTTCAGTGGTTTCACTGTGCCCTTGCTTACAATTTCCACTCAGACTTCCCAGACTCAGAAATGATGCTAGCATATGCAGTTGCTCAGTCCACAGACCTGGAGGTGACTCTCAATCCTTATTTCTTCACAGCTTTTCGGTGAGTCCCATTCCAGCATATATGGGTTATATCTTCTAAAATCATTTCAACTATAAATGCAGGAAATTCAGGCACAGGCCACCATAATGTCATTTCTGAAAATCCACAACCTAATTCTTTATCCTTTCGTATATACTTTCTGTGTGGCAGTTGAATGAGGCTTTTTGTTTGTTTGTTTGTTTGTTTTACATATCAGTCAAATTATGTAACACATTTGGCCTTTTCCTGGAGATGGCCAAATGATGTATTATCTGCTATGTTGACAATACTCTTGAATTTATGTACCATTATCAGTTGGTCCTAAAACAATGCTATGATGTAGTTTTTATTGATTCTGTTCTTATAAATGAAGGCATTGTTGTTCAACAAGGTTAAATAAGTTTTTCAAAGTCACAAAGTTAAGGAGTACCTACACTATGATTCAGGTTGTTCACTTTTAACTGTATCTCAGCTGTTCTTCCTCTTTATATTTGGGATAAGGAAAATTTTTCTGCCCTTTATTAAAAAAAAAAATCTGTGTGATTTTTATCACGACTTTCCCCTCCAAGGTCAGAGATTTTTTGCTTCTCGTATTTTAATAACTTTGCATATGAACTGGTTGCCATGGTTGAATCTTTAGCTGTTCTGCATTATTATTCAAGAAAATAACTGAAGGAACAAGGAAAATAATCATGGCATTTCTGAGCTCAGCTTCTGTAGTTTGTTTCATACAATGAACCGTAATTGTAATTTTCTTAAACAAATGGGATTTAACACAGAATATCAGCTTGATAATGAAAAAGTATAATGTGAAATACTTTAGATTGTTTTTGTTATAAATCTGGGAACTTAATTTTCAAGGAAATTTAGCTTGGAATACTCTTTTACATTTCCTATTTATTTTGAACTGATGCAGTATATTTGGTATGCATGTGGGACGGGAGGCTGGGGAGAAAAGGAAGCCTGTGCTAGACAATAAAATGGAATTTCAGTCAGAAGATCACGTTTATAATCTATTACGTGCACAACAGGATAAAAACCAGCTATTCTCTATAAATTTTGTTTCAACTTATCTGCAGAATGAGGATTATTTCCTACTCACAAGGGCTACTGTGAGATCAGCTTTGATGGCAGCAGCAACAACCAAAATAAGCCACATGCCTATCACTTGTGCTCAGGCTGTGAGGGATTTTGAGAGAGTCTACTGCTTCCTGTGCAATAGCTATTTGTCTTACTGTTTTTGTTGTTGCCCTTTTTTGGGGGGGTGTGGGGTGGGGTTGTGCTGTGAAGAGAGCATGACCAAGGCAACTTATAGAAGAAAGCATTTAGTTGGAGCTTGCTTACAGTTTCAGAGGGTGAGTCCATGACTGTCATAGCTGGGAGCATGGCAGCAGCAGATAGGCATGATGCTGAAGCAGCAGCTGAGAGCTTATATCTGATCAACAAGCTGTAGGAAGAGAGAGACAGGGAGAGAGACATCTATAGAAAGAGACAGAGGAGAGAGAGAGAGAGAGAGAGAGAGAGAGAGAGAGAGAGAGAGAGAGAGAAAGAGAAACTGGCATGGGATTTTGAAACCTTGAAGCCTACCCACAGTGAGTGACACTCTTCCTGCAACAAGGCCATTACTTCCAATCCTTCCCAAACAGTTCTACTAACTGGGGACCAAGCATTCAACCACGTCAGTCTATGGGGGCCATTCTCATTCAAACCACCACTGTTTTCAAGCAATGTAGAATTACAGAGGCTGGAGTGTTGCTGGAGAGCTTCTCTTCAGGTTCCACCAAGCCCCACATTCCCACAATCCACGTATAAAATAATCACTCAGACACTTATATTATTATAAACTGTATGGCCGTGGCAGGCTTCTTGCTAACTGTTCTTATAGCTTAAATTAACCCATTTCTACAAATCTATAACTTGCCACATGGCTGGTGGCTTACTGGCGTCTTTACATGCTGCTTGTCCTGGTGGTGGCTGCAGTGTCTCTCCTACTTCTTCCTGTTTCCCCAATTTTCCTCTCTCTTTGTCCCGCCTAGACTTCCTGCCTGGTCACTGGCCATCAGTGTTTTATTTATATAGAGTGATATCCACAGCACTGGAGATCACGGTAAATGGGTGATATGGGAATAAGCCAAGTTGAATTTTTGAAGAATGCTTAAATAGGATTTCAGCAGGTGGAAGTTAGATGGGTGATACCAAAATGTCAGTAAATGGAATGAACAGAGGCAGAGAAGCAGGTAGATTCTTAGAATGGTGAGGTAGACAATACAAACTGGTATGGAGGAAATGAATTGAAATGGACTATTTCATTTCAATCAAATCTGAAAACACACTCATAGTAAGATGTGATGTTATTTTATGTAACACCCAAAGGGGGAAAAAAGAAGTCCATTGATAATGTTTACATTCCTGGACTAACAAACTGTCAGAATCGGCATTCTACATAATTCTGGTGCACACACAGAAAGGAAACTGAAAGCATAAAAGTCAGGCTGGAGGTGCAGCACTGTCCTCTCAGTTACTTAGGAGTCTGAGGCAAGAATGTCAGACAGGGACGCACTGCAGCAGCAGAGTACAAGCCTAACATGCATTGCTGGAAATGGACAGTCTCAGTGGTACACAAAGAAAGACAAGGTCAAAGTGAAAATCATTTGATAGGGCTGTTTCTCTTGGTGCAAAAAGGGTGCACCAGAACCCAACCAGAGCTAAGGACCACTTTTGCCAAAATGGTGCATGGCTTCTCTCCCTGACATAGGTCATGAGGGCGTCTCTTCCCATTGGTTGAGACTCAACTTCATAGTTTGATGTGATTAGCTAATGGGTGCAAAGAGATGTGAGGGCAGTAGGGTTCCAGGCTTTGAGCTGGTAAGGCATGAAGAAGGACTAACTTAGGTTGACACCATGGGGTACGAGACTTTGCCTGAGAATATCACTCTTTTCCATAGACTCACACATTTTCCTTTATTTTGTATGTAGTAAATTATATAATACCATTTAAATGTTGTTTTCAGCAAAATATTTCTTGCTCCTGAAATAAGAGTGGGAAGTCCAATAGGAACTGAGATGCTCTGGTCACCTGGACCCAGTGTAAGTTTTGGAGGTCACAGATCACCAGCATCAGGCAGAAAATGACTCACTCATGCATTTAACCAGCAGAATAGGACATAATCAATTAAATTGGCAGTCTTTAAACCAGACACAGATCCTATTCTTCATAGGCCCTGGCATTGCTGTATCTGGCCTTCCACATGTTTACTTTCTGTGACCAGTGTCTAAGTTAATTTACACTTGTGACCCTTATAGCACATGGATCGACTGTTCTTTCCAGTTCCTTTCAAAAGAAAATATTTCAAATCTAGGTTTGTATTCATAGTGCCACTGTTGACTCAATTAGGAATCCCATGCCCCCAAGCTCACATGACTGACAGCTCAGGCCACAGTAGAGAGTCAGACACAATTGGCTTTTTAAATCTACCTCCTACTTCATTTCTCTGGGGGATAAGTGATGCTGTCTCTTTTGCAAAAGACCCTTTCACTTCCCTTCCTATGGTAATTGAATTAATATTAATGAGAACCAAATTATGCATTTATCATTTATGTTTTTTGATCCTATGGACTCCAAATTCTGAATTTTGGGAACAAATGTAAATACAAGCAGGAGGCTCGGCAGAAGTTCTCAGGTAGAGGCACAGAACTCTGGGTCTCAGATGCAACATCAGTCTCTAAGGCAGTGGTTCTCAACCCCTGAGAGGCGACCCCTTTGGGGTCACTCGAGTTTATCTGTACTAGTCTATTTGCTTTGACAAGTCCCCATGTGGTTTTGTTCCGCTGTTCTGCTCTCCTTACAAGTATGAACCTAGTTGGGAAAGAGAACCTCCCCTTTCCAGAGCACACATGTGCCTTCCCAATGGAGGTAGAGACCTTGTGTTGTGGGGAGAAAAAAAAATGCCTTTCACCATGTTAGAGAAGATTTTCTGCTAGAACAGGGATTCTCAACCTGTGGTCTCGACCCCTTTGACAAACTTTTATCTCCAAGAATATTTACATTATGATTGATAACAGTAGCAAAATTACAATTATGAAGTAGCAATGAAAATAATTTTATGGTTGGGGGATCATTACAACATGAGGAATGTATTATGTGTCGCTGGATTAGGAAAGTTGAGAAACACTGGGCTAAAGCAACATGTGTGACTTCCCTTCAGAGACATTTCTAAGAGGAAACATGATGATTAATGTTGATACCTCTCCTGAGTCACTGTCCAGTGATTGCTCTCTGTATGTCTGCCTCAATGAATGTAAACCCAGAATGAATGTGGGGTCGTGTCTGAGGCAAATGCTCTGCCAATTTCTGCAGTCAGTTCTCTCTCTCTCTCTCTCTCTCTCTCTCTCTCTCTCTCTCTCTCTCTCTCTCTCTCTCTCCTCTGTCTCCTCCATATATTTGTGTATGTGTGTGTGTAATATATATCTCCAGTATAGGGAATATGAAGGTGAAAATAAAGTCTGCCTAAATCCAGTCTCTTGTTTATGCAGAGATGCTGATGGAAGAGGTAAGTTTCTTTAATGGAGCTGTTACCCATATGCTTATCATCTTTTAGCTTTACCCTCTACCGAAGAGATTTCCTAGCGAGGATAATAAGTCCAACTGTGGAAATAAACAAATTGCACAACACAAAACTGCTTAGTGCAAAATGATGGAAGAAATCTCCTTTTTACTCACACGGGGCTCAAAATAAGCACTTGTAGTGTGCACCCAGCAAACAGCAACTGGGCTTTATTCTTATTGCTTCAAACTTCACGGTGCTACCTTCAAAACCTGTCAAACAGGCAGAAGTGTCATGCTAGAAGGTAACTTAAGTTATGCCTGCTCTCATTTCATAGGCTAGAACGAATTATGTGTGTATGTCTGATTGCAACACAGGGTGGTAAGAAAACATAAAAATCTAACCTAAGGCCAGCAAACTGGGTTTACCTTATCTGAAATACTTAAGTTCAGAAATATTCTGTATTCCAGATTTTGTAATATTTGCGTGTATGTGAGATACCTTGGGGATGGAACTCAAGTCTGAACATGTAATTTATTTATTTTCATGTATGCTATATGACACAGCGTGAAAGGATTTTATGCAATATTTTTAGTGCACCTGTGTTCTGGCTACAGCAAATCCCATAAGCTCAAGGTGGAATTTGGAGCATCTTGGATTTTTGATTTTTGCATATGTAGATAGATGCTTAATCTGAGGTAATTATGAATAAATATGCTATAGAAAAACAAATACTTTGAGTTAATAAATTCATGAAAATACTTATCACAAGTAAGTAAATGCAAATTAAAATTAGAAATTCAGTTTCTCATCCCTTGAACTTATAAAGTTCAAGGAGAAAGGAGAGAAGATGAAAAATGAAAAAGGAGAAAGATGAGACATTCTTCTGTTAAATGAGTTTGAAAAGCCAATACCCTGCTTTCTTACATATTTCCACATTTTGTGGAATATTTCTTTTGAGGAGAATATATCAGATGTACCTCCTTTTAAAGTGATGATTTCTTGTTTTAAGTATGGGGCACCAATGATGGATAAATTTAGAAAATGAGTATATTGCAATGATATGAAATTGCTCAAAATCTGGAGTCTTATTAGAAGGTCTCAAGAGAAGCTAAGTTGCAGGAAATGGCTAGAACGACATTGTAAGAAAGGTCTCGGGATCCTCTGTCTGTGCTGTCGTCCCAAACACTGATAGCTGAACTTCCACCAATCCCGCTGCTGCGCTAATTATTTGCATACATTCCAGCTTCTTTCCCTGGAGTGTGCTTTTCAGATTAATCTTCTCTCTAGCTGAGAAGGAGATATGGGAAGGGAGCAGTTGGCTTCATTACCTTGCTGTCTATCAAGAGGTGAAATGTTTTTTCCTAGTGCTGGCCATGCAAGCAAGGCCTCATGGAGACTAGGCAACGAAGAGCTCTGCCCACCCAGTTACTTCCTCTACCCCTTTGAAAAGTGATGTCAACTTGTCCCTTTAGAAGGTTCAGTGCCTTTTACTGACCCACAATGAAACTATCACATAGCTGTCTTCCTAAGACAACCATGCACAGCACAAGGCTCCCAGAGGAGAAGCCCCCTTGGGGGTGAATCTCACTTCCACGTTTGTATTCTCCAGGCTGTGTTCATGTCTCCATTCTCACAGTCTTGTGATAGTACACAAGCATAAACCAAATGATAAAGCTCATCATTAGAATTCAGGTTGGGAGGAACCAAAGTGAATTCAGATTAGAATATACAAATATATACATATTTATATATACACACACACATACATATTTGCACACACATATACACACTTAAGATAGTAAGGGAAGTATTTCTGGTAAGCTTATCTTTCAATGAATGATCACGAGGCCTTGACTGCCTGAATTTGTACAATCTCATTCTACAGTTGATTTTCTCTAGGCTTCTACCTCCTACCTCAGCTGACTGGTTTCTTTAAGCCAGAGAAATACCCAAGTCTTCTTTTCATAGAGATATAAGCACCCAGTAGTTCTTTCTGTACCTACAACATTGCAGTGGTTTCTCTATTAGGCTGAGTGATGTGAGGATGTCACCTGAGCTTTACCTATATTATATTACACTCATAATATGCAAAATCACCCCTATATTTTATTGGTAATTATGATCATTATTGTAGTTAACACTCTAACCTTTTCACAACACTTTACTTAATGGCATGAAGAATCCCGATTTGCCATTTACTCATTCAACAGAAACATTGCTGATTCTCTTCAGAGAAGCATCATTTCCAATATTATTTTTATTCCCATAAAAGATCAATGTAATTCATTTGTAAGTTGGTGGAATGGTAAAATCTCTCATGAATAAATTGTATATATATATCGGCAGAGGTGATGTAACTTGAGGCAAAATATACTGATGTCCCTATCAGGTAAAAGCATACTGGCTTTCATTACTTCTATTTAGTGAGAAGCAGTTAAAACAATTGACAGTTTATTAATTGCATACCACATAGCATGATTATACTTGTCGCTTTAATTCCCAGCTGTAATTGAAGTATTTCTGCAAGATCAACTTTATTATAGACCAACACAACTTCTAAACATTCCAGTGAGAAAACTGGGGCTATGTCTTCCAATTTTATTTTTATGGATTTTCTATGTGGTGGAATGTGCATGTCTTAGAATCTCTATGTGTTTCTTGTGCTTTTTATTTCTGTTTGTTTTGTCCTATTCTGTTATTACTACTACTACTACTACTACTACTACTACTACTACTACTATTTTATATGCCTGTATGTATTCTAATGTGAGAGAGAAAGAAAAAGCATGGATTTGGTTGGGTGGGAAGTGGGAAGGATCTGGAAAGAGCTGGGGAAGGAGAAGTCATAATCAGAATATATTGTATGGAAAAAATACTTTCAATTAAAAAAATAAAATACAAAATTTAAAAACAATAAACTAAACAATCAAAGGCCTTGTGACCTCAGTAACTATTTCTTTCTCATTGTTGAGACCGGGTTTCTTCCTCATTTTGGATGAGTTTCTGTTTAGGTTTCTTGTGGGAACTGCTAGTGTCAGTAATTCAAAGAAGTTAAGTCATCATGTCCTTCCAACTCAGAGCGGTTTATGTGTCTGAAGTCACTCTCCTGTTTGCAATCCTTAGTCTATGTCCTTCTACCACCTACAAGTCTCTGGTGTTAGGGGATGGAACATTCTAGTGCAGGACTTTGTGCCTTTGACTCTGAGGGGTGTGCATCACAGGGTGCTGCTGCATTACTGCATTGCTGCATGCCACAGCATGCTTTGTGCTACCTTCTGTAGCTCTTGAGACAGTGGGAGTGAGGCCATTTTCTCTGGTGATTGTCTCTGGGTCTCAACTTCATGTTCCCAAGCCACACTTCTGTTTCTTTCTCTGGTGTCTACCCCGTTCTAGCAGCTTCTCTGGACTTCGTTGGAGAACACTGCTGACCACCCTGCGCCTGCTGATCTGCGGAGTGACTTGTCCCAGCTGAGAGTCAGTTGGATGCCCTCAGCGGCCCAGATTCGCAGAGAGAAATTCCTTTCTGTTTTTTTTTTTTCTTTTAAATGTCTTTCTCTTGCATGAATACTATCTTCTATGTTTCAGCTCAACTTTTCCCTTGCTCATTTGAAGACAGAGTCTGATCCACCAATTTGCTTTCCTGGAATTTGAGCCTCGTATTCTTAATTGTGTAGATTAAAATCACCTTCAACTTGATATATGAAATTGATTTTCTTCCTCTTTATATAAGCAACCCTAGAAAAGATAAATACTGCTTATTCTTATCTATAAAATTAGCAGTCATTAAAATTTTAGAAGTTCATTATGGAGCACTTCACTTGTAAAGGAACAATGAAATAATTTTATGGCTAATGTGTGTACACTGATTACTTAGATTTATCATTAATATTTATTGTGTTTTATTACACATTTACTTCCCAAGATTTTTCTCTCTTTAATCTATTTTTAAAAGGCATTTCAAAGTGCACTGCAGACCTGGCATACTTTACTCTAAATAATTTAGCATGCACATCAGTGAACAGTATTAAATATGTGTTAACTGGTTCCTAAAGGTAAAAGTTATATATAATAAAATACACAGAACTCAATTGCATAGTCAGTGAGTTTTGACAAATGTGTTCCTTACGTAGCCTAATCCAACATCCAGATGCATGGTATAAGTTCTCCCTGCACATGTTTTTATTTGCTGGAATTTGATTTTGTGATGCTCTCCAGGGTCATGTTGAATTCTAAGTTTACTTATGATTGGGAAATAGTGACAAGAGGGATTAGTCAGCTTCAGTAGGTAAAGGAGGTTCAGAATTGTGTTTAAAAACTCTCCATTTTCCCAAAGTTGTTGAATATCCTCCCAATCTTTTATGATCAATACCTACATTTTCACAACAGACTGGCAGAGACCCTGGATCCAAATGTTCTTGTAATTTAGTGATGTACAAAATTAAAAAAAACTAAGCTGGACTTTAGCCATGTAACTGCAAAGCTAAACATGGTATTTTTAGCAAGATAAAGGCACAGTTGGATTCCAGTCCATGTCTTGAACCTAGAAATTCAGAACTATTACACGTGGTCACCCCTCTTGCAGAGTGTGTGTTCCCCATTCTCTCTGGGAGTGTATGTGCTGGTGCATGTCAACAGTTTTCCAGTTTTGCAAAAATAGCTTTACAAATCCTGTGCTCAATCTCACCTAGTTTAAATTAGCAGCCTACATTTTTGACATAAATTTTAAAGGGGCATAAAATTTCATAATTTCTAGCATTTTGTGAATATTGACATTTTCCACCACAATTACTGTGTTGCTATTGGGATAAACTCAAAGATATAAAAACACCAAAGTACTTTGATATTTTTTATCATTCATTAAAATAAATAAATAAAAGGGGCTGGAGAGATGGCTCAGCAGTTAGGAGCACCAGCTGCTCTTCCAGAGGACCTGGTTCAATTCCAAGCACCCACATGGTAACTTACAACAGCCTGTGACTCCAGTTCTAGGGGATCTGATAACCTCTTCAGGCCTCCAAAGATACTTCAGGCAAATGATGTATAGACATACCTGTTGGAAAAACACCCGTACAAATAAAATAACTTTAAAATCATTTAAGTCAGGTGTAGTGGCTCATGCTTTTAATCACTGCACTGGGAAGGTAGAGGCATGTAGATCTCTGAGTTTGAGGCCAGCCTGGTCTACAGTGCGAGTTCCAGGACAGTCAGAGATATAGATAGAAATCCTATCTCAAATAAATAAATAAATTAATTAAATAAAAAATTAAAAAATGTTAGGTTTATATTTTTATGGTTCTCATAATTTGTCAGAATGTATTTCATATGCCTCAAAATTATGTAATTGATTACTTTGTCATAGTTCTCTACACAAAAGTGCTATTTAAACTAAATTTTAAGTTTTCCTATAAAAGATCAATAAGCATTAAAAATATTCTTCCAGACATGTCATCAATTATAACTCTTTAAAATATGCTCTTAGCCAGGCGGTGATTGTGCACACCTTTAATCCCAGCACTCAGGAGGCAGAGGCAGGCGGATCTCTGTGAGTTCAAGGCCAGCCTGGGCTACAGAGTAAGCTCCAGAACAGGCACCAAAACTACACAGAGAAACCCTGCCTCAAAAACAACAACAACAACAACAAAATGCTCTTAGTGGAATCAGTACAAATATTTTGCAATTTTGAAAAACAAATATCTATTTCTTGGCTTTGGAAATATGGATAGTATGTCCTATATTTTTCCTGCATCCCACATTAAGTTTTCTCAACAAACACCTCCTGTTTTATAAGCAGAAAAGGTATTGCGAATACCATGAAATCACTGAGATGGGATGTGATTCAAAGGTGACAGCCAGAACTTTATTCATGTGCAAGCATCCAAGACATACTGGATTTGAGATGAAAAGTTAAAATATGTTTAATGAGTTTTGAAGACAGTGGATTACAATGCTGTGACAATGAAGAGCGTTCCTCGGTTAATGGTCTCCAAAGAAGGCACTGCGTGGACTTCTTGTTCAGTGTTTTTTCACTGAGGTATATTCCTGTATCACCACTCCCCTTCATATGCACAACACAACACAGTCCTTCTCTTCGGCCAGTCAAGAGTGATAACCAGGGGAGGTGAGCAAACTGCTTTTGTAAATCATGTGAGTACTTAAAGATCAGTGAAGAATTTGTTATTTCCTCCGAAGGAACACTAGGGAGGGAATATTGTATGTTCTTTATGTTTTCACATGTGGGTTGAAAAACAATTACATAACGTTACCAAGAGAAATTATTAAAATTTAAACCTTCACCTTCTTACACTTTAGTATTAGCAGTAATTTTTCCTTGTTTGTAGGGTTGTTCTGTTTTGTGTGCACGCGCGTGCGCACGCGCGTTTGTGTGTGTGTGTGTGTGTGTGTGTGTGTGTGTGTGTGTGTGGTTTCAGTTACAAGTGGCCAACTATGATCTGAAATATTAAATAAAAAATCCTAAAAATAAATAATTCAGAAGTTTTACAGTATGTGCTTTTAAAACATAGTTTAAGAAAAGTCTTTTTATCTGTTCCACCCTACCTGGGACATGAACCATTCTTTTGTCTGTTACATCCATTTTAGCATATGCTACCTGCCTGTTAGTCACATGGTGGAGATCTCAATGATCATACCAACTCCCATGTTATCACAGTACCTAGCAAGCTAACATTTGCCACAGTGTGTCTGTCACTTACCACATTCTGTCACATAAGCAGTGTAGCTCATCAGTGCAAGAATGAGTATCATATAGTAAGAACTTGCAATACATCTATATCCTCATAATTTTATCATACTGCATTAGTATAATTATTTTATTTCCTTATTAATTATTGATAATCTTGTACTCTGCCTATTTTATTAAATGAGTTTCATCATGATATATTTGTATAAGTAAAACACACACACATACACACACACACACACACATATGTGGTGGTTTGTGTGTGTGTGTGTGTGTATGTGTGTGTGTGTGTGTGGTTAGACACTATTCGACATTTCAAGAATCCATTAAGGTTTTAGAACATAGTCATTAGTCTAAATGGGGGCTAATACAACATCATTTAAATTTGATCATATATCATATGTGTATGTAAACATATTTATACTGTAAGGATATTGTTTTAAGATTTACATAGACAATTATTTCCACCTTTTAATAACAGGAAATGTTTAACTCATTTAATACCCATGTAATACATTAATTGAGTCAATTCTTGTTACAGTTTCAATTTGTTCCTCAAATTTATGTGCTGTAAATGTAACTTCCAATGCAACAGTGTTGGGACATGGGCATGGGCTTACCAACAGGTGATTACATTGTGAGGACCCTGACTTTGTGAGTTAATTAATGTTGTTATTATAGAATGAGTAAGTAGTTATTGAGAGAGCAGCCTTGTTATAAAGGTGGCCTCCACTGGTGCCCTTCTTTCACCCTGACCTGTCCTTCCACTTTGCATCATGTGATGTAGCAGCACAGGAGTCCTCACCAGATGCCAGGGCCATGCTTTTAAAGTCCTAGCCCCTCACAGGAATATTCCAGATACAGTTCTACCTATTGTTGTGGTGGTTTGAAAGAAAATGGCCCCCAAAAGGAGTGGCACTGTTAGGAGGTATGGCTTTGTTGGAGGAAGTGTGTCACTGTGGGGGCAGACTTTGAGGTCTCTCTTTTCTCAAGCTTCACTCAGTGTGACAGTCAGTTGACTTCCTGTTGCCTCTGGGTCAAGATGCAGGACTTTCCAGCACCACATCTGCCTGCATGCCACCATGCTCCCCATCCTGATGATAATGGACTGAATCACTGAAACTGTAAGCAAGTCACCTCAATTAAATACTTTTATTTATAAGAGTTGTGATGGTCATGGTGGCTCTTCACAGTAATAAAAACAACCCAAAAAACAAACAAACAAACAAAAAACAACAACCCTAATTAAGACAATTGTAAATGACCCAGTCTGTGGTACTCTATTCCAAAGCACAAATGGTCCATGTCCAAACCATGGTAACACAGAACTATTTTCTAAGTGGTATCTCCTCTGTAAGCTCTGTATAGTCCTCTGGAAGCAATCACAAATGATTTGTTTGAAAACATGGGCATAGAGAAGAATCTAGGCCATTTTTTTCTTCAGGATAGCTCATATTGTGGGTTTTTCTGATTGACCTTTCATGATGTCATATGGTTTTATGGACTTCAAGCTTCATAGCTTCATTTAAACATTTTTGGACAAAGTGCTTATTACTCATGTTGTGAAACTCATTACGGATCCTAGCAGAAAGTCTATGGTATCTGGTTTACCCAGTCGAGACAGTCAATCTGATCATAAATCTGGGTGATGACAGCCTGATTCTCCATTGCAGCTATCACTTCCTTGTTCAGCAAATACTAGTGCTACCATAGTGCTGCTTTAATATCCATTTTCTGAGTGAGCAATTGCTGCATCACGGTTTATGAAATCAAGATAGTTGATGTTTTATTATAAAGTATGTTTCTTATTGAAATAAATGTACTGAATCCCTCCCTCAAACCTTGGAAGAATATACCCCAGACGATACTAAAATCATTTAACTGTCACAGGACTCACGAGCTGTAATCCTGTATCAGGCAGAAGAGAGCTGGGAGCATGTTGGCAGCAGAGTAGTGATTGCTCAGGAACCAGCCTGGGAGTCAGTTAGAATTAGTTTGGCTTGTTTAGTAGGTACGTGGTTAGTATCCATCTGATTGCTGCCATGGGGGTGGAGACTCCAGAGTCAAGTTGGTCCTACTCAGTGTTGCAGTCATAGCTGGTTTGTGTGTGTCCCCAACCATACTGATTTGAACATTTCCAACTCTTCCATAGGCCCCCTTTGAATTGTTATAAAACACTATTTTAAATGAAAGAATGATGAGACTTTTCTCAAATTTTAGAGTGAAAATATTTGACCATAACAAAAGAATGTGTTATCCAATCAGCATATTCTAAGTTTTATGAAGGCTAAACAAATACTCCTAAACACTTCACATAGACAAGATTTTTACATCCAACTTACTCTGGAATGGCTTGGAAAACACAAAGAAATCATTTGCGTGCACTATTGCCAATCCGGTATTTTATGTTATCATGGAGTTTCTTTTTTTTTTAAGCATATTTTAAGTGTGTTCTTCTAGACTTTTATATGTGGTTCCATTGAATTACCAAGATATTTTTGTCATTTAACCAAAATTGCTGGAGCCAATCCCTATTGTGAACTAATAAAACCAAACATTTATTTTTTGAGCATAAGTATGATTTCATTAATGCTTGTCCTTGGGAAAATGAAATGACTTGTGAGTTCCACTTCAAGACAGAATAATAAGCAGGCACTCTTTCTAACACTAAATATGACTAAAATATTTGTGATTTTTTTTTTATCTTTAACTCATAGGGTTTTCACAGAGCCAATGTTTTCTTTGGCTTTGTTGCGTAATAGAAAAAAAATCAATTAACATTCAAACATGAGCCCTGATATACAATGCAGTTTTGTAACACCACAGTTTGACTGACAGGCCAAAAAAAATATTATCCAAATAAAGTTTCCATAGTCATATATTATTTTAGGAGATTCCGTGTGTCAAGGTGGGGAGTACCTGACAGTTAAAACTCTCTGTGTGTGTGTGTGTGTGTGTGTGTGTGTGTGTGTGTGTGTGAGAGAGAGAGAGAGAGAGAGAGAGAGAGAGAGAGAGAGAGAGAGAGAGAGAGAGAGAGAGAGAGAGAGAATATATATATACACTTAACTGGAAGCAAGATTGCTCTATGACCTTAGTGACCCACTTTCTCCAAGTATATCCCACCATCTAAAGGCTCACCAACCTCCCAAATAATACTACCAGCTGGGGACTAGGTGTTGAAACACATGAGCCTGTGAGGAATGGTGCACATTCAAAGTACAACATTCACATCAATTTTAGTAACCTCTAACAACTCATATTAAGACATTCTTATATAGTTAAGGTGAAAATCTACAAGCTTGTCTATCATTCTCTTTAAATTTACCCACCTTACAAATGATCTGTGGACCCATTTTGAGAAGTTTATCTAAGTGGTTATAGTTACACTGATAAATGAAGCTGTGGGGTCTCAGAATCTAGAATTTGAATAATGTTTATAAGCCTGTCTTCAGATCAGCTATGCTGACTCTCTATGTATGCCCGTGTGTGGAAGTTCTCATGGGTCACAGACAAACAGGAAACTGCTGGGTCTTGTAAAGTGAAGAAGAAAATGGTGCAGAGGGGTTAGCACCGTGGATTGAAGCAGAACTCAACTAATTGGGAAAGGAGAGAAGGGAAGAGAGGGCGTTTCACAGACAGACTTGGCTAAAGGAAGCAGCAGTTTAGCCTAGAACACAGCAAATGTTTCTGTTTACTAGCTGCAAGCATAGGGTTAATAGTGGAAATATATTAATCATTAGAAAATATCTCAAAATTCCAGTTCAAATATGCAAAGTATATCAGCTAAAATATGTAAAAATATTCATAATTAATTAGCAGAAGAAACACACAGCCAATGAGGAATTGAAAATTTATTCTTCTCACTAGAAACAAAATAATTACCCATTGAAATCAAAAGATGTCCTCACTTTCAAATAGACGGGTATTTTTCTAAAAAACAAGTAACAACTAAGATTTCAAAAACATTTCATGCATCTTTCAGTCCAATCACATACACAGCTATATACATGCATATTTATGCATGTATATGTATTTTGCCATGAGGAAATACGCCAAAATTTTAAATGATTCCTTTCTGGATTGAGGTTGTATTTTCAACTCATTTCCTTTTTTCCTCCATCAATATATATATAATCTATCTCTAAATTATATATCACATTGTGATACGTGAATTTTTGTACATGCTATGACCTCAGGCTCTCCAAATTACAAATGGCTTCTAAAATGCTTTTCCTACCAAGCTTTCATTTTCTTTGCAATGTACCAAATATTTAAAAAGAAACCTAAATGTTTTATGATCTAAGTTACAGAAATGATAGCATACTAATACTTAAGGCTAATGACCTGAACAAATCCATTAACTTCCAATTAACCTGCTGTCAAAAATAGAAGGAAAGAGAAGGAGGGAGGGAGAGAGAGAGAGAGAGAGAGAGAGAGAGAGAGAGAGAGAGAGAGAGAGAGAGAGAGAGAGGATTTTCCTACTATGGAATTGTTTCTCTTGTACTCAACTTTAAATACTCATCTGCAGCCTATGTTCAAGTTTGTCCTCCTCTGTGTTACAGCCACAGCCCATTTGTGTGTGACCCCAACCATATTTATTCGAACATTTCCAGCTCTGTTATAGGCCCCTTTGGAATTATTATAAAACCATATTTTAATTAAAATGATGATGAGACTTTTCTCAAAGTTTAGAGTGAAAATATTTGACCATAACAAAAGAACGTGTTATCCAATCAGCATATTTTTTACTTCTAAATTTTATGAAGGCTGAACAAATACACCTAAACACTCCTGTACTTTTTCACATAGACAAGCTTTTTAAATCTAACTTGGAAAATATAAAGAAATTATTTAAGTACACTATTACCAATCCAGTATTTTATGTTATGGAGGTTTTTTTTTTTTTTTTTTTTTTTTGGTTTTTCAAGACAGGGTTTCTCTGTGTAGCTTTGAGTCTTTCCTGGAACTCACTTGGTAGCCCAGACTGACCTCAAACTCAGAGAGATTCACCTGGTTCTGCCTCCCGAGTGCTGGGATTAAAGGCGTGTGCCACCACCACCCGGCATTATGGAGATTTTTTAAAGCATATTTTAAGTGTGCTCTTCTAGATTTTCATATGTGGTTCCATTGAATTAATAAGATATTCCTTTCATTTAACCAAAATTGTTATAATCAATCCCTATCATGAACTAGTAAAGCCAAACATTTATTTTTTGAGCATATATATGATTTCATTAATGTATGTTTTTGGGAAAATGAAGTGACTTGTGAGTTCTATTTCAAGACAGAATTTTAATTGATACACTAATGAGATATAGTATGTTGTTTTGTGACATGTACACATTATACAATGATCAAGTTGGGGTGTTTATAAAACCCATCATTCCAAACATTTGTCTCTTGGTTGTGACATTCAAACTCCTCTGTGATGCTTAATTTTGATTTTCAGTGTAATTGGACTGTGGGACACCTGAGAAACAGTAAAGCACACTGCTGGTGTATCCCCAGAAGAATGGACTGTGGGACAGCAAACTGAATGGAACGTGGCCAGCATCGTTTAATAGGCCCAGGCTGAACAGAAAATCAGAAGAGGACACTTTGCCCTATTGTGGATCCTTGGGGTGGATCATTTTATTGCTGCTGCCTGAGACAGAATAATATGCAGACAATCTTCCAAACATTGTCATATGACTAAAATATTTATTTGTGATTTCTTTTATCTTTAACTCACAAGGTTCCCATAGAGGCAATGTTTTCTTTGATTTTGTTGCACAATAGAAAAAAAATCAATTAACATTCAAACTTGAGCTCTGATATACAATACAGTTTTGTAACACCATGGTTTGACTGACAGGCCAAAATAATATTATCCAAATAAGGTTTCCATAGTCTTACTGTGTTTTAGGAGATTCTGTGTATCATAATGGAAGAATGCAGGTTCTCTCAGGCAGCAAATGGGAGTGAGTCATTAGACTAGTATAAGACTTATGTGAGTGAAAAAGAAACTCATTGTTAGTTCTCTATCTGTACTAACAAATAGGAAATTGGTGTGGTGAAGAGGAATTTTGGCATAAGAATCTTTAAGGAAGGCAGAAGTGACTGAGTAATTAGATGGCTAATAGAACACTGATTCAGAGGCAAGGAAGACCACTATTATTGCTATACACAGCAACAAAATTAGCACAAAGTCTGCTACATGTACTGAGTGAGTGAGCCACCTGTGATATGGGTGAGCCACCTGTGATAAGTGAGAGGGTAAGCCATATGTGCTAGCTCTAGAAAGTGGTTAGAAAGCATTAGAGTCGTGTATATTGACAATCAGTATTGACTGCCATTGACTGCCATGATCAAGATTATCAAGATTGGCTGATATTCCTTTGCTTTATATCTAGTATCCACTTATGAGTGGGTACATACCATGTTTGTCCTTCTGAGTCTGGGTTACCTCACTCAAGATGATATTTTGTAGTTCCATCCATTTGCCTGCAAATTTCACAATATCATTTTTTTTTCTGCTGAGTAGTACTCCCTTGTGTACATGTGCCACATTTTCTTCATCCATTCTTCAGTTGAGGGTCATCTAGTTTGTTTCCAGGTTCTTGCTATTACAAATAATGCTGCTATGAACATAGTTGAGCATGTGTCCTTGTAGTATGATTGAGCATTCCTTGGGTATATGCTCAAGAGTGGTATAGCTGGGTCTTAAGGTAGATTGATTCCCAATTTTCTGAGAAATAGCCATACTGATTTCCAAAGTGGTTGTACCAGTTTGCATTCCCACCAACAGTGGAGGAGTGTTCCCCTTTCTTCACATGCTCTCCAACATAAGCTGTCTGCAGTGCTTACAACCCACAACTCCAGAGAAGCTAACTAACAGGGAAGACCCAAAGAGGGATGCATGGACCACCCTGGGAAGAGGAAATAGATGAGATCTCCATGAATAAACTGGGAATGAGGGGAGGGCAATGGAGGGTAGGAGATAGGGGATAAGAACATAAGGGAATGGGATGGTTGAGCTGGAACAGGGATGAAGGGGGAAAACAATGAAAGAGATGCCATGATAGAGAGAGATATAGAGAGAAACCTGGTGCTAGGGAAGTTGCCAGGAATCCTCAAGGATGACCCTAGCCTGGACTACTAGCAATAGTGGAGAGGGTGCCTGAACTGAACTGGCTTGCCCCAGAGATCACACTGGTAAATACCCTACCTGTCATCACAGAGCTTTTCGCCAATGACTAATGGAAGCAGATGCAGAGATCCACAGCCAATCACCAGCAGAGCTCCAGGAGTCCAGTCAAAGAGTGAGAAGAGGGATTCTATGAGCAAATGCACCAGGGCCATTGTAACATGAATCTTAAAAGGTCTTATTAATAAAAAAAAAAAAAAAAAAAAAAAAAAACCAGAGCCAGGTATTGGGGTGAATGCTGAGAGATCAGAGAAACAGAACAAACCACAGGTAACCACACCTTGCCAATTCCTCAGCTGATCTGGTTTCCTCAAACTGGACGCTTCTGTGTCCTCATCTGAATGGATCTCAGCTGAACTGCTGCTAAAAGCCAAATGCTTAACAAGCTCTAGTTCCTGGTTTTTATGTTTTATATACCTTTCAGCTTCCTGCCATCACTTCCTGGGATTAAAGGCGTGTGCCACTATGCCTGGCTGTTTCCAGTGTGGCTTTGAACTCACAGAGATCGGGATGGATCTCTGCCTCCAGAATGCTAGGATTAAAGGCGTGTGTGCCACCATTTTCTGGCCTCTATGTCTATCTAGCAGCTGTTCTGTTCTTTGACCCCAGATAAGTTTATTAAGGTGCACAATATATTGGGGAACACAATATCACCACAGATCATGATGGGGAAACAGGCAGGGATGACCAAACCAAACTAGAGGGAACTCATGAAAGTTGGATCAATGGCTGTGGAGCCTACATGGGACTGGATTAGGCCCTCTGCATGGCTAGACAGTTGTGTAGCTTGATCTGCGTGGGGGGCCCTCTGGTAGTAGGATCAGAATACATCTCTGGTGCATGAGTGGGCTTTTTGGAGCCCACTACCTATGATGCGAACACCTCATGCAGCCTTGAGGCAGGGAGAAGGGCTTGGACTATGCTGGATGTGCGTCCCCATGGGAGGCCTTCCCTTCTTCTTTTTTTTTTTTTTTTTTGGTTTTTCAAGACAGGGTTTCTCTGTGTAGCTTTGAGCCTTTCCTGTATCTCACTTGGTAGCCCAGGCTGGCCTCGAACTCACAGATATTCGCCTGGCTCTGCCTCCCAAGTGCTGGGATTAAAGGCGTGCGCCACCACCACCCGGCAGGCCTTCCCTTCTTGTGGGTGGGAATGGGGTGTGAGCTGGGAGGGGGAGGCTGGAGAGGTGGGAGGAGGGAAGAGGGTGATCTTTGATTGGTTTGTAAAATGAATGAAAAAAATTCTTAATAAAAAAGATTATCAAGGTTGGTATTTAAGATGAGTTCTGTGAAGAACAATGATGCTAACTGTGTATGTGTGTGTGTGTGTGTGTGTGTGTGTGTGTGTGTGTGTGTGTGTGTATGGAGGGGTTAGGAATTTGCTGGACTAAGAAAGCAGAAGAGCAAGAAATGGCATTTTGAAGTACTTGAATGATAAAGACCAAAATTGCTCAGAGTAGGAGCACCCCACAGAGGGCCTCAAGGCAGAAGACACATTCCTACATTGAAGAAGGAAATCCCAGAAGACACACGGACTCACCAGGGCTGCCTTCTCCAGTTTCTCTGGATAAAGATTTGTCAATGGCAGCCTGAGTTCCAGGGAACTCATTTCTGCTTGAATTGAGGGAGATAGTTACCCTCTGAAAGCAGGCTTCTAGGAAAGTTTAGGAGTACAAAAATAAAGATGAGGAATGTTTACTGAATTTCTGAGGAAACCATGTTGCTTGAGAGTCTTCAACCATCTCAGTGTGTGCAATATCTAACTTCAGCCATGATCATGACTCTTGCAGAAAACAGGGTAATATTTGCATATAACCTACACACACCTCTCTGTATGGTTACATCATGTCTAGATTGCTTACAACATCTAGCACAACTTCTGTGCAAGTAGTTGTTTAGGGAATAATGGCAAGTACCAGTCAGTATACAATTACCAACAGGTAACATATAGCACACAAACTGCACTTGATTGAATCTACCAAGGCAGAACTTATAGATACAGAGGGCTCACTGTACAATCGGCTACAGAAGCTTCTGTCTGTTGGGAGTCTTAGATTGATATTGGTCTTCCAAACTGGGCAGTCTTCAAACCATATAGCCTCAAAGGGATTTTCCCTAAACCCATTTTAGAACCAGAAAAGCAGAAAATGGACAAGGAGGCTTGTCCCTGAAGAACCCTCAGGTTGATGGACAATGGGCTTCCTACAGAGAGCAAAATCAGGAGATATTAGAGGATACTTCCCTGCCTGCAATGAAATGTTCTCAGCATCTGCCCAGAGTCACCTTAGTTGTGATGGATGGTGGTGCCATACCTTCAAAATTTGATGAAACCTGTGAGATCCTTTTTTTTTTTTAAATCTTTTTCCTGTTTCAACAGTGTGCATTAGGTAAGATAAAGGCAGAATGTCATTTTTTTTTAGCTCATAGTTTTTTAGAACAAGAGGGATGCTTTTCTGAGCCTGCAGAAAAGCAATGGACATTGTTAGCCATCCCAAGCTTCACCTGAATGCAAGATCTTGATGAGCCCATTGGCCAGAGATTGCACATATTTTCTGTATCAAGAATAAAAGAAATACTTGGTGTCAATTTATCCCTAAACATCCCAGTTGGCTTCCTTTGAAAGTAGGTTGTACATGTGACATTTTAGCTACTAGGTGGTTAGTTAGCAGTGTGTCTTCCTTACACTCTACCTCCACTCCTCCCTCAGAACTAAATGGATATGGTGCAAAGAGATTCACAATCAGGGAACACAAATAGAATAGTGCAGTCACAAGTCACCATGGGAGAAAGCCTTATCTGATCTTCATTGGGCTGTGAATGAGACGGACTTTTGTGTGCTGGGCCTTTGATGGCTTGAGAGAGTAACAGAAGCTAGTATTAACTGGTTCAAGGCTTTCAGAAAACAGTTGTTTACTTCATCCATGTGGATTGCTGATTCATTTTCCCACTTTGCTTTGTTAATCAATATAATACAGTGTGGGTAAAAGATGAGAGGATGGGGTAGGGAAATACTCCATAAGAGCATAAGCTTTGGGTTCTACCAATTCAGAGGTATTTACTAAGCCAGTGTTTCTATCATGAGTCCTGAAGCTCAGTGTAATTATTTCCCCCAATGCTTATCAGAAGAAAACAGTCTCCAACTACCCAGAAGTCAGTATTTTGTTGTTGGTCTACCAAGCGGTCACCATTGTCTGAAGAGCAAATGATTTGCACTGTAAGAGAGGGGATGCTCTCCTCTCTGAAGTACAGTCTGTAATAAACTCTGAGCTGTGCTGGGCAGCTACTGTTTACCTAAGGAGTGTGGCAAGAAGCATGATATAGAGATGGGCTGCTGACGACAGTTTATGTTTTTTTCTTTGGGACTAGAATTCTGGCTTCAGGGAAAGGGACCATGTCTTCCTTCCGTACCCAGGATTTCCTCTTATCCCTGGTTACTGCCACCAGCCCTAGGTCAAGGCTCTCATCCATCCACTGGCCCTGTACTTCAGATCAGGTGATGTTAGAAGTGAGAAAACATTTGTAATCTGTAACACACAAGTACACATATGACGGATGAGGCAGCATGATGCAGAGGGAATCAGAGGTTTGGACAGCAGTTCCACTTGTTTTAAATCTTGGCTCACACCTTCTAACGGAAATGTCTCTCCACTCTGATCCTTGTTTCCTCTGCTATAAAATGGGATCTATAAAATGGAAACTATAAAACCCAGTCCTCGGGGTGGGATGAAAAATATGTGAGCTAACTGGCCCAGTGTCTGTCAGACTGTTGATGATTAATAAGCATATTGACTTCCTTTTCCTTTCCTCCCCACACAATGTACTCTAAGTGGAACACCTCACCCTTTGCTGTGCTCTGTTTGCTCAGAAGAGTATTGCATGTACAGATCAGGACTTCCCCCGATTATGATTACTAATCTATACATAGTGAGTTCCTCTGGCTACGTTAGCATAACTGGAATGATACTCATTCCTCATGTGCTACAGATCCCCTTGTATTAAGAAAGAAGGAAACAGAATAGAATGTGCCCTCCTTTGGGCTCATAAAACATAGATACACACCTACTTTCTAGCTGGCAAGGTTCTTGTCACATGAGAAATCTCTCTATACTTCCCTTGTATGGAAACAGTCAGTTTCCCCAGAAACCCCTGTCAAATGGTAAATGTAGCACACACAAACAGCATTGCTCCAAGCTATCATTTGTCCTGCTAGCTGCTCTATCTGGCTGTATTTCCAGATGTCTTCAATGCCGGTCCCATCAAGTTTGTGGACAGGATGGAAGCTTGGCTAAGTCATCCATTCGTGGTCCTACTGGAGGGCCTCTAGCCAGCCTGACCACGGCAAACATGGCTCTGGCAGGCCTTGCCCTTCTCCCCCATTGCCCCTGCCTTACTAAAAACTGTTAGATTCCACTCCTAAAGCTGGCCATCAAGGTCTATTCCCTTATTTGGCCATTTCTTCCCCTTGAGCTGACTAGCAAGATTCACCTGTCAAAGTATTGAAGTCCAGCAATCTGAAAACCCCATTGGCTTACCTAATTAACATGTCCAGTTAAAATTAAACACCTCATTCTAATATGGGGTTTCCCCTTTTACCTTTATAAACTGCCATTTTTGCCAGGGGCCACTGGGCCACTCACCTCTGTCTCCTCTCTATCCAGAGGCAGTCTTTTGTCCCTCTGGGATGAATACCCCTTCCTCTGTCCCTTGCTCCCTTCCCCTTCACCCTCATCTTCTATCTCCTGTCTTTGTGTCTTATTCCCAGCCCTTTGTCCCTCTGGGGCAAATAAATCTCCTTTGTGCTGAGAACATGGCTTTTGGGGTCCTGAGTCAATGCCGATCCTTTCACCCCCAACATCTTTCTATGCTTCAATGCATGCTACTTTAAAATACACTCACTGAGCCGAGGACAGGAAGAAAGCCCTGTCTTCCTGTAAAGTAGTAGTTGTTGTTGTTGTTGAACATTTGTTTCAGTTCACCCACAAATCCCAGGATGCATCATATGTCTCTGTTAATGTTTAGTGAAATCTCATCCCAATTCAGTGCTGGCCATTTCACAAGTAGAAAAGTCTAGACGTTAACATAGCAGGTATGAAATATAGCTTATGGGAAAGGTGTCTGAGATATTGGAACCTGGGGAGTCATTGGTTTGAATTTTTGACTGCACGCTAAAAGTCTGACTACCTTGATGTTTGTTTAAACTTGAATTCGATCCCATTAAGGTGTAATGTTACACTGCCATACTCTAAGCTGAGTTTTGCACATTGGAGAGGATATTCACTTACAGTCAGAGTCCTTCAGACATCTGCTTTATTTCACAGCTGTCTACACCCGAGGCTTCATTTTTGGACAGCTACCTTGAAGATTCCTGCTTTCTGCCTTCTTGGAACCAGTTCTTCATTCTCCTGTGAAACTGATGGGCAGAGTCCAGGCACACAGTTCCCAGGAAGAACACTGACTTGGAAGAGAGAGTAAAATAGCATGGAAATCTTATGTTCCAGCCCTGCTCTGACTCACTGGTTCTCTTTGTGTGCTGTCTTGATCATCAAAATCCCCATGTGCCTGCAACGGAACTTGGTTTTCCTGAGTCCCAGCTAGCTTCTCCATCTTTTCCTCCGTGGCCTGGAGACTTTTCCTCAGTCCTTGGACTGGAACACGGTGGACACTTATGTTACGCCTGTTGCATGTTTTCTTCCTCACTTGGGTCTCTTGAGCTGGGGGATCCTGCACAATTTATCTCATGCCTTATTGCAGCTGTTTCCACTCTGCTCCAAAAATGTTTTCTTTACATTCATTTACTCTGTCACTCAGCCTTCTCCTTATGTTGACATATGACTCACTCCTGAGTCTCCTTAGTGTGTAGGTGAGCTGTACAAAGAGCAAACATGTTTGGTTTCTTAAAGCTGTAGTCATGGGAATGGAGGTTATTTGTAAATTTATTACTCTGAAGAATATGCAAATGTACTCTGTCATGCTTTTCTTTCTTTCTTTCTTTCTTTCTTTCTTTCTTTCTTTTTTTTTTTTGATTCTGCTTAAGAAGCAAGGGGAGGTTTATTTCTGGGTACTGTTCAAGTTTTAGGCAATGACAGATTACAGAAAGAAAAAGTCTGTTTATCTATCTGCTCCCTTCCTTTAACTTTCTTTGCTAATTCCTAAGACTTTGCCATTTTGTTGGCAAAATGTGTTTTAAAACATCCTAAAGCAGGCCAGCATAGTCTGTGAGAACAATTCCACCTTCATTAAACTCTCACTCAGTGGAACTACATCTCACCACTCCCTGCAATTTTGTTTCCTAATTTCACCCTTTCCTCCTAGATAGAAGCTGAAGAACACGTCACTTTGCTTTTTTGTTGTGGATTTTAAGACCTGGAGGAAAACTTAGAGATTGACTCATCCACCTCTCCACATTTTCAGACACATTTCAGACACAAAATGGGAGTACATTTTAGGAAGATATCTCTTACATTCTAAGAGACTGGACTATTGGTTGATATCACAAGTAAATTAATAGCATACCTTGAGGTCACTGAAGACTTCTGTCCTGCTGTGTCCTCAGCCTGTTTGTTTAGCATGCTTTTAAGAGAACAGTGTAACAGCCAACTTTACTTGCCTTGAATTTTTCATGTACTTAACTTTTACAACCTAAGCTATTACTTAACTTTAATCTTAAATTTTGTACTCTTCCTTGCCCCGACTCAGATTGATGTATGTATATATGTGTAAGTATGTGTGTTTATGTATGTTTGTGTGTATGCATGTGTATATATGTATGTGTACATATGTATGTATATATATATATGGTTATTGTAATCATTTTCTGAAAACAGTCAATCAATATTGTACAATATATATCTGCTATGAATGTTGAAAACAGTGTGGGTATAACTTGATAGCCTGTCTTTGCAGTGATATTTGCTTTTCCAAGTGATTCAGGGTCAGTTGGGGTCAGCAGAGTCAGTAACTTAGTCATTTGTTAACTTAAAGATTTCTCTAAGTGTTCCTCAATCCTTCCCCATCCGATGCTTTCTGTGCATGCAAAGCCCTTTGTTCAGGATGGATAGAAGATGCAGGAGTCAAATTAGTCCAAGTGGCTGTGCTGACTTTTCTTAAAGGCACACCTGAGCCTTCTGGTGCGTCTGGGACAATCTGGAATGCATTGAACCAACCCAAGACACCAAAGCTCCCGGTGGCTTACTTCCTTAGTTTTCACAAAGCTGATTTTGCAAAATCAGAGTTAAAGCTCAGTTCTTGTTCTTTCTTTCCTCTGCTGCGTGATAAACATCCAAACAAAAGCAAGGTTGAGTGGTGTTCACATTACAGTACATCATCGAGGGACACTAAGGTAGGAACCTACAGGGAGGAACTGAAACAGAGACCATGGAGGAACAATGCCTATTGGCTTGTTTTACATGGCTTGCTCAGCCTGATGTCTTAAGCCTCCCAAGTCCATCTTCCTGTCCCTCCTCTCTTATCAATCACTAATTAAGAAAATGTCCTATAGACTTGCCTATAGTCAATCTGATAGAAACATTTTTTTCAATTGAGTTTTCTCTTTCCAGATGACTCTAGCTCATATAAAGTTCAACAAAAAGTAGCCAGTGCATACCACTAGATAACCAGCCCATATCCCATGTTCTCTATGCTGTTCAAGGACACTGAGACCTTCATTTGCTATTGTTGCGAGTGATACAGCTGTGAAGGGAAAGGTATCCAGGGAAAGGAAGCCAGGCTATACCTAGAGCAGGAACAGGACAGCTCTGGAGGCTGGAGTCACAACAGGACAGCTCAGCCCTGGAGGGAGAGGTATCCTGGCTTGTCCGGAAATCAGGTGATACTTAAAGCTGGGGTGCAGTGGGGGATGGTCTCCCCGCAGGATATAGCAATCCTGCTCCTTTCTTAGAGCCCTTACAGCTGAGCTTTGCTCCAACCCCCTTAAGGGGCTTCCCAGCAGAGCTCTGCTGCTTCTCTCCTGCCCAAGATGTTGCTTCTTCAGCTTCGCTCTGCTAAAGGGGAAACCCCTGCAGAAATGTAACCATCTCCTCCAGCTCCCGCAATGAAGATCCTCACCTAAGACTCTTTTAAGAGATTTATTTGGGAAGGAGTCGTCCAGGAGAGTGGATGCCTCTGCCAGGGTGGGAAAGCACAGCCGACAACTGAACAGGCAGAGAGGCTTATATAGAGCTTCTTATGGGTGGAGTTTCTCCAGGGAGAAGATTTTTCTGCTCAGGGATTGGTTAATTTTCCTGCTCAGGGATTGGTTAATTTCATTGGTCAGGGGCAGAGATGGCTCTGATTTCAGAGCCAAACTGTATTTCTTTCACTGATCCTTTTTAGCTATTTAGCTCCAGTTTTAGGACCAGGGTATATTTGTTTCACTAGCTTTGATTCTAGGGACAAAGTGTGTTTGTTTGGCACTGGTTTCAGGGTCAGGTTACGTTTCTTAGGTTTTGGGTTCAGGACTAAAGTGTTTCTTTCACTGGCTCAGGTCTCAGGGCCAGTGTATGTTTCTTTCACTGGCTTTGGTTCCAGGGCCAGAGTGCTAGAATTCATGCTCAGAGACTGGTTAGCTTCCTGCTCAGGGACTGGTTGGTTTTCTTGCTCAGGAATTGGTTGATTTCATTGGTAAATTGGTTGGGGTAGAGTTGACTCTGATTTCAGGACCAAACTGTGTTTTTTTCACTGTCTCTTTTTAGCTCTAGTTTTAGGCCTAGGGTATATTTCTTTCACTGGCTCTGATTCTAGGGACAAAGTATGTTTCTTTGGCTCTGGTTTCAGGGTCAGGACATGTTCTTTGGTTCTGGGTTCAGGGCTAAAGTGTTTCTTTCACAGGCTCAGGTCCCAGGACCAGGGTGGGTTTCTTTCACTAGCTCTGGTTTCAGGGCCAGGGTGGGTTTCTTTGGCTGGCCCCATTTCTATACAATTGTCTCTGTTCTTCTGTGAGACAATTTTCTTCTTAAGGTGTGTGACTCGGATGAGTGATGGGCCTCAGTGACAATCCTGTTGTTTTGATTGCACTTTTGATGCACAGGACACTTGAGAGGCCAAGTGGGATCTACTAGATACCTTCTCAATGCCCTGCATCCATCACCATTCCTAGTACCCAGAAATTTCTTCATAAACAGTTGTGTGTAGATGTAACCAACCATCTTATTAAATAAGAAACATAGAACCAATGTAAAAGAGAAAGCCAAGAGGTCAGAGCTCAGAGCTAAAATCTTACCCTTCTCCTGCGGTGTTCCTAGCTTCCAGAAAGAGAACTATTTCCTGTGTGTATGTCTTTAAATAGTCTTTCTGTTCTGCCTTCTCATTGGTTGTAAACCCAAACACATGACTGCCTCGTCACTGCCTGTAAGTACAGCCCTCTAGGTCTTAAAGGCGTATGTCTCCAATGCTGGCTATATCCCTGAACACACAGAGATCTATGGGATTAAAGGCATGTGCCACCACTGCCATGCTCTTTCTATGGCTCTAATAGCTCTGACCCCCGGGCAACTTTATTTATTAACATACAATTAAAATCACATTTCAGTACAAATAAAATACCACCATAGTTGTGGAAAAAAATGAATGGAAGAAAGAAAAAACTTGCTTTGCTTCTCTGTTGTGAGCTGTGAGTTGAGTAAAGAAGGCAGAGAGCTTTCGTACTGCCAAGGGCAATGCTGTCGTGAAGGAGAAAGCACAGACAGGAAACAGTTATGTGCAAAACTCTATTTAATTGCCAAAATGAAAGTGCTCTAAGTTCAGAAAATAAAAAATACCATAACTAGCAACTACAAAAATAAGACTGTAGATAAACACCAAGGCATTCTGTGAAGAATAGGGTCTATGTCTTAAGTTCACAACGTACCTTCCTGACAAACCACACACACACACACACACACACACACACACACACACACACACACACACACATGAAATAACTTTCAGTAAAGAAAAAAGAGGGAAATATTCTGTGACCTGGAAACTAAAACAGAATGAAAGAAGCTGACTGAATCATGAAAGCAAATACACCAACACCAGCCACAGTTTTTAATGCTTTTTTTAAATTCAATTGTTTTATTCTGTAGTTTCTTAGATGTGCCACAAGACTTTTGTCTCACTGTTGAAGACTTTTACTAAATATGGCAGGTACATGCCATATTAACAACTTATAAAATAGATGCTCTCTCATTATGGAGAGGGTGTGTGGGCTGGCTAGTTTTATGTCAACTGGGCACAAGCTAGAGTCATCTGAGAGAAGGGAACCTCAATGCAGAAAAATGAGTCCATAAGATCAGGCTGTAGGTAAACCTGTAGGGCATTTTTTAAATTAATAATTGATGTGGCAGTGCCCAGCCCATGGTGGGTGGGACCACTCCTGGATAGGAGGCCCTAAAGATGTATAAGATAGCAGGCTGATCAAGTCAGTAAGCTACCCTCCTCCATGGCCTCTACATCGTCTCCTGCCTCCAGATTCCTTTCTGTTTTGAAGTACCATCCTGCCTTTCCTCAGTGATGGACTGTGTTGTGGAACTGTGAGCTTAAAAAGGAACTCTTTAGTCCCTAAGTTGGTTTTGGTCATGGTGTTTTATCACAGCAACAAAAAACCTAACTAAGACTGAAGGGCAAATACATTTCTTTGTCATTAAACTGCAATATCACTGCTTTCCCCAGTCAATGGTTCAGATCGATAGTCAGAGATGACACATCTCTAAGGTGCAGTCTGCCTGCCCTAGACACCCAGGCTCTGCATTGAACTTGAAGATGCTAAGTGTCCTTGTCTTTCTTTCATCTTTGACATCAGTTTTCACATCTAGAAAAGAAAAACTCTGTTCCAGGGACTGAATTACCTCAGGCATTGGGCCAAGAGTTAGAAGGCCTGCCTTAGAATCCGGCTATGTGCCTTGAGCAGCTAAATTAAATTTCTTGAGCCCACAGTTTCCTCATGTGATAAATTAGAACTCGATTGCAAGACTGCATCCTTTCAAGTATTAGTGAAAGCTTTTTATGTGTTAAAGCAGAATATATTGAAAACCAGGATTGGAATGTAAGAAGTTCCCTGATCCAACTTCAGAAGGAGAGGCCATTAGGAAGTTATAGGTTGGAGGACCCAGATGTGATGACTCCTTAAAAGTTTAATTTTTCCCCAAGAGACTTTCATCTTTTTGTTCCCATCAGGACATAAACAGCTCCTGGAGACACAAAATTCTGGGGACAGCATCCCAGATCTAGGCACTGATTTGACAAAGCAATCCCTGGTTACAAGGTGGGCTAGGCCTTATCAAATGTGTCTCCCTAGAAGCAGAATTTCAGGAGAGGACACTAAGAGAACACCCAGGCTGAAATGTATGCCTGGGGAAGTTTTAGCTGTAAATCTAAGGGAAGAAAAAACTCATGATATTGCCCATGATTTTTGGGGGCTAGGAATTTTCATGTGGCTCAGTGGGAATGGCCTATCCATGCTCTCGATGGTACCTATTGCAGAGGCTCCTAAGCATCCAATATGATTCTACACACATGTGGAATCTGGTGTTATCTGTCAGACAAAGAATCATGTTCTAGATCTATGCTTTGCTTTTCCTGCACTATTCAACTTCTTTACTCTCTTAGACATACCCCTGTCTTAGACACTATTGCTAGGGACTCAGCCTGAGACCCTGGGCCTTCATGCCTCCTCCTGTCTGTAGAGGACTTGGAATAAATACTTTAACTCTCTTTGACATGAGACTGGGTTTTGGTGAATTATTTTCTCCAACCGTATTTCTTTTCTTCCTTGAGTAAAGAATAATCCCCCCACACAATGACTCTGAAATCCAGAATATGAATAGATGATAAAACATTACAGACTTTCAAATCTCACGAAGTTACTATGACTATGACTCCTTATAGCTGCTTTTGAAAAATCTGGAGCCACAGTTTCTCCATTAAGAAACTGAGTGTGGTGACTCAGCCTGCGATTTTAGTACTTGAGAGGCTGAGGATTCGCATGAATCTGAAGCTAGGCTGAGCTACATAGTGAGTTCCAGGACACCCTGTGTTACAAGGTGCAGACTTAATTTTAAAAAAAGACAAAAGAAAAAGCAACCAAAGGAATGTCATGAGAGTTAACCTCAGTAAAATTTGTGATGTATAGAGGATGCAGGACATAACAGGACCCCACGAATAGGGTCTTTTTTTCTTATTCTTTCTAAAAGACTCCATCCTTCTAAGACTTTATTGCATCCCCTCTGGGACTGAACAGTTCACATATTCCCAGCACCGTGAGTTTCCCATAATATGTCTTGATGTGTAATAGTGCTTAAAATTTGCCCTTGGGGAGAGAGGGAATCAGTGTAAGGGCGTAAGGTATAAACACTGAGACCTGGCATCACTTCTAACTCACTGCTGTAGCAGGGCCTAAGACCCACGGCTCCTTATCACATGAAGGAATAAAATTACACAGCTTCAGATGCTTCACTCTCAGTGATAGCACGGACTCTAATAAGGAAAAGCAGCGAGAAAAGGGATTTCACTTTTCTCATATTCATTAAAGGAGAAAGACAGACTACCAACCCCATTTTTGCCTCCCTCCATGCTATGCAGCAAAAAAAGTGAAAGCCACGTGGAATTAGTGAAAGCTGAAGACTAAACTTTGGAGATGAAAATCATATATTTCTTCACCTATTTTACTAACAGGTTCTCAACTTTTACCCCCACTAACCCATAGCCTCTTTTCGACTCTTGCATTTTTGATGCCTGAAACAAAATAGTGAACATGACTCCTTCCTTTCCTCAGGTAGGAAGCAGTATTTATAGCTCATAGAGAGTTCGTGTGCTTGGCTCCAGGGCTGACTGAGCCAATTCTTGGTAACACTATGAAGGATGTGTTTTTTTGTATCATGACTTTTAACACAACTTTCTCATCCAAACAGCTTGCCTACCAGCATGTGTTGCCTTCTTTTTCTAGAGAACCCCAGACTCCGATTGCTAATGAACTTTAAAGCGAGAGCACTGTGAGCTTGGCCAGTGTTCCGGAACCATTCGTGAAACACCACGTTTTATAAGCAGATGGTGTAACGATCCAGCTTTCGGGGCTCTCACTTTTAATTACACCCCTCGAAGTGCTGCCTCATGCTTAGATAGAGCAGCAGGTGAGATCACAGATCCAAGAAACGACTCAAACAACAGAGAATTTATGCTCTTGGGAAGTCTAGAACCATTATGAAACCATCGTAATTTTTAACTCTGTGCTCTGTTTTAGAGGTAAGGTAGACTTCATGACTCATTGAGGATGCCAAGATCCTCAGATGTTCAACAAGCTCATACAAATTGATGTAGCATTGTAGTTGATCAACTGTTAGTTGGTCCCATTAATGCAGAACCCACACATATGGAGAGGCAGCTGATTTCTCTTTGCTAGTGATTAAATGCAAGACTGCTTTATATTCTATTTTAATTAAAATTTTTAATGAAATAGATTTTGATTGTATTTCCTCCACCTCCTTTCCTCCTTACCCACCCACCTTTATGTTCTTTCTCTCTCTCCTTCAAAAAAGAAATTATAAAAAATCAAAACAAACAAAACCCAGTAGCGCCCCCTCCTCCAAAAAAAGGCCAAATGAAGCGAGGATCAGATTCTCTGTAGAAAGATTGTTAAGAGCCAGAGATGGTGAATGACTCCAAGGAAAGTGTCTTCTAGACACAACAGGACTGATGCACACATTGACTCACAGGGACTGTGCAGCATGCACAGGGCCTGCACAGGTGTAAGCCAGAAGTGGTCCAGCACTGAAAGAGGGGAGGGGACACAGGATCCCACTCCTAACCAAGAAGCTGTCTGCAACTGATATGTGCTGGCAAAGGAATCACTTTTCTCCAATGGAGTCTACTTGGTCTATCAACCACACTCCAGGACAGGCACTGTACCCAGGAGTAGTTGACCAACACAAAACAAACTCCGTATTTTTGTGTTTTGTTTCTATGTATTTAAAAGAATCATTGGTTCACTCATATACTTAGTAAAGTATAAGTCTAGTTGAGCAGTCACTTTACCATGTAGGCAATAATGAAGAGAAAAAAATAAACACATGGTTAGTACAATTTTCTCCCAATTATTTCTGTCCACTACTAGTTGACCCCAGTGATACAGAATCCACAAATATGGAGAGCCAGGTACTTTTGCTTTGCAGATTATCAAATTTTAACTAAAATACCGATGATAAATTGGTTATTATCTTGAAAAATTTATTCTGTAACAGCAGCAGAGTAAAAACTCTCTCTCATGTAACTATAAGTTGACAAGTATTGTAGAGAGAGATTTGTGCTCTACATCACAACACACGAAAGGATGTATAACTTTGTACTAGTTCTGATTCTTAAAAAAAATAAACTTAAAGAAATAGTTAGAGCCATGTTCAACAATCTCATGGCTAGATATTTTGAAATTATTATCTTTAACAATAAAATGTAGAAAATGGCTGTGATATGAAATTACTTAAATAAACTAAGGGATATCTATTAAAAATATGCCTATCAAAAGAAACTTTTAGAATAGATGAGAAAAAAATACTTTTTATAGGAAAAAATTATAAAGAAAAACACAAAGGTCAAAGGTCATTTGAGGAAAGTAAACAGAAACTTATTTATATAATACACATGTATGTAAATGTGTATATCCACATACATGCATAGTTTTATTGATTCTATTTGTTTGATAATTTAATACATTTATAAATATTTTTTCTGTTTACTCTTACCCCCACCCTGTTTTATTCCCCTCATATCCCTGTAATTCCCATATCCTCCTTTCAGATTCCTTTCTTATATTGATGCATTTTTGGTTTTGGTTTTTATGAGTCTCTGGTTTCAGAAGGAACTATCTCATGCAGCCTGGCGGGCTCACTGTGGGCAAAACTGAAGACGATGATTATCCCTCCACCAAAATATATCAATTGCAAATAATTAGCAGGGAGGATTGGGACCCTAAGGGCCCCTGTCCCATCCATAATTCACTGTTGACACACCCAGTCTTGGGCAGGCTTAATGCAGGTAACCAAAGCTGTTTTGAGATTATGTTTATAATGGTCATGTCATGTGATAAACATAGTATTTCACATTGCTCTGTTTTCTTGATCATGTGTTCTTTCCATAATGTACTTTGATTCTTAGAAAGGGAGGTATATATGTCTTATTTAGGGCTAAGCACTAGACTGTCACTTATTCTAAACATCTTAAAGAGCCATGACCTTCTGTATAAACCAAAGTTCATTTTAAAGAGACACTTCTTTAATTATGGAGGAGAATAGAATTTTTCTATGGATATAGACACAAACATTTAGATTGCAACTTGGTGCAATTCAATTTAGTTGAACAATACTAGTGAGGGTACACCTAGGGTCCAAAACCTCCTTAGCCATGTTTTTGTTTGTTTGTTTGTTGTTGGTTGGTTGGTTTTTCTTTTTCTTTCTTTCTTTTAGTGGATTTAGTATCAGGTATATATTCTTTTGCATGGAGCAAGCATCAAATTTAATGTGGTAGTTAGTAGTTTATGGTGATATTTTATTTGTGCTGAAATGTGATTTTATTTGTATGTTAATAAATAAAAGTGCCTGGGGGTCAGAGCTAATAGCAAGCCATTTAGCAGAAGTCTGGCAGTGGTAGCACATGCCCTTAATCCCAGTCACATGACAGGCAGATCTCTGTGTGTTCAAGGATACAGCCAGCATGGAGACACTCGCCTTTAATCTCAATACCAACCATAGAGACCTGGAGGTCTGTATAGACAGGCAGTGATGAGGAGGTCATGTGGTTGGGTTTACAACCAATGAGAAGGCAGAACAGAAAGTCAATAAAAAGACAGACACACAGGAAGTAGGTCTCTTCCTGAGGGGAAGGACGACAGTGACAGCGACAGTGAGGAATAAGAAGGCGGTCTTGGTCTTAGCTCTTGACTGCTGCTCTGACCTCTTGGGCTTTTAACTCTGCATTTGGCTCTGTGTTTCTTATTTAATAAAACTGTTCAGAATTACATCTACAGTAGTTGGTTACCCCATAACGGTTGGGCCACTCTTGCACCTGTGGGAACATCATGCCTAGCCAGATAGTATTTGTAGTTCATAGAGTTCACATAATGGTGAGACCATTGATGCCTTATTTTCCTAAGCAGGTTTCAACTCCTTCTTAGTGAGTGTTCTATTGCTGTGAAGAGATACCATCACCAAGGCAACTCTTCTTATAAAATGAACCATTTAATTGGGGGCTTGCTTCCAGTTTCAGAGGGTTAGTCCATTATCATCACGATGTAAAACAATCAGGCATGGTGCTAGGGTAGTAGTTGAGAGTTTTATATCATGTTCCACAGGAAGCATTCAGAGAGGGAGGGAGACACGGGTGCGAGCCTAGGCCTAGTGTGGGTTTTTTTTTTTTTTTTTTGCTTAGCACCATCTAGTTTTTCAACATATGTGTTTTGAGTTAAATTTAGACGTCCCCCCATAATCTCAATTTGATGTGCTTGATCCCCAGATTGTTGAACTTTTTTGATGGCTGCTGAGAATTTGGGAGGCAGCGTCTTGATGGCAGAAGTTGGTTACTGGGATTAGAACTTTGTAGGTTATACCTTCCCTTCATTCAGCCTGCGCTTTCTGCTTCCTTGGCTGTGCCATGTAAACAAGCTTCTACCTCACACCCCAAGTATTATGAATGGAACAATTCTTCCATTTTCCCCACTATGAGGGACTGAAATTTATCTGAGCCATGAACCAAAGCAAATTTTCCCTTGGCATTGTTTTAGTGAGGTGTTTTGTCACAGCGGCACAGGAATTAACTAATTCAGTGCGAAGTGTGATACAGGTGTGTATGTGACACCAGTACTCTTCTTCAGACCATTGCAGCCAGGCCGGTTTGCTGCTTTACTCTGCTTCTCTCCAGTTAGTCTTGTATCAAATAGAAACTATGACCTAAGCAGACCATGTCACTGTCTTGCTAACTACTCCCAGTGCCATCAGTCTTCATTTAGAATAATGGATCAAAACCTATCGTGATGTGTGGCATGATTCCTGTTTATCTTGTTTGTCTCTAACATACTGATGTTCTTTCTCACATGAGCAATGACTAACACTAGGCTAAATGGCTCAGAGGAATCGTGAGGTTCCAATCTGCAGGTAAAGCACTGTGTAGGTTGTTCCCAGAGACATGCAAGAATGCCAGGCAACGAGGATATCAGCTCACGCACCCCTACTCCATCACCAAGGAGACAGAGATGACCTGACTGTGGGTAGGGGTAACGGTGAGGGTAAAGAAATAACAGCAGAGGCCCAAAACATGATTTGTTACTCTGGAGGTGGCAGGGATCTTTGGCAGTTGATAAACTGGGGTTTTAAAGATTCAGTGGATCTGATTGGAAGATGCAGCCCAAGGGATCTCAGTATATGATCTTCATGCTATAGGTAAACCCTTATTTAGCTAGAGTTATTTCCATTTTCATGTGTGCCTGATATCACATCCTAAGTGTTAAAGAGAGCAAAATGTCCCTTTAGTTCTGTGTGCAGTGATCTGTTTACTCCAAACTGGGGCTTCCTATAACAAGACTGTATCATTTAATACTAGAAAATGAAGAAAGAGTGGGAAAAAGTCAGAGTTTATGAATTTTAGCTCTCTTTTATATTGAAAATTTTATTTATTTTTCTGATTATAAAAACATTTTTTGAAGTAGCAGCCAAATAAAGAAATTTAAAATTTCTTCTAACCTTGAAAATGAGAGGCAAATATATATATAATATATAATATATATATATATATATATAAACCTAGTTAAAATGTTTGTACCTATGTGTATGTTTCTATATTGTTTGTATAAAATTGTGTGTGTATGTATCATATATATGTCAAAAACAACATAATGTATATTATCCATGTACATACTACACACACACACACACACACACACAACACACACACACACACACAAGATTATATGGACACTAATGGCCCATTTACTAGGATACAATGGTCTTCATAGAAAATTCAGCAAGTTTCCACGGTTCCAGGTGACAAGGTGATTTTCCAACCTCTCTTCAACTGTCTTCCGTTTTCCCAGAAGGGCCTTTTCCTGACCTTCAGTTACAGAGGAAGAGACACAGAAAGGATGAAAGCCTAGCCATCTCTCTTTTTTAAAAAAATTTATTCTTTTCTCATACATCACATCCCCACTGCAGTTTCCCTTCCCTCTACTCCCCCGATCTCCCCTCCTTTCCTTCTCCCCCAGATCTATTCCTCCTCTGTTTCCATGAAAAAAGAAAAGGAAGATCAAGTGTCCCAGGGATATCCACTGAATGTGGCCTAACAAGTTACAAGATGAGGCACAAACCTTCAATTCAAGGCTGGTTGACAAGGCCCCCTGTAGAAGAAAAGGGTCCCAAGTGCAGGCAAAAGAGATACACCCCCCACTGCTACTGTTGGGAGTTCCACAAGAACACTAAACTACACAAACATAAGGTACATGCAGAGGATCTTGCTCAGACTCATACAGGGTCTGTGTTTGTTGCTTCAGTCTCTGTGAGTCCCTATGAGCCCTGCTTACTTGATTCTGTGGGTTGTATTCTCATAGTATTCTCAACCTCTGGCTCCTACCATCCTTTCTCCCACTCTTCTAGGGGTTCCCCTAGCTCTGCCTTGTGTTTGACTGTGGGTCTCTGCATCTGATCCCATCAGTTGCTGAATGATGCCCTCTGATGACAGTTGGGCTAGGAACTGATCTATGAGTATAGCAGAAGAACATGAGGAATCATTTCATTGACTTTTTTTTTTTGCCAGTCATGTTTGGTTCTATCCTGGGTCTCTGGGCTCTCCTGCCTCTGGTTCCTGGACATTCAAGTGTGTGCTCCCTCTCAGCTTTCATGGGTCTCAAGTTGGACTAGTCCCACAAATTCTGCACCACTATTACCCCAGCACATCTCGCAGGCAGGATAGATTTAGGTCAAAGGTTTTGTGGCTGGGTTGGTATCTGAGTCCTACTGCTAGGAGCCTTGCCTAATTAAAGAAGACAGCCAGTTTGGGCTCTGTAGCCTCATTACTAGGAGACTTTGCTAGAGTCACTCTCATAGATTCCAGGGAGTTTCCATGGCAGGCACTATGTTTCTACATCACTCCCAAAATGTCCCCTAATTCCAGTAGTGTCTCCCAGTACTCTCTCTCTCCCCATTCCCCACCTAATTCCTCTGCTTCCCATCCCCATCTGCCCCCAGTACACCTGAAAAATCTATGCCCAGCCATCATTTAACACAGGAACTAATCTTCATTTGGATTAGATAAAAAGGAACAGAGCAGAGAAGTTCCTGCTTAGATGGCAAAGAAAGAATTTGCTGTCCTCCTAACCTCTGAAGAACCCGGGAAAGGGAGTGATCTGCCACCAGCCCTAGCATTTACTTCTGTCAGTTCTCACAGATTACATGGATGAGGTAACTAAGACTCAGAAAGCATACAAAATCATTTCAGTTTCTTGGTTTAAAAGCATCAAGTTGGGGTGTGTACTCAACTTCACGAGTCCACACACACACACGGTTTAACCAACTTTCAACTCTACAACAGTCATGGCTGAGGTCTGGCCATCCTCTCTAGCAGAGGAAAAATGAAAGGAACTAAATCCAACCAAGCTGCAGAGGATGTGTGATAACTGGCTTCTTCAGCAGGAAAAGGAACTCGGATGAGAAATCAGAGAAACTAGAGTATCTCCAGCACAAAGTGGCTGTCAATCCAGGGCTGGGCCAGGGGCCATCCGTAATTAGCAATACATCAGAGAAAGGACCGCAGTCCTGGGGATGTTTCTGGAGAGAAGAGATTTGAGGGAAGTTCTGGTTTGGGGCACAGGATGCCGTCAACACCCAAGCAGCGCCTACAATTCTGCTCAGCCCATACTAGTGTGGAATTTTGTTTTCACACACGTGTTCTGGTGGCCGCTCCTTCAGCATCCTTCTTCAGCTTCCAGGAGGAATGAGGGAAGAGAGTAAAAAGCAAACAAGTGCACATGTTTGCAGAGTTGGCATCTTCAGAAAAAGTGTGTGTGTGTGTGTGTGTGTGTGTGTGAGACTTTGTGATCATCTTCTGAAAACAGCTGGAAAATGTTTCTTTCTTAACATTTCCAAGTCCCACAGTCATCTGATAACAGAGGGGAGGGGGGCTGCCAGACAGACATCCAGCATTGCCTCTCTCAGGGGCTTGCCGGCCATCTTCTGAGATGGTTTCTCTTCAGGTTCACAGTCAACACTGTCTCCACCTTTACTCTCTTTTTCCATTAGGCCACAGCGTCCCACAGCGACAATGTCATTTGGGCGGGGACGAGGAGGATGGAAAGAAAGGCCAAAGCATCATCTAGCCTAGCCTACCTCTACTTCCGCCTCTCTGGGCTCCTGTGTTTTTCTGCAACATGTGCAATTTACTACAAGCTAGAATAGATCGAAGCACCACAGAAAATAAATCACTGCTACTCGCAGAGAACTCTTAGTGTTTAATTAACCCCTGGACCTCAAACAACACTCTGTAAATTCTCTGTTGCTGAACAGCAGAATGGTGACGGTAGTCCTTTGTTCTGGGATGTGAGTTGCTTTGGTTAAAAAGACACACTCCTTGCCTATTCTCAGCACTGACTGCGAAGCTGGTCTCCAGATGGTTTAAAGATAAAATAAGGCAGGTTGTTTCTGCCCTCTGTCAAGATCAAAACCCATCCAAAGAGAGTGAGTAGCCCTTGTCTCCTAATGGTTCCGAGTCAGTGTATTACCCGGACTCTCCCCAGGCTCCTGTGGCTGAGATGGGAAAGAACACTGCTGGGTCAGATGTTCTGCGCACCTCAGGGGGCTCTCTCTGGTTAGTGAATTATTTAGGCTCCTTTAGAATTCTCAGGCATCTCTATCTTCAGAAACCCAGCATCCTCTGGTGAAAGCTTTGAATTTGCAGTCACTTCAGAGAGCCTTCTCTAAGGGACTGAGTCTGTGGCTGCAGATCTACGACAGAAGGGAAGTCTCTTTTGTGAACCTCCCAAGTCCAGAAGTAGATTCCAAAAATTCTTTCTTCTGAGAGTGAGTCCTGAGCAGCTTCATCTGGGAGGGGAGAATTTAGAGACTCTAAAGCTGCTATCATTCACCTCTTATGGGTCAGAGACTCCTTGAAATGCTCCCCAAATCTTTGAATCCTTGGTCTAGACACAGGAATGCCTCCAGGGACCTCCCTTTGATTATTCCTGCAGTATTGTTGAAATCTAGGCCCATAATATTTGCTCTGTTTGGACAATTATTGCACTGGTCAAAGTGTGGCCACCTGTCACAGGCTGAGAGAAGATGCAGTGAGGAGGGAAGGCTGAAAAATGCCTTTAGAAGCCAGAACCAGGGTTTGGGAGAAGAGAACAGGTAATGCCATGCCTGATTTCTGCTCTGTGGCCTTCCAGTCTTCAGAACTGGGCTGATAACCATCCCTGTCTCTGGAGAACATGGACCCTGGCTAGGTCCTGCTTTGCTCTCATTCACGGTCCAGGTAGAGGTCTCAGAACGCAATCCGTGGCCCTTCTCTAGGGACAAACCACTCCTACATCCATCTCCAGGCTGGCGCCAATTGTGTCACTGTGTTCCACTCCCTTTGGGGGTTTTGGAGTCCTGTCCCCAAGATATGAAAGGACTTTGAACGTTTTTTTTTTCCTCACAGCCCATGTCTACCATTTCTGATCCTAGACATAGTCTGCTCAGCTGAGTCTAGGAGAGGGAGAAGCATCAGGATACACAATGACTAAAGCCCAGGGCCTCTCATAAAACACACTACATTTCAATCCCTTTTTGCCTTCTCCACTTTCCTCACGAGACAGTCTTTTGTCATATTCTCTCAGATGTGTGGCCATGTTCTTGTCTTGAAGATGTTTTTGATCCAGTGGTACAGAGGGAAATAGAGTGCAGAGTGCACCCCCACCCTGGGTTCAGCAGTGGGGAGACTGGGATGCACCATGTCTCCAGCAGAGAGCCCTGGCTTTGCGAACAATCCCTCTGAGCAATCCTGATGGGAGGGAGGGTGCTTCTCATGGAGACAGCCTCTTGGCCTTCCCTTTTATAGACCTTTGAGAATCTAATGAAATGGGGGAAGATAAGGACAGATTAGTCAGAGGAGGAGGAGGGCAAGGATGGAAAGGACAAGAAGGAAGAGGGTGAGAAAGAAGAAAGTTGAATAGGGATTTGGATGCCTTCAAAAAATCAGCCTGGAATGAAAAGGCCCTAGAGTGCTGTCACGGCATCCTTATGACATGGACAGCCAAGTCCTCATAATTTGTCTGCATTAGTTTACTTAGGAAATGGATCAGCTGTGTAATAATTCAAGTCTCTATTTACTTGAAAACTACATAGTGCTGTAATATTATTCATTACACTGTGTAGAGCCATTTTATGGAAGAGGAAAGTGAGGTTGGAAGGTGCAGCTGCCTTCCTAAGGAATCCGGGGTGTTTGAATGTAGGCATTCTGACTCCACAGTCCAGCTGCTACTGCTGTCATAGCCTGGAAATAATAATGCATAATAATAACAACAGAACTTAACATGTTGAATTAACATATTAATGTGATATGCAATGTGCAAAGCAACTTGCTTGACACATGCTAATTGTTCAATGAAGTTTGCCCATCATTCTAATGAAACCCAAAGAAGCCGTGGAAGGTCCCAGCGCTAAATGTCAGGACACAGGTGTGCATATTTGTCTTTCTGAATGAAAGCTTGACAATCAGAATTCACCCAGTTTATAAACCTGTCAAAGCACCTGTGACTCCAGAAACATTATATACCACTAGGGGAAAGAGGCTCTTCATCAGTGGGGTACCAGTATGCACCTGTTTGTGCAGATCCTGGTGTCCATACACCTCAAGGTCACATATTTGAGGTTTTTTTCCAGACTTATTTGAGCTTACTGAAAAAGCTAGGAAGAGCCAGGGAAGGTGGAAGAGACTGGGAGGCATAACCTGGAGTGGAGGATGCTTGCTCAAACTAACAAAGGGCGGAGCGCATGACTGATGGTTTGAACAGGGGTGTTTGCAGCAAAGAGCACTCATAACAAAACCCCACAAACTCCTGGACACCCCGCAACTGCTGACTGAGTGGCCAGCGTGCTATTGTGCATGCATGGGACAAAGACTTTAGGATGCGGTTTGTCGATAAAAAGATGGTTATCTTTCTCTACTCATTCATTGTCCCTTCTGCTTCTCTCCCCCCTCAAAAGAGACTTCACACTTTCAAAACTAGCCCCAGAAAAGCGTATTATTATACCTGTCACTCTCCACTGTAGTGAGGCATTAGATACATTCAACGAATCGCGACAAATTATTGGGTTAGGATATAGCTATCTTGTCAAATAATGGTACAAAAGCACGTGATAGAATGCTTGCCTAGCATGTTTGAGGCTCTGAGTTCAATTCCTAGCAGGGCCTCTCCCCTAAAAATAGAAAGAAAAAAAAAAGACAGGGAGAGAAAATAAGAGAAAGAAAGAGAAGGACCACTTTAAGGATGCGGTCAAGGGAGCTTTCCAGCAGCA
Source organism: Peromyscus leucopus (assembly GCF_004664715.2). Lineage (NCBI taxonomy): Eukaryota > Metazoa > Chordata > Mammalia > Rodentia > Cricetidae > Peromyscus > Peromyscus leucopus. Next base: position 48,057,056 of record NC_051069.1, on the reverse strand, counting down.
ACTCAGTTTCTTTGAGCTACTGCAGCGAATTTCATCTCTGCATCGGACAAGGAGGCCTGGGCGTGAAAGGAGCTGCTCTCTGTCCACCAGGGGGAGACCGGCCCACGGTATCCTCCTTAGGTAAGAACTGTGACTTGATTGCTCAGCTCTTGACCCGGTTTCTTTCCTCTTGCAAGTTTGGTTTGATTAACAAAATTCTCTACTTAAAATGTCAGCTCTCATTTAAAGAAGCAACGAGGACGGGATATAACGGCTATGCAAATAAAGTGGTGACTTTCCAGGCTAGCTTTCCGTGCCTCTAAAGTGAGTGGCAGCAGCCCTGGTGCGGGCGGGGATGCCAGGCAGCTTCCTTGCAGGGCCCGGCCCCAGCAGCTGCCTGCTGAGCGTCTGGGTTTCAAAAGTCTGTCACCAGACTCCGCAAAGTGCTGGCAAAGTGCTCCGAGGGCGGTGGTCACGCCTGTTCCCTTTCTCTCTTCTGTTGTGTCTTCTCTCCCTCCACAAGCGTCTGCTAGGGGTCCCCAGTCGCCACAGCAGTGGCTTGTCCTGCGAAGAAGCTCGGGACTCCGACCTTGTCTGAAGGTGACTCTCAAGACTGACTCCTAAGAGCAATGTGCCTTCAGATTATGGCCAACACTGCAGCGCTGCTTACACACACACACACACACACACACACACACAGAGAGAGAGAGAGAGAGAGAGAGAGAGAGAGACAGAGAGAGAGACAGAGACAGACAGACACACACACACACACAGAGAGAGAGAGAGAGACAGAGACAGAGACAGAGACAGAGACAGAGACAGACAGACACACACACACACAGAGAGAGAGAGAGAGACAGAGACAGAGACAGAGACAGAGAGAGACAGAGACAGACAGACAGACAGACACACACAGAGAGAGAGAGAGAGAGAGAGACAGAGACAGAGACAGAGAGAGACAGAGACAGACAGACAGACACACACACACACACAGAGAGAGAGAGAGAGAGAGAGAGAGAGAGAGAGAGAGAGAGAGAGAGAGAGAGAGAACTTTTCCTTCCTTAGAGCCTACGCCCCTAGGAAGAGAGTCACATAGCTGTGTATTTCCATTTTCTTCTGGAATGTAAGATTTGATTCATATGGGGAGAGCTATGCCTACATGTCACTGTTCTCTGTAACTGAGAGCACAGCCCTAAATTTAACACCCATTTAAAGCAATCAGTTATAAAAATGCAGCTTCAACCAAAACAGATTGTAGGTATTTTGTCTTTGAGGATATGTGTAATTAGTATCCGTGGAGAAATTAAACTCACTCACTACTCCCCCTGAAGAGGAGGGAGATAAGGTAGCCAGAGGGGGCCATGTATGTGGGGTGTGGGAGTGGAGGAGAGGGGGGGGGTACCAATCAGTGTCTGATGTAGGAAGCTGCTGGGGGTTAGAGGGGCTAGAGAGGAGGAAACTCCTGGGAGAACACCTCAAAAGTGTGCAGCCACAGAGAAGGGGGCTGGAGGAGATTAGAAGATGAGAGGGGTGGGGGTGGGGGACAATGGTGTGCTGGAGAGGCTTAAAGGAATTTAAGAGGGTAGCCTTCTCCATCACCCAGAGACATTACTAAAGCTGATAGAGCCAAAAGGGACTCTGATGATTTTTCAAAAATTTTTTATGGAAATTAGGAAAAAATCTCAGTCTCATTTTCATATGTATTTGTTCTTAATACATATATATCAAAGTCTTCTGTGAGGCAAGTTTTGTTACTAGGCACTGGCCATACAGGGACAAACAAAGCATTAATAGATTCCTGATATCTTATGATCTTGCTGTGAGTCTGGGAAAGGAGAAAAATAACAAGTACACATCAGTCAACAAGGTCACTCAGACAGCTCAAGGTTCTATCGAAACTGACAGATCAATGTGCACTAAAGGAATGATGTGTGTGTGTGTGTGCGCGCGCATGCGCGAGAGTGAGTGTGTGTGTGTGTGTGTGTGTGTGTGTGTGTGTGTGAGAGAGAGAGAGAGAGAGAGAGAGAGAGAGAGAGAGAGAGAGAGGCCAATATTCATCCGAGGAATGGAAGTCAGGCTAGGGAACTATTAACTTCCCGATTAAATTGACATGACATAAAAACACCTTAGATGTTTTTAGGGATGCAGTTTAGTGATATAAAATACATTTATAACTGTGTGTTGTTTTCCCTAGAATGCACCTCATCACTCTTCCAACCTGTAAACTAAGCTATACCTATTAAAAATAGCTTCCCGTGCTCTCTTCTCCCGGCCCTTGGCAACTGCTGCTCTCTCAGTCTCTCAGTTTATCTAATCTAAAAATCCTATATTATTGAGTTCATACAGCAGTATTTGTTCTTTTTTTGGGGGGGGTCTTATTTCAGTTAGGATAATGTCCTCAAGGTTCAGCCAGGTGGGACTATGTGCTGGCTGTCATTTTTTTTCTTTTTAAAGGATGATGACATTTGTGTATATGCTACACATTGCCCACCCATTCAGCCACCATGGGCGGTGGGGTGGCTCCACATTCCACATTGTGAGCAAGGCTGCTGAGAAAGAGGGTAGGACACCTCTTTGGGACCTGGTTCCAAACCGTGTAGATGTATGCTCCCAAAACACTCCATGTTGTTTAAGATATTGCTTATAAAATACAGAGCCTTATCATAAAATATGCCAAGTCTATTTTTCATGTTATATTTATTATAAAATTAATGTGAAGGTTAGAAGAGCCAAAAGGTGATGTGTCAAGGGAGGCAAGCAGGAGACCAAGAGGCCGAGTGGGGGTGGAGAGTGGAGCCATGTCTTCTTCTGTTTGGGGTGAACACTTGGGCACCTGCACCTCCACAGACAGCAGCCCTGGGCTGCTCCTCAGGCACCTCAGGGAGACCCTGCAGCAGAACGCTTACCCCATTTCTCCATCCTTCTGGATGGGAATAGCCTCTCATTCTTCATGCCAGACCTTCTGTAGAAATGTGGGGCTTGCTGAGCTCTGGTCCTCAGGCTTCCTTCCTCTCTCTGTGCTGCGTGTCGAGACTCAATCCTCCCTGTGGATGCTCCCTAGGAGAGGCGAAAACACTCTTAAAGAAATAAGACCAAAAAAGACCAGGGGCACTGGGCAAAGTGGGTGACCGGGGCAGGTCTCCTCATGGAAGAGGGTCCTCAATGTGCCCTTCTGATTTGTTCTTGGATCACTGGCAGGCAAGTACAATCTCACTAGGTTGTCCTTTCTAAATTCCTAAACATTCACATACTCAGCCAGGTTCTGAGGATCAGGGGACAGTATGATAGCTTAATTTCATTAAACTGAATGCATTCTTTATTTTGATAAGTGCTCTTTTTAAATTGCAGCAATGTGATGTGAAAAACTAGATTCACTGAATAAAGACAGTGGTTCAGTACTTTTCTATGAGGAGAAATACAGAATTAGGAGAGTAGCCTAAGAAGGACATGAAGCAAAACCTTTCACATTTGTAAGAATAATACTACTGTGAACTAATATGCCTGTGAGGGGTAATTAATGATTCAGGAACGAATGCAAAATTGTAGGAGGCCCATTCTGGAGAAGAGGAGAAATGGCTGGAGGCTGCGGAGGGACAGCAAGAGATGTAAGAGTGTGAAACCCAGTACTCAAGGACTGCAGGGAGTAAGTCAGTAGTCATGTGACTTTGCTCCCAGGTATCAGCAAATTTCTTGATGACATTGGAAATTTAACAGTGTGTGGATAACAGCCGGAACAAATCTTAGTTAGATGTTATGGAGCAGAGTGACCCATCCCACAGCCTGGCAGTTTTCTCCTCAGATGAAGCCTTGGAAAGCTGTCTCTAGTTTCAGTCCCTCTATCCACTGCTTTCTCCTGGGCCTCCTTGTGTTTGTGTCTTCTCCCACTGTTTTACATATGCTTTATATTCTAGCCAAACCGGCATGTGCACAGCCCTCCACAGTGATGATTAGTAAATAAATAAATAACTTGCAGTTACTATGGTTTTGGCTCTTCTCACCTTCTGTTCCTACAGCACATCTCTCTCTCTCTCTCTCTCTCTCTCTCTCTCTCTCTCTCTCTCTCTCTCTCTCTCTCGTTACTATTGCTCCTGAAATTTCCTCTGCCACCTCTCCCCTTTTTGCTTCTCAATATTTCATTCTTTCTTCATGGTCTGCCTTAAAATCAACTTCATGAAGTCCTTTTAATTCTCCCACATAAATATGATTACTTTCTCTTTTATGTTCCTGAACATTCTCTTTTTCTGGCTGATGTTTTCTTGATGTTCTATGTCAGGATTTATGGCTCTTCATGGTGTTGTTGAAGTGTTTGCCATGAGATTCTAAGAACACCGGGGTTTTTTGCTTTGTCATGTGTACTTGGAAGTATTTTACCATTTGAGAATTCTGTACATTGTGCTTTGATCATGCTGAACACCTCTCCAATCTTCCCACACTCATACCCACTCAACTTTGTGTCCTCTTCTCTTAAGCCATCAAGTACAATTTAAAACATGTTTAAAGAATTGTTTATTTTATGCGTGTTTTTACCAGCACGTATGTATGTGTATCACATGTATGTTTGGTGCCTACGGAGGTCAGACAAGGCATTGGACCTTCAGGAACTGGAGTTACAGGTTGTTGTGAGCCATCATGTTGCTACTGGGAACTGAACAGGAGTCCTGTGCAAGAGCAGCAAGTACTAGTAACCACTGAGCCATCTCTCTAGTCTGGTTTGTGCTGCCCATATACACTTGGGCGTACCGCCATTCAGTGGAGCTCGGTCAGCATCCCATGGGCACACACTAAAGAAAATGAACGCCTCCCTCTCGTGACAGCTGTCAATCACCAACAGCTGCTCTAGGAAGACTTTGTGTGCATCGCACACCCTCACAATGGGAGTTGGTCTGGATTGAGCTTGCACAGGTCATGTACTTGTCACAGCTGCTGAAAGTTCATATGTGTAGGTGCGTTGTTGTGTCTGGAAGACTGTTTCCTTATAGCCGCTTACTGCTTATGGCTCTTATACTCCCTTTCCCTGCTCTTCCTGATCCTTACAAGAAGGGTCCTATTTAGGACTGAGCACTCCTCAATCTCCTTATTCTCTACATGCTGGCCCATTGTGGATCCCTGTGTTAATCAACATATATTACAAATAAGCACTTCTCTGATCGGTGTTGAGAGATACATTGATCTATGGTCATAACAATAAGTCTGATAAGTCATCAGGAGTCATTTTAATACTATGCCCATTTAGCAAAAAAATATTAATAGGCTCTCTCATAGGGCCTACAACTTGTTTAGCCACAGGTTTGTGGCCCCAGTGACAGTGCCAGGTATGGGTCTGTTGTGGTGGTATTGTATTCCCCAAAATATTGTGTACCCTAATAAACTTATCTGGGATCAGAGAACAGAAAAGCCACTAAAGAGGCTAGAAAATGGGGGCACTCATGCCTTTAACCCTAGCATTCCAGAGGCAGAGATCCATGTGTTCAAGGATACAGCCAAGCATGGTGACTCACGCCTTTAATCCCAGGGAGTGGTGGTAGAAAGCAGAAAGGTATATAAGGCACGAGGACCAGAAACTAGAAGCATTTGACTGGTTAAGTGTTCAGGCTTTCAAGCAGCAGTTCAGCTGAGAGCCATTTGGACATGAGGACACAGAGGCTTCCAGTCTGAGGAAACAAGATCAGCTGAGTAGTTGACAAGGTGAGGTTAGCTGTGACTTGTTCTGTATCTCTGATCGTCCAGTGTTCACCCCAATACTTGGCCTCAGGTTTGATTTTACTAGTAAGAACTTTTAAGATTCTTGCTACAGTCTGTATTGTGCAGTGGGACTTAAATCCAAAGGGAATAATGGAATAGAAAGGGTTAAATGGGGTTGGGGATGGGGGTAGTGTGGAAGAGGGAATACTGAGAAGGATAGCTGACACAAAAGACTTCCTGAAAAAAATCATATGAAAACATTCTACTCCAGATGAAAAACACATCCACAACAGGCAGAAATCATGTGATATTTGTCTTTCTGGGTCTGAGTTACCTCATCCACAATGATTGTTTCCAGACCCACCCATTCACCTGTGAATTTCATAATTCCCCCTTTTCCTTACTGCTGAATAATGAATAATGTTTCATTGTATAAATATACCACATTTTTATTATCCATTCCTCAGTTGACTCCATTTCCTAGCTACTGTGAATAGAGTGAAAATGAACATGGATGAGCAGATATCTCTATTGTAGGATATTAAGTCCTTTTTTGTACATGCCTAAGAGAGGTTTATCTGGCACATATGTTAGATACATCCCTAGCTTTCTGAGGAAGCTCTATATTGATTTTCATAGTCACCACACCAGTTGGCACTCCCACTACCAGTGAATAAATGTTCCTCTTTCCACATATCCTCCCTAGAATTTGTCTTTATTTCTCTATTGGATCTTAGCTATTTTGACTTAGATAAGATGAAAATTCAGAGTAGTTCTAATTTGCATTTCCATTATGTCTAAGAATATTAAACAATTTAAAAAATGTTTCTCAGCCATTTGTATATCACCTTTGGAGAACTCTTTTTAGGTCCATGCCACATTTTAAAATGGGTTGTTTGTTTCTTGCAGTTTAGTTCTTTGAGTTTTTTGTACATCATAGACTAACCTTCTGTCATATGAATAGCTGGTAAATAGTTTTCCCATTATGTAGATTGCCTTTTCACTCAAACAATGGTGTTCTTTGCTGTATGGGAACTCCTTAATTTGAGGTTCCATCTTTTAATTGTTGACTTCAATGCCTTCACTGTCTGAGTCCTTTTCAGAAAATCCTTTCATGTATCCATGAGATAAAGCATATTCTATATTCCTTTATCTGATTTGGAGTGTTAGGTATTATGTTGAAGTCCTTGATCCATTCGGATTTGAGTTTTGTGCAGTGTGAGAGATAAGGATCCAGTTACATTCTTCTGTGTGTATCTTGTTGAAGATGCTGTCTTTTCTCCAATGTGTATTGTTGACCCCTTTGTCAAAAATCAGATATTTGCAGTAATATAGGTTTATGTATGGGGCCTTAATTCTATTCCATTGATATGTTATTCTATTTTTATGCCACCACTGAGATGCTTTTGTTACTATAGCTCTGGAGTATAATTTTAAATCTGGGATGGTGATGCCTTCTGCACTATTTTTAATTGTCAGGATTGTCTTGACTATTCTGTTTTTTGTTTTTGTTTTATTTTCATATGAAATTAAAATTATCTTTTCAATATCTGTGAAGAGTTGTATTAGAATATTGATGAGGATTGCTTTACATCTATAGACTGCTTTGGGTAAGATGGTCATTTTCACAATATTAATTCTTCCAATCCATAAGCATGAGAGATCATTTTATTTTCTAGTATCTAATTTATTTTTTCAGAGTCTTAAAATATTAAATATAAAAATCTTTCACTTATTTGACTAGATTTGCCTTAGATATTTTCTATTTGTGAGGCTATTGTGAATGATAATATTTCCCTGATTTTTTATGTGTGTTTGTTGTTGTGGGATATTAGTATACTATGTAACAATCTATTGCTGTGATTGGTGTAACAAAAAGATGAACAGCCAGGACTGGAGAGATGGCTCAGAGGTTAAGAGCACTGGTTGTTCTCAGAGGCCCTGAGTTCAATACCCAGCAACCACATGGTAGTTCACAACCATCTATAATGAAATCTGGTGCCCTCTTCTGGCCTGCAGCGATACATGCAGGCAGGACACCATATGCATAATAAATAAATCTTAAAATGAATGGTCAATGGCTAGGGAGGAGGTATAGGCAGTATTTTCGGGGAGAAAAAGGAAGAGGAGGAGGATCTAGGCACTTGGGAGTCTCCAGGAGACAGAGAGGGAACAGGAGGTACAAGATGGAAGAGAGGTAACGCCATGTGATAAAATATAGATTAATATAAATGGATTAATTTAAATTATAAGAGCTAGTTAGGAACAAGCCTAAGCTATAGGCTGACTTTTCATAATTAATAAGAAGTCTCTGTGTTATTATTTGGGCACTGGATGGTGGGACAGAGAAAGACTCATTACAGCTTGAAATTTGTATATGGGAAGGCTACTGATTTGGGGTTATAAATTTTGTGTTCTGCTACTTTGTTGAACACATTTATCAGCTTTAGAAGTTACCTAGTGATATCCTTAGGACTTTTTTTGGTATAGAATCATATCATCTGCAAATAAGGACATTTGGATTTCTTCCTTTCCTCTGTGTATCTCCATTATCTCCTTTAATGATCTTTTTGTTCTAGCTAAGATTTCTACTATCATATTGAACAGGAGCGGGAGAGTGGACATCATTGTCTTGTTCATGATTTTAGAAGAAATGCTTTGAGTTTTTCCCTATTTACCTAGATGTTGGCTGTGAAGTTGCAATATATTGCATATATGTATAGAGAGAGATAGATATAGATATAGACACACATGCACACACATATCAGCATTTTTTAAGATATATTTCTTGTATTCCTAGGAATTGTTTCATGAAAGGAAGTTGTATTTTGTCAAAGGTTTTTGTTTGTTTGTTCATTCTGGGTTTTTTTTTAATCTAATGAGATCATCATGTGGTTTCTGTTGTTTTGAGTCTATTTATATGCTGCATTATTTGTATTGACTTTGTATGTTGAAGCAGCTGTGAATCATGGTGGATAAGATTTTTATTGTCTTTTTAAATTTAGTTTGCAAGTATCTTATAGATAATTTTTGCTTTCATGTTCATCAGAGATATTTGACTGTAGTTTTTTTTATTGGATCTTTGTCTAGTTTGAGTATCAGTGTAACATTGGCTTCATAAAAAGTATTCTGAAATAGTCCTGCATTTTTTATTTTATAGAGTAATTTGAGGAGACTTAGCGATAAGATCTGGTAGAATTCTGCATTGAATCCATTTGGCCCTGGGCTTTTTCTAATTTAGAGACATTTAATTGTTGCTTCTGTCTCATTGGAAGTTATAGGTCTATTTAAATTATTTATTTCAACTTGATTTATCCTTGATAGGTCATAAATATCTAAAATTTCCTCCATTTCTTTTAGATTTTCCATTTTGGCAAAGTGTAGATTTTCTAAATATTCTTTTGAAATAATAATATAATTATAACTTCCCCCTTCTCTTTCTCCCCTTAAGCCTTTCCTACTTACTCATCTTATTATTCCCTCTCAAATTCATGGCCTTTTTTCTTTAATATTTGTTATATGCACATGCACACACTTCATTAGTTTCAGATAATTCTGATGATCTCTTCTAGTTTGCTGTTTTGAGTGTTGTTTATTCATGTTTTCCTAGGCTTTTGGCTGCATCATTAAGTTATTACTTTGCAATCACTCAAGGGTTTTGACGTAGTTGATTATTGCTATAAACTTTCTTCTTAGGACTGTCTTTATTGGGTCTCTTAGACTTTGGCATATTGTGTTTTCATTTTCACCCAATTGTAGTTTTTAAATTTTTCTTTCTTAATTTCTTCTTTGACTCAATTATTGTTCAACCTTTATATGAATTTGTGTACTTTCTGTAGTTTCCATTACTGTGACTTTCTAGCACTATTCAATTGCTGTCATATAGATTGAAGAACATTATTTCAATTTTACTGCATTTGTTGAGACTTGCTTTGTTTCCCAATATGTGTTGAGTTTTAGAGAATGTTCCATGAGTGCTGAGAGGAATTTGTATTCTTTAGTTTTTGGTGGACATCTGTAGATGTCTGCTAGGACCATTTAATTTATAATGTCATTTTACTCCAGTTTCTCTTTCTGATTTTTTTGTGGATGTCATGTCTATTGATGAAAATGGGGGATTGAAATCACCTACTATTGGGCTCAGGCAATAGATTTTAGATTCAATAGTATTTCTTTTATGAAACTGGATAGCCTTATGTTTGGTGTCTGTATGTTTAGGAATGCAACAGCCTGTTGGTGGATGATTTTTCCTTTAATGGAGATAAAGTCCCCCTCTATATCTCTTCTGACTAATTTTTCTTTGAAGTTTACTTTGTCAGCTATTAGGGCAACAATATCTGCCTGTTCCTAGATTCCTCTTTTTGGGATACATTTTTTTTTTCAAAACTCTCACCTGAGGTGGTGTCTATCACTGATGGTAGAGTACATTTCTTAGAGGCAGAAAAAATAAGTTCTTGTGGTGATGTTTTATTTGTGCTCTAACAAATAAAATAATAATAAAGCTTGCCTAGGGATTAGAGGAAAAAGCCAGCCACTATATTAAACATAGAGGTCAGGCAATGATAGCACATGCCTTTAAACCTAGCATTCGGGCGGCAGAGATTCATTCGGAAATCTGTAAATTCAAGGCCGCACTGGGAACAGAGCCAGGTGTGGTGGTACACACCTTTAACCCCAGCGCTAGTTAACCATAGAGGTCTGGAGGTCTATACAGACAGACAGAAAGGGATAGAGCTGGACGGAAAGAGGAAGTGATGTAGCTAGGTGGAGAGAGGAAGTAAGATGGCGGGGCACAGAAAGGTATATAAGGCGTGAGTACACAGGAAGTAGCTCTCTCTTGAGCTGAGGATTTCCCATCAGTAAGAACTATGGCTTGGCTTGTTCAATTTCTCTGATCTTTCAGCTTTCACCCCAATATCTGGCTCCATTTTTTTTTTATTAATAAGACCATTTAGCAATTTGTGTTACAGATTCTGTTTTCTAAACCGGGCTGTGAGTCTGTGTTTTTATTGTGGACACAAGATCATTAGTATTCAGAGTTACTATTGAAAAACCATAGAGGCCATGGAATTAGTAAGGGGCTGTAGGGGACAGAGGATTAGATATAGGATGCCATGATATAAAATATTTTAAGGGGAATAATGGAACAGGAAAGAGTAAATTTAGGTTGAGGAATGGGAGATAGGAAAGAATATGGAGAGAGATAAATAACACTGAAGACTTTATGAAAAGTTATATGGAAACCTACTACTGTAAGGTGTGTGTGTGTGTGTGTGTGTGTGTGTGTGTGTGTTGTGTGTGTGTACATATATATATATATTTTTTTCTTATAATGGGGTGATAATTACTTTTCTTGACCCCAAAGGATAATCAAAAATCCAATTCTAGTAATGGGAATAGGTTGTCTCTTTTGAGTTTTTTTTTGTTCAGTAAAGCCTCACACACACATCACAGAGTAATGCCAGTTCTATTGGTTGTCATCCAGAAATTGATGGTAAGATATTATTCATGAAGACATCTTATATTTGTGTCAGAACCTGTAGATATCAAGCTGGTACTTACCTAGAAGTACTGTCAGAACTAAATAGCTCTCATAGTGCTGGACATTGCTGTGTACACTACCAGGCGAGAAAAATCAGCATCAGTCTCACCCAGTTGTGGACCCTATAAGGTACAACAGACAACAGAGCTGGTAAGATGTGCCCTCTGGTACAAAAATGGCAGGAACATCATAGGAGTAAACAATCGCTTTCTGATTGAATTTAAGCCTACTCTACAAGATGAAACCTGTACTTTAGTCAAAAATATGTGGCTATATAGGCCATAGTACCTATGGGATAATCTGCAATTATTATTGTGCTAAATGGACATATTATTAAACCAACTCTAATGATTTATCATTATACCCCTAGGTTACTAAACCTCTCAACTCTCACAATGAAGCTTCTATTTGTAGTAGAAATTGACTTACCCAGAGATGCACAACTGCCCGAGTTCCAGATAATAAAAAAATGCAAAACACACATCCCTAAATGAAACATCTACATCATGCCCCTCCTTCCACGGCTGAGGGATCTTTGCCGAAGAGAGAGAAAAAGAGCCAGAGGCTGTATACAAAGAAACAGTGTCTTCTGGAACAGCAGGGAAGATGAACACATAGACTCAAAGTAGTTCTGACAGCATATACAAGACCTGTGCAAGCTCAAGCCAGACAAAATTACAGCATGGAGGAGAGGTGTGAGCAAGAAGTCGCAACCCTAGTTCAAGCCCTATTGGCAATTGATAGCTGCTGAGAGAAGAAGAGCCACTTGTCATTTAGAGTGTAAGCCCTGGTAAGTTGACTACATTCCAGTGTAGGACCACATGTACAGGAATAAATGGGCAGCACACATAAGACTTAATACATTAAACAATAAAGAGGACACAAAACTGGATGGGTAAGGAAGGGGTGGTGGATCTGGGAAGAGTTGGGGGAGAAGGCAAACATGATCAAAGCACATTGTATGAAACTTTCAAGTAACTAATTTAAAAAAGTCTACTGCATAAGTTTCTTAAAATATAAACATATACATATAAAAAAGCATTTAAATGTAGTCACCATACAAGAGGGTACAATGCCCCCTCTAGACATCACATCAACAAATCAACAACCCAATGCCAGCAATAGCTGCCTCTCTTGGAGTAGTTATCCTGTGGTTCCCATGGACCCCTGAATATTATAGACTTTTGCCATTCCTTTTGATTACCCTTTAGAACTTGAACATAGGACCCTATTGCTGAATATTCAATGTCCTTGAATCACAGAATATGGATTAACCTGGTATGTAGCTGAAAGTTTCCTTCATGTTTGCTAGCTTTCATGATGCTTGTAGGTGCTATGTATACTACCAGAGGAGAAAAGTGACTGTCAATCTTACCAAACCATGAACCCTGTGAGCTACAATAATAACTAACCTAACTAACAAGATAAGCTCACTGATGCAACAGTAATGTCATGGGAGTAACCAACCACTTTAGGATCAGATTTAAGGCCCTGCTGTTCACTTTTATTTCTTTGAACCATTGGGCACAGCATTTTGCATATAGGGAGTATTGAGCAAAAATAGTTTAAATTTAATTTTCCTACCTGAGGGCACTCATTAATGCACTGACAAATCCAATGAGTATTCATTTACACTAATGACTCTTCCTGCAGAAGAACATGTCTATTCAGTGTGGTTTATAATCAGATACCTTCTTATCATTTCACTTTCATGACTGTGTTTTGTTGTTGTTTGTTTGTCTTTTTTGTTTGTTTATTTTATTCAGTGACCTGGCTAGGTTTTATGCCAACTTGACACAAGCTACAGTGTTCTGAGAGGAGGGAGCCACAATTGAGAAAATGTTTCCATTAGATTGGCCTATAGGCAAGCCTGTAAGGCATTTTCTTAATTAGTGATCAATATGGGAGGACCCAACTCACTGTTAGTGGTGTCACCCTGGGTGGTATTCTGGGGATCTATAAGAAAGCAGGCTGAGCAAACAGTGATGAGCAAGCCAGAAAGTAGCACTCTTCCATGGCCTCTGCGCCAGCCCCAGCCTCCATCCAGGTTCTGGCCCTGCATTCTTGTCCTGATTTTCTTTGATGATGAACAATAATGTAGAAGTGGAGTCAAAATGAACCCTTTCCTCCTCAACTTGCTTTTGGCCATGGTATTTCACCAAAGCAATAGTAACTCTTAACTAGTACATTCATCTATTTATTATTTTTTAATTTTGTGTACATGTGTGTGTGTGTGTGTGTGTGTGTGTGTGTGTGTGTGTGTGTGTGTGTGTGTGTCTATGTGCATGTGAATGTAAGTGCCTATGTAGACCAGAGGTCAGAGACACTAGATGTCCCTGAAGCTGGTGCTCCAGTCAGTGTGGAATTTCCTGATATGGGTTCTGGGACTAGAGCTTAGGTCTAAAGGACAGTGTGTACTTGCATAGTTCATTGAACTATCTCTCCAGCACAGTCACTTTCACATTTACTTACTTACTTACGTATGTATTTATGTATGTGTGTATGTATGTATGTATTTATTTATTTATTTATTTATTTATTTATTTATTTATTTATTTATGGGAAGGAAACTTGTGTCCCAAAGTCCAATTATAGAGGTCAGAAGACAACTTGAAGGTGAGTCCTAGGATGAAGCTCGATTACAGGCTGGCAAGTGTTTTCACCTGCTGAGCCGTCTCACAGGCCCAGAAGTGTAGTTTTATGAATATTAAGCACACAATTTTTCTTAATTATGTTCTCTAAAGTAACTTAACCACTGGAATAATTATTATTATTTGTAATAGAATATTTATTATCTGAAGCAGATTTATTTTAAGTAACTGGGTCATTTGATTGTGGGAATTGGCAACTTCAAAGTCTAAAAGGTAGACCAGCAAGCCAGTAAACAGCATTTCTCCATGGCCTCTGCTTCAGTTCCTGCCTCTAGGTTGCTACCCTGTTTGAGTTCCTACTTTAGATTTCCTCAATAATTAACTGAGACTAGGACATGTAACCAAACAAACCCTTTTCTCCTAAATTGTTTTAGGCTATGGTCTTTCTCACAGCAATAGAAAGCAACTAAAGACAGCTGCTCTGCTGCATGTTGGGTTGGGGCCTGGATCTCTCAGAAGATACATATTAGTCAAAGCATCTCAGTCTGTCCTTTGTGGTTCTCGGTACTGGAAATACAAGAGTAAGAAACCCTTCTATGTTCACGGTTTCCACGGAGTGTACACACTGCTGTGAAAATGGACAATATGTTGTTACTGAACAAATAACTGAAGAAACTATAGACCTTGATAAGTTCAAAGCATGAAGTAAATATGGTGAGGCTCAGAATACAACGTATGGTGTGCTAGTCATCTTTTCACGGGGGCGGGGAGCAAAATACCTGAGGAAATCAACTTATTTAGAGGAAAGACTTCCTTCAGGGGTTTCTAGTCCACAGTTATTTAGCCCACTCACTTTTATCTGTATATATCACGGCAGGGGCAAATGGTTAAAGAGGCTATTCACTGCTTTGAAGACTGGGAAACAAAATGAGAATGAGGAAGTGGTGTGTTAAGGACATAGCCCAATGGCCTAACTTCTTTCTACTGAACCCCACCTCCTAAAGGTTTCACCCTCTCCCACCAGCATCAAAGCTTAGAGACATAAGCCCCAAAGACATAGGCCCTTGGGGATTATTTAAGATTTAAACCTTATGTGATGGGTGACATGAAGATCTTTTCTGAGAATCTTGAAAAATGAGAGCCAAAGATAAATTTGGAAGGAAAATGTTTCTAGCAGATGAAAGGGAATGTGCAGAGAGCATGATGGGAAAGAGACACACTTTATATGAGAATTTCAAAGTTCAGTACCACTGGAAGAGACTTGAAAACATGTGAAAGGGTTATAGAACTGGATCAGAGCCAGTGTCTGACCACTATCAGCTTGTGGGACATGAAAGGATCTTGTATTTATTTTAGAAAGAGGAATCTGCAGGAGGATTCATAAGATAGGGGTCAGATTATTTTATGTATGCTGTAAGATTATTGCTGTTGCTTTGAGATAGCATGAGACAGGACTGAGGTGGGGGGGATGAGAGCTGCTAAAACAGTCACAAAATCCAGATGAAAGAGGACAGTGAAAATAGAGATGCAGAAGTAGAGACAAGATTTTGGAAGTAGAACACAGAGACCCTTCTGCGGATTCCATATCTAGAGGAAATTCGATGAGGACAGAGGAAGCAGAATGATTTGCAGATTTCTGGCTTGAACATGCGATGGATATTTTGACACAGAATTTGATAGGAAGAACTTTTTCAGTTAAACAAAGCTGAACTACCATTGTCAGATTCAAATATGTGATAACAATTAATTTAAGATTTGAGAATCAAAGATATTACCCCAGTCAAAATATCAGAGAAGAGCAATGGGACCAAGCCACAGACTGAAGAAAGGTTCTGTACAGAATACTGCAGCTATTGAGCTGAGAGGTCACCCAGGAGACTGCATGATGCTTCTGGCTGACATGGGTTCCTTGTCAATTATTGTGGACCTGAAAAGATTTGATATAAGGGCAGTGGGTAACATTTTACTCATGATGGGCTGTGTGAACAGAGTGGATTTCAGAGAAGATGGGAGGAAGGAACGGTGTATGGATGACGGCTTTAGAAGATGTCCTGTGGCTAGGAGAATTTGGCAGTTCTATTTGGGAAGGAGCAGTTGAGAATTGTACCAAGATGGGGAATGTTTAAGTAAAATTGTATGTTAAAATAATGAATTTTTTAATGTACAAAAATGTTGGTGTAGGCACTAAAAGCATGGCATCTTGGAGAAGGCATGGCATACTTGAAGCTTGGGTCTTGAGCTGTGAGATTTGGTGAAGAATTAGGACCTTATAATTTTATTTGAGGCATAAAGAAGCAGAAACCTGAGTGTTCCACTGTATATTAGTGGTTTGAATCATGGCCGCTTATTTGAAAAAGGAAAGAATGTTCAGTGCCTAAGGAAGAGCCCAGGTCTGTGGGCAACTGGGGAGAAGATCCCTAGTAATTATATCCCACAGGGACCTGGAGAACTATGATCAAGTTCTGAATTTTTAATTGTTCATTATCAATTAAATTATAAAATTACACATATTCAAATAACTCTAGCTGCCTTTTCAATAGCACTTACAGAATGCACCTAGCTTCTCTATTAGGCAGGCAGAGTGGTATATTGAAATGAGCATGAAATTTAAACTGAGGTGGAGCTAATTTCATGTCTTACCTCTGCCTGCATTTAGCTGTGTTTCTTAGGAAGCTAGTTAATTTCTCTGAATTTTAAATCTCTAAGCTATGAAGCAAGACTGATGATACTTATTTATATATAATGCTTATCCTAAGGAATAAGTTAAATATTTTTGCAAATTACAAAGCCTTGTGCAATGTCAGTGCATAGGACTGGATCTTATTCCACAAACATAGGTGCAAAAGAAACATGTGTTTCATCATTTACCTTTGCATTGTCTTCCTTCTGCCTTGGAGGATCCATTGATCATATCCTCAAGGGTTGAAAACTCAACTGCAGACATTGTTCAACTCCCATTTCTTCCATTCCAACAGTAAGTGTAGACACCTATGGAATGGTATCGAGTTCCTTGGTTACCATGAAAACAAACAAACAAACAAACAAACAAACAAACAAACAAAAAACCAACACATGACTCCTTCAGATGCAGCATCATCCATGGCATACTTGGATGGGACTCAGCCATACTTGCAGAGGGGCCTCATGGGAAAAGATCCCCAAGTGTTAAGAGTCCATTGTTCTTCCTCATCTGGCAACAATTTCTCTTCTATTTCTTCACCCACCAAAAGCTTAGATTTCTGTGCTAGGATTCTGGAATACAATGTTATCTTCTCAGGAGACTTATTTTACTTCTAGCTCTAGTAAAATTCTTCAGCCAAGGAAGCCCTAAAGCATCCATATAAAAGAATGAATGAGAAGCAGGTAAGAAGAACTGGGTGGAGGGTAAGTAGAGAGAGACTAACTAAAGCTGTCTTAAATTATATCATATGATGCTTATTTTTTATTATTTCACATGGTGGTCTTAGATCAATTGCCTCATAAAGTGATTGCTAATTCAAGGACTTGGCAAAACACCAGCCTTGACTATAAATGAGATATATGTGAAAATTTCAGTTCTTTAAAAGAAGACCATTTTCAAAGACCAAGTATTGGATGGGAGATATTGGCATGGCCCCATTTGCTAATGCAAGCATTGTCTCCTCTCTCTTTGGCAAGGGACTAGGGAATGTGGTTTCCTTTAGGGGATCAATACATTATTAACTGAACACAAATGCATATTTAGAAGCCAACCCTTTCCAAGAGTGACTGGAAAGCAGTGAAGCCAGTTTCTAGCAAAGGCTTGCTTGTTGTATTAAGCAGACTATGGAAAATGAGCATCGCTTTGGTTAATTGTTAGTGTGCTTTCTACTTGACTAGATAGTGGCTCATTTTGCTGAACAAAAAGTTCTGTTCCCCACCTCATTCTTAACCTTGCAAAAGCAACAATAAAAACCTCTATTAAAACATTGGCCTTGTAAGTTCAGAGCAATGCCAAGTGGAGTGTCAGTGTGGAATGTGTACGATTTATCAGCATAAAATCTCCCTGGGGATGCCAGGCACCATTAAACACAGCATCTCCTAGAATTAATATATGATAATAGAAGTTTTTTTCTAATTATCCAAAGATCAAAGACAAGACTTTGGAAGACTATCTAGCGTCATTCCCTGCCTTCATGGGGTCTGAGCCCACCACAGCCTAGCCATTGTTTACTGCAAATCTCCAGACAAGAAATCAATTACAGCACAAAGGCCTCCCACTGCCTTCTGAGACTATTGTGCTCTAAACTAGTCACTGTAGAAGATGACAGGTGGCTGAAGAAATAAATGTCTAGCAAGTCAACGTTTGCTTGGGGAAGTATAATTACACTTTGCTTAGGAAGCAGAACATTCATTTTGCAAAGAAAGCAATAAAATGCCTCATTGACAATTCAAAATAATGTAGCACTCTTCCTTTTCTACCCACTTTTTAAAACATTAGAGTGTATCTTTAAATTTTTGAACACGTGGCTAACAGTGTACTATCTCCTGAACCCAGTAACAGTGTTATTGAGGTAAGAAAACTGGGGCTCAGGCCCATACTGATAAAACAAAAATTAATAATGGTGGAGGGTCACATGACCAGATGAATTCTAGCCTAGGGGAACCTATTGGTGACTCTGGGATGACTGGTCATAAGAAGTCTTCAAAATGTGTTTTTGTTGACTTCCCCTTCCTGCTTGTTCTTAGTTTTAATCCATTAAATTTTCCATACTTCAGAAATAAATTAATCTCTTGGATTCCCTCACAGCTCCTGAGGTAGTAGTTGGTATCTTTATAGCTGAACTAGCAATGAAATATTCAGGCCCCATCAGTCTACAGCTCTGTCTTGAGCTGAATATTGTCATTGTACTCCAGTTTCATCAACTGAATATTGGAGATCAAACCACTTCACTGACACCAATGCATTGACTGAAAATTCATTATTAAACCAAATAGATGTTAAAGAAATGACCAACATGTGTTCCAGGGCACCACACACTGACCTGGTTTATCTTTTAAGTCTTGGTATCACATGGTGCCTGTGGCAGGAAGGACCACAGAATTAGGTTCTGCTTCCCAGAAAGAGCAGTGATTCCATGGTTTGCCTCCAATTCTTGGTCCCTTATTCAACTGTTACTATGTCATCATACAAATGAGGGCTGGTCTGATTTGGATTCCACAGGCATCTTCACCTCTCTCACCTCTGTTGTTCCCCAAGTCCCTTGATTTGGGACCTTCAGCCACTTAGTGCATTCTCTAGTAAACATCTCTTTCTCATGCTAGAGAAAGACTAACACCTGTGAGTTCCTTTCCATTTGAAGCATACACTGTTTTTTAATGCAGAAGCAGTGAATAGTCCTGCAATACTTTAAATCATTTTTTAAGCTACTCAGATTAGCTATTCATCTTCCGAGACAAACCTTGGACATTGCCATTAGTAATAGTTGCACATTTTCAATGTCATCATCAAATTTCAGAGCATCTCTACTTCCCACATCTCCAGCTCAGTCTCCCTTCTACTCCCACTCCAGTGATTTTTCAACCTTCCAGTAACAACCCATTACCATCACCACATTTTCTGCCCATTAACCTCCTCACATCCTTGCTCCTATAGTTATCTCACTAAGGTTCCATGATTCATCATAATAACTGCCTTTTTACACAACCTCAGGAGTCTATCCCACTCGCTCTGAAACTGCCAACCTTGGTTAAATATCCACCTACTCTGCGCTGGACTCAATTGGTCAGATGTGACTAAGAAAAAACATAAAATCAATATGCTTCATCTCATTTTAAATTTATGGCCAGAAACTTTAAGTAGGTTCTTGTCAAATTCCACTCATTTTCCTAAGGGTGCTCTTCACCTTTTCTCTCCCTGGTCCTCCTCAACTTTCTCCTTTTGCTTCACTCCTGGATGCTATCTTGGACTTTATTCTTTATAGAAAATAGAGTAGTTCAGAAAAGGAATCCCACATCCCAAGGTAGTCACTTACCTGTTAGATAGTTGAACTTTAAGGAAATTCTTTGCCCTGGAGTCTGTTCTCTCTCAACTGATATGGAAGTTATCTCTATAGGTATCCCTTCTCTACCTTATCTCTGTTATTGTGCATATAATATAGAATTCACATACCATCACACACATAAAGTACAGAAATCAATTGTTTTACCATATTCATAAAATTGTAAGCATTGCCACCATTGAATGCCAAAATAGTTTCCTTACCATGAACATTTAATATATTCCATTTTCCTTTATAACTCCCAACCTAGGACAATGCTAATCTCTTTTCAATCTCTATGAACTACTTTTATTCTGTATATTTTATATAAATGAAGTCATCCATGCCCCTTTGAGATTTGACATGTATAATGTAGTAAAATGCTTTCAAGTCTTATCCACGATATAGTATGCATTAGTATTTTTATTCTCTTTTCATGGGTGACTCTATTACACGGTTCAATCATATTTGGTTATCCATCTAAAACTTAATGGAAATATGGACAGTAGTTACCTCCTTTTCATTATAAATATCACTTACAGGAATCTTTGCTGTTGCATTGCTATTAGCTCCTAGAAGGAGACTCACTCGATGCAGCAAATAAATAAAAATTACAACTCTTGGGAAACTCCTGAAACTTAGAAGATTCACAAAGACCCTCCACTGCTGGGAGAGCAAAGGACTCTCAGATCAGCTATCAGATGAACAGCCTGTGAGCTGCACAGTGAAATTCTGGCACGTAAATCTTATGATCTCTCACTCAGGCTGTGGTGGGCTTTTCAGAGATGCAGTTGCCTTTGGGTCTTCCATGCTCAAGTGTGAGTCACCTCTCAATAATATTCATAAAACTAACTCCAACAAATTCAATGGGCCATTAAACCAGATTTGTGGGGATTCTTTCCTTGGTCTACTGTCAGTGCACTATCTTGTTTCAGCAGAAAACACCATAAAACATAATCGGCACCTCAACTTGGACCAGCAGGATCAAGTTGGGGAGAACTAATTGCATGTCCCCTAAAATGGGTGCTAAGAAAGGAAACAAAGACTGATATATGTGATAGTGGAGCATTCATGGGACAATGTCAATATCTAGATGAGCCCCAGGACAAAGAATTTAAGAGAGCAATCGCATAGTTTATCAAATAATTCAAGAAGTTTAAAGAAGATGTGAACAAATGCCTCAATGAACTCCAAGATGATAACAATAAATATTTGAATTATGTCCAAGAAACTACAAATAAACATCTGTATGAAATAATGAAGATAATTAAGGATTCAAATCTGAGTTCAATGAAGAGATAGGAACATTGAAGAGAACACAGCTGAAAATAAATATGGAATTGAAAACCTTGGCATACCATTTAGAAAACTTAGGGGAAAGCCTGATGAGTAAAATGAACCAAGCAGGAGATAGAAATAAGGACTCAAAGATAAAGCAGAGGATCTAGAAAAACTGAGCAAAGAAAATGAAAAAAAAATACAGGATGGGAACATACAGAAAATAGAAGACACCATCAAAAGACCAAATCCTTGAATTATAATTATAGGCATGGAAGAAGGAGAATAATCAAAAAACAATGGCATGGATCAGATCCTTAACAGAACCATAGAAAAAAACTTTCCCAAATGAAGACATACCCATACTGATACAAGAAGCACACAGAACCCCAACTAGACAAGACTCAAAATAAAAAACTCCATGGTGTATCATACTCAAAACACTGAACATAAAGCACTAAGAAAAATATTGAAAGCTGCAAGAGAAAAAACACAAGTCATATGTAGAGGTAAATCTATCAGATTAACACATGATTTCTCAAATAGAAACTCTGGAAACCAAAAGATTCTGGAGTGGTACAGTCCATGTTTTAAAATGAATGTCAATCTAGACTATTGTACCCAGAAAAACTATCTGCCATAGTTGAAAGAAAAAAACTCTCTATAATCCAAACAATCTTAAAAATTCATATCCAACAACAACAAAATACTAACTAGAAAACCAGAAGCAGTACTCTGAACTGAAGAGAGGAATAAGCACAATTATGTGACTCTAGAAAGAAAACAGATGAAGCCATAATTTAATGAGAAAAAAAAAACAACTAAGGACACAAGCCAGTTTTTTAAAAAATACATCAAAAATGACTGTGATCTATATAATTCTTTAAATAATAACTCTGAATATTAATGACCTCATCTCTCCAATCAATAGACACAGTCTAGCTTAATGAATTAATGCCAACTATTGACAACTGATATCCATGGAAGGCCTGCCTCTTTCTGAACAGAACTATACAGCTAAGAAAACAATCAGATGAATGAAGAAGAAATCCACAGAATGGAAGAGAATCTTTGCCAGCTATACATCTGACAGAGCACTAATATCTAGAATATACAATGAAGTCAAAAGCAAAGAGTCAAGGAAACAAATGACCAAATTTAAAAATTGGGTCATGCAGAAAGATGAAAATGTAATGTACTCATGTAGAAGTGGATATTAGCTGTAAAGTAAAGGATAATTACACTACAATCCACAGTCCCAGAGAAGTTATGTAACAAGGAGGGCTCAAGGGGAGGGGATGCTCAGTACTCTCTGGGAAGGGTAAATAGAAGAGATCTCATGTGTGGACTGGGGGCAGATGGAGATAGGAACATGAGGGATCAAGTTGGGAGAATGGATGGAGGGGACAGTACTGGAAGAGGTAACTAGAAAGGTGGGGGCAGTTATGGGTCAGTAGAAACCTGGTTCAAAGGATTCTCCCAGGAATCTATAAAGATGACTCTAGCTAAGGCTCCTAGCTACAGTAGATATATATCCTGAACTGGCTATCTTCTGTGACCAGGCAAGACTTCCAGTGGAGGGACTGAGAACCAAATCTAGCCACATAACCTTTGATCTAAAGTCTGCCCTACATATGGGATGTGCTGGGGTAAGGGTAGCACAGAAATTGTGGGAGTAGTCATGTTGTTGGAAGTTTTTGCTCTCTTAGGGGCTTGCTACCCAGCTCCCAAATAAATCACACATGGAGCCTTATTATTACTTATAAATGTATGTCTGGCCTTAGCTTGGCTTGTTTCTTACCAGCTTTCCTTAACTTTAACTTATCCCATCTATCTTTTGCCTCTGGGTCTTTCCCATTCTCTTGCTTCTGTAAATTTTACTCTTTACTCCATGGCTTGCTGTGTAGCTGGGTGGCTGGCCCCTGGAGTCCTCATCCTTCGCTGGCTAATTGATCTCCCCTCTTGCAGATTTCTCCTTCTATATATTCTTTCTGCCTGCCACCCCACTTATCCTTTCTTCTGCCTTGCTATTGGCCATTCAGTTCTTTATTAAACCATCAGGTGTTTTATATGGGCAAAGTATCACAGCTTTACAAAACAAATGCAACTTAAACAAAAGTAACACACCTTAAAATAATATTCCCCAACATGGTCAACCACTGACTGGTCCAGCTTGAGACCCATGCCATGAGAGTGAGCCCACCACTAACACTGCTTAGAGTGCTGGGACTCAAAGGCTGGATGGCTCAGAGACCTAGGATAGAACCAAACACAAATGGAGAGAGAAAAATGTCAATGTAAGGATACCTAATGATATTCTGCTATACTCATAGATTGGTGCCTAGCCCAATTGTCACTAGAGAGGCTTCATCCAGCAATTGATGGAAACAGAAGCAGAGACCACAGCCAAATATTAGGCCAAGCTTGGACAATATTGCTGAAGAGAGGGAAGAAGGATTGTATGAGCCAGGGGGGTCAAGGACTTCACAAGAAAACCCACAGAATCAACTAACCTGGGATCATGGGGACTCACAGAGTCTGAACCAACAGCCAAGAAGTCTACATGGGATTGACCTAGGACCTCTACATATATGTGAGAGAGTTGTACAGCTTGGTTTACTTGTGGGACTCCTGAGAGTTGGAGCCTGGGCTGTCCCTAAGACTTTGGCAGCCTTTTGGGAATCTGTTCCTCATACTGGGTTGTCTTTCCCAGCCTGAATAAAAAGAGAGGCGCTTAGTCTTACTGCAACTTGATTTTCCATGTTTTGTTGATATCCATGGAAGGCCTGCCTCTTTCTGAACAGAAACATAGGAGGAGTGGATGGGGAAGGGCAGAGGGAAGGTGTGGGGGAGGGACTTGGAGGAGAGGAGGGAGGGAAGCTATAGTCAAATATAAAATAAATAAATAAGTTTTATGAAAATGGATCATGGATCTAAATAGAGAGTTCTCAATAAATGCAGGTGAGGTTGCAGAGAAAGGGGAATTCACTCTTGGTAAAACTGTAAAACAGCACAGTTACTCTGGAAGTCAGTGTGGAGAATCTCAAAATACTAAAAATTAATCTACCACATGACCGAACTGTACCACTCCTTGGCCTGTGCTCAAAGGACTCGACATCCTATTCCACAGACACTCAGCAATATTCATTGCCAACCTATTTACAATAGCAAGCAAATAAAAACAAGTTAAATATTTCGATAGATGGATAATAAAGAAATACATTACATACAGTGGAATACTATTTCTCTGTAAAGAAAAACTAAACAGTGGAATTTGCAGACCTAAAGGATGGCTGTAGAAAGAAATATACTGAGTGAGGTAATCCAGACCCAGAAGGACAAACACCACATGCTCTCTCTCTCACCTGTGATTCTCAGCTCCAAATCCACAGGTATGAGTGAAGGATTAATAAACTCCAAACAGGAAAGTTGACTTGACTGATAACTCCTGTGGCAATTTCTGGTCGGAAGATCAACATACCCACCTCTGCTGGTATCTGCCACTTTGAGATTGCAGGGAAGCTGCAGATGGAACCTGTCATTCCCAAAGTCCCCTTTCCTGCCCTACAAAACTCCCAGGCCCCTGTGCCATGTGCAGACAGTCTCCACTCCTGCGGAGAGACTGGTGTCCTTCGTTGTTCTAATTAAAGGGCAATTTGCTGCTGGAGATGCCTGCCTGCTTTTATTTGTTTGTCATTTCCATCCATTCTGACCTAATGGACAGCATGCAACCTGGAGGAACTACAGAAACCAGGGAAGTGTAAAGGGAACCTATGGTGCAGGGAGGTCGGGAGGAAATGGAAGATCACAGATGTTTTGAAGTGTGAAACTGAACAGAGAAAGGGTTCCAAGCGGGGAGGAGGAGGGAGGCCAATACAGTAGGAGAAGGAGTTTTGAGGGACAAATTACACAAGGGGTGTTTGATAAGCCCTTAAGGAATCATATTATTTTATGTTAACCTAAAATTATATTCTCTCTGTCTCTGTCTGTCTCTGTCTCTGTCTCTGTCTCTGTCTCTGTCTCTCTCTCTCTCTCTCTGTGTGTGTGTGTATGTGTGTGTGTAAAAGGAAGTTCAGTCAATTGGGCTGACTGTATTCTCCACAAGAACCTCTGACTAACAAAACAATCCAGTCCTAGGCATGAGAAATTCCCCTTCTAATGGTTAGTCAGGGTAGTCCAAGGGACCTCCATGGCAATATAGATTAATAATGGAGCCCTTGGTTGCCTGTCGGGGTCAAAGGCAGTCCCCTATTGCTACACTTGGAACACATGGTTCAAGCTTGATCTGACCTGAAAGTTTTTTTCCTGTGGTTTAGATCCATGGCTCTAAAAGACACTATGGAGGCTATCAGGGAGGTCAGGAATTAAACATTCCTTCCCAGCTGTCACACTTATCTGTGACAGTTACCAGCGTGACAATATATCCATAAAGGTGTAATAAGTATCACTCACATGCCATTAGTAACCAACAGCTATCTAATTGTACTTACAGCCCACTCAGCAGGAGACAAATCATCCCTGGTCCTGTTTACCTAGACAGCTGCCCAGGCTAGTGAGGTCATGGAGAAAAGAATCTACTACTGCCACTTTGGTAGAAGGGAATAATTCCTCACTACATTCTAAATCTTATTCTTATGCCAACAGGTAAGTGTAGCAACTACCCACTGACAAGGCAGCCTCTCTTCAGGGCAAATGGAGACATCACAGAAAGCCACAATTGGACACAATTCAGAGCTCAACATACCCTGGGGAGCCCAGGGGATTCTTTATTTCTTTGTTCATATGGGGGCATAAGGGGTCAGTTTCTGTTCTGTGGAAATAGAGATTGAGCAACGTAACTACTCATCCCTCCTGGAGACAAAGGGTGCATGACCTGAAGCCATTTGAGGAAAATCAGTCCTCTGTGGACTGGCTCATCTGGAATGCAGTTATCACTAGCTGGGGACCCCATGAATATCACAGACTATTAGGCAATGGAGGAGGATCAAGGACTCTTGAAGGGGATGCGACATAAGAAGCTTTCATTCCAGGCATAACAATTATTTTTTTCTTATACTTTCTTCAGTTACTTTAGTTTAAGTTTCCATAATTAATCATTTTGTTTAATATGTCTGGACCATAGTCAAGGCCATGGCAGTCTCAAATGTATTGCCAAGGAAGACAAGACTGCTGTGGGTTTAGAGGGCTAATAATGGTCTGAGAAAATACTAAATGGAGTCAGGTGATTTGCCATGGCAACAAGGAAAGTAACTAATATGATGAGGCAAGAGAAGCCATTGACTGGCACATGCATTGGGTTGTAACACGCAAAAGCAACTGAGAAGACACGAGAGAAGGGCAAAATGGACAAAGGAGCTGGGTCACTTAACGCAAATGTGCCTAGAGTTTCCTTCCTTCCCTCCCTCCCTCCTCCTTCTTCCTTCCTCCCTCCTCCATCCCTTCCTTCCCTCCCTCCTCCTCCTCCTCCCTCCCTCCTCCTTCCTTCCTTCCTTCCTTCCTTCCTTCCTTCCTTCCTTCCCTCCCTCCCTCCCTCCATCCCTCCTTCCCTCCCTCCCTCCTTCCTCCTTCCTTCCTTCCTTCCTCCTCCCTCCTTCCTTCCTTCTTCTCTTCCTTCTTTCCTCCTTCCTTCCTTTCTTTCTTTCCTTTTTCTTTTTTTTTGAAAAATCATATCTGAATGCTAAGTGCTGTCCTAATGAGCTTCTAGAAGGCTGAGAAGCTTGAGCAACAGTTCACAGAAGACAATTGATAAAATAGTGCATGCAAAAAGATTGTTTGTCCTTCTTTCTTGCACTAAGTATACTGGGGTGAAGGTTATTCACCCAGCCTGGTGAATTTTCAGCAGTCAGGGATGGCTAGTGGAAACTCCAGAGCAACACTACTGGCCTGGCACCTGTCAGAAAATGGCATCTGGATCATTGGTTGGTTGGCAGTCTAGAACACAGTCCTGTTTCCCTTTGAGCCAGTGCCAGGCTGCAAGCCAGCCCTAGCAAGCTCACTACGCTGGAAGCCACACAGTAGTCCTATAGTGGTAGCACTAGTACCCTAGCATGAAGAAACTGAGTGGTTCATGGAAAATAACTGTATTACAGAGGACAAGATGGGACAGTGTTCTCCAAACATGTTGCAGTACCCAACAGTACTTCTTTTGATAAAACAATTGACACAGTAATGAGATTGTTACAAGCTTTGTTTATTAGCATTTTGTTATTACAACCCCCTTCGCTATCCATGGCCAACTGGTATTTTTTTGGAGCAGAAAACAGTGGCCTTCAAAGATCCTCTCAACCATCTATAAGAAATGAGTTTATATCATGCTAACTCTTAAATGTCTTATGGATTTTCAAAAGCATATTTTAAAAAAGCCAACAATGATAGATCATGTAAGGAGTTTAAGCAAAGAAACCATGAGAGAGTGGGAGAGGACACTCCTAGAAGCCAAGAGGTGCAGAGGTAAAAATTCCTGTACTAAAGGTGGGTTGTCTCCATAAGAGTTGATAAGGAAGATCCCTGAGTCCCAGGAACCAAAAAGGTTATATATTGCCACTGCCCTTGTTTACATACTAGAAAAAGATGCAGACTCCTATTGATGAAGACACCACACACTTTTGCTATGGAAACACTGGAGACATTTAGCAGGAACTGAGCTAGAAGTTCCCTTTCATAGTTTAGAACATGCCATGCAGGGGGCTGGAAGAGCACTGTAACCAACAGTACTGCGGAGATGTGCTCCCTGCATGCTATACCGCCAAGATGCCAAGCAAGGTACACTTAGCATTCAATAACGGGATGACTATTATGTGTGCAAATAACTGGTTACTGATTGGACATAAATCTCACTCCATGACAATGAACCCCCCCCCCCAGAAATAGAAACCAATATAAAGACCTGTATCTGGGGAAGTGATAGGTGATAGGCATCAGTGGGGTTGGGGGCACTGTGATTTTGATAAATGAGTGTGATATGCCTGTTAAATGACCTATCACATTTGTGTTTATTCCCATGTATTGCTGCTACCAGTCTCATTAATAGAAAAAGACTTCTGTTTTGCAGTGTGGAGTGCTTACTGTAGAGATTCATAACTGACCGTAGCATGTCTTGATGTTGCATTTCAGTAATACATTTTTTCTGAAAATATCTTTGACTCCAAAAAGACTGCACTTTTACTGGATCTCACAGTCAAGTTAATAATATGCCTTAAAATCATTTAAGGCTACATACTTAACCTGCTGTCTTACTGTGTACTCAGCCTGCTTAATCTTCCTTTAAGAGGACGATGTAACCAACCCTACTGCGCCTTGGTTTCCCGTGCAACCAGTTTTACACCTAACCTAAATGCACAGCTTTGACCTTGCTATGTCTTTTTCATGCCCCTGACCCAGAATAATATATGTGTGTACATATGTATTATGGTAATCATTTGCAAAAAACAGTCAACAGGTTGAAAGTACCCTTAAACAAAATAAATGTGTAAGTGAATTTATATCTTTTTTTTCCATAATTGCTTCAGCTAAACCCAGTGAGAAGTTGTTGATCATCACATTTTATTATTGTTTATGACTAAAATTTATTTATTTATTTATTTATTTATTTTTGTTTTTGTTTTTATATCTGTTTGCGTTTTTGTTTTTTGAGACAAGGTTTCTCCATCTATCCTTGTCTCCAGGCTATCCTGGAACTCGCTCTGTAGACCAGGCTGGACTCAAACTCATAGAGATTTACCTGCCTCTGCATCCCAAGTGCTGGGATTAAAGGTGTGTGCCACTGCTGCATGGCATGACCAAAATTTATGAAGTCAGGTTTCAATAATGCTTCATTAAGTGCAATATATGTGAGTGTTTAATGAATATCCCACAGCTTAGAATTATAGATTTGCTGGGATTTTATGATGGAAGTGTGATGAATTTTTGTCAAGTCCTTTTCCTGCTTTTATTGATATATTGACATGTTTTTCTTGCTTATTTTTCATTATGGTAAATACCACTGACTTCTTATATATCACATTAGGCATATTGTTTCGCTCTCTTTTGGCTTTTATGGCTTGTGATAAGAAATGAGCTGTTAGTGTTGTTAAGGATTCCATGTATGTGTTGATTTTGCTGATTTCATGTGCTTTTATCTTACTTTCATATTTCTTTTTGTCTATTGACAAAGAAAGTGGTACTTTATAATTTTTTTAAAAAATTATACTGCTTAAAGTTTTTGGATTTCTCTCTCTCTCTCTCTCTCTCTCGTGGTGTGTGTGTGTGTGTGTGTGTGTGTGTGTGTGTGTGTGTGTGTGTGTGTGTGTGCATATGTATATACATGTTCAAGTATGGGGGAATATGTGTGCACATGACTATGAAGGCTAAAGGTAAACCTTTGGTGTCATTTTTAAGGGTTGTCTCCTTTGTGCTTTTGAGATGGCTTCTCTCATTGGCTTAGAGATCTCTAACCAGGCTAAGCTTGCTGCCAATGAGCCTTAGAGATCCATCTGTCTCTGCCTATTTAGCACAGATGATATTACATCACATATATGCAGTACATTGTATGACAGAAAATAATTCCGAGTTGAAACACATGATCGAGTATGGATATATGTACTTCTGGTTTCCAGGATTTTTTTTTTTTAATCTTACAGAAACTAAGCAAATTACAAAAGTTTTTCAGTTGTGGGAAGTTATAAAGGATACAACTGTGATAAAAGGTTTAATGTTAAAGAAAATACTTGTGTTTCCTGTTAATTTTGATAGGATTTTACAATTAAGTGATCACTTAATTATTTAGTTGAGTTGAAGTCTCTGAATGGCCCTCTAAGGCTCTGGTTAAATAGAATTATGACTAAGTGAGATGAATTTGTGAATGACGGGGTAAGTTTATTTATGCTTGATGGTATTGCTTTCTCAGATAATAAAATTTAAAGATTCTAAATTTTCCTTAAGTGTAAATGCTACATTAATGTATACAAACTTAGAAAAAGAACAGTGATGCTAATTAACAGTAGTTTCTCCACATGTTTATTACTTTCTGGGGTACAAATCTTCTATAAACACAAAGTTTATAGATGTTTTACCAACTTAACATTATCCAGACTAAAATTCTTAGCACAGGTTTTGTAAATTTCTGAGCCATCTTCGTTTTGTCTTATGCTTTCCTTCTAGGACTTTGTGATGATTCCCTTTACTCCTTAACAGGGCAGAGCTTCTAAAAGCCTAAACAGTATTCTGAGAAATTAAAAAAAGACTCTAGGTGAGCTCAGACTAAAATTTCCTCCTTCCAAATCAGTCAGTGGCTTACATTTGGTGAAAAGGATCCTTTGGTCACTGGCTCCCTGAAGTTGGCCACTCCCCCCTCATAGGGGATGAGATCAGACCAAGCAGAGAAAGCCTCATTAAGACAGGGGGCAAGCTAAACTTAGGTCTAGGACCAGATCACACTTCCTTCTTTCTCTCTCTTTCTTTCTCTCTCTCTCTCTCTCTCTCTCTCTCTCTCTCTCTCTCTCTCTCTCTCTCTCTCTCCCTCTCCCTCCCTCCCTCCCTCTCTCTCTCTCTCTCTCTCTCTTTCTTTCTTTCTATTCTATGTTTCTTTTACATCATGTCTCTTGATCGAATTCATTTCCCCATCCTTTTACATCCACCTTCCACCCCTGTACTCCCCTCCCAACATAAAACAAAATTTAAGAGAAAAGGGAAAAAAATTAAAAAGGGAAAAAAATTAAAAATCTTGTCATGGAATCTGCAATGTGACACAGTGAGTCATGCAATAAACCCCTTTGTCTATATATCTTTACTTACAAGCGTTCATTGTAAAGAGCCATTGGTCTGGTTCGAGGCCTCTGGTTTCTACTACACTATCAATGCTGGGCCCTCACTCAGACTCTTATTGGATATCCTGTTGTTGCTCTGTGTCGTGGACATCCTGCAGCTTTGAGTCTGCAGGACAGGTCCCTTCGTGTACTACAATAGATGGGGTAGATGCTGGGGCAGGCCAAGTCATAACACTGGCTCTGGGCCTGGGCAGCTGTAGGGTTGGTCTGCCAGCCAGACCTCTCCTGTCCTCTCCATCAAGATGAGCTATCCAGCATTGCCCCAGCTAATTCACCTCTTGCAGGAATGAGTGAGGGGTAGGGCTAGTTCTCTTGCTTTCATGCCCCCAGGGTTGGCTCTCCCACACCTGTACCATTAGGGCCAGCTCTATTGTGTTTCCCAAGTGAGATATGGGGTGGGGGGACACTTCTTGCAGGTGCTGCAGCTGGTGAGGGGTAGGGACAGCCCTCCCACTCTTAGGACCCCAGGGCCAGCTCGTCCACCTGTCTTAGGCATTGATGGATGGGAGGTAGAAAGAGGGCATGCTACCACATGCTACCACATGCTACCACATATCTGATGAGTAATGGGGACATATCTCTTGCTCATAACATTAGGGATGGGTCACCCTCACCTCTGACCACTGGGCTGCTCTGCTGTGCTGCCTAGGTAAGGGTCAGGGCCCATTTTTCTGGGAGCTGCAGCTGGTAAGGGGGAGGGTCAGCTCTCTCCTCTGCAGCAGGTGGTAAGGGGGGCATCTCCCATCCTCCCACACCATCACATGACAGACAAGTAGTGGAGACAGCTTTCCCATGATTACAACTTTGGGGCCGGCTCACCCACGTGTCAGCCAACAAGGTTGGCTCTACTGTGTTGCCCAGGTGAGGTGCAGGGCCTGATCTCCCAGTGTTGCAGCTGGTGGGGGCAGGGACAGCTCTCCTGCTCTTGTGACCTCAGGGCCACTTATCACACCTGCCTCAGGCATTGACTGGGGCTGGGGGATCTCTCCCCTGCCCATGCCACCACAAGACATGTGAGTGATGGCGACACTTCTCCCATGCTCACAACTTTGGGGCTGGCTCACCCACACCTGCGCTAACAGGGTTGGCTCTATTGTGCTGCCCTGCCAAGGTTCAGGGCCTGCTCTCCCAAGTGTTGCAGTTAGTAGGGGTTAGGAACAGCTCTCCCACTCTTATGACCACAAGGTCAGCTCTCCCACTTGCCCCAGGCATTGATGGGTCAGGGGAAGGCAACTACCCTGCCCATGCCACCTCAAGACAGATAAGAAATAGGGACAGCTTTTCCTTGTTCACTACTTTAGGGCTGGCTCACTTACACCTCTACCTACAGGGTTGGCTCTATTGTGTTTACCAGGCAAGGTGCAGGGCCTGCTCTCCAGCTCTTGTGATGTCAGGGTAGGTAGGCAGGCAGCTTCCCACCTGCCCCAGGCATTGATGGGTGAGGGAGCAGAGCAGACTTCTTGATAGTTCAGTTGCCAATTTGTAGGTGCATAAAGTCTCATGTGAGCAATAGGATCCTCCCCATTTAATGCAATGATTTTTAGTGGGCCTCCAAAACTTCAGAATTCCACATCTGGTCCCACACTGATCTCCAAACCTCTCCAGATTGGTAACTGCTGGTTAAATCATATAGCAGATTTTGGGAGCTTACACATGCCTTTTGACAGAACCCCTTTCTGACTTAGCAAGTTCTGAGGTTGGATATAGCTCCCTGCTTCCTATCTTGTTCAAGAATCATTGGCAAAAACCTAACCACCATTTGCAAAGGAGCAAGGCACATCTAAGAGCACAGAGCATCCTGATTATCTTTACTACATTGGCCTGTTCTTGTGAGAGAAACGAGGGCATCTGCTGTCCTTATGACTTTGGACATATCTCAGAATGTCAGCTTCTCTTGGTAACTCTGAGACTGCCACAGCTGCTAGTGACATCTCTAACCATTCTGCTGTAGTTTTTCTTAAATCATGAGTAATGATCATCATGTAATAAGCTGTAATAATAAGTAATAAGCAGCTCCTGCTGCTTCTATTTTCATGATATCAGACTTCTTAGGGTCATAGCCTAGGCCCTGGCAACCCCAACAAGACTCAGCCATCCATTTTTCTATAGGCCAATTCAACAGACAAGTAAATTGTGAAGACATCAATTAATTAAATAGAAACAAAAATCATATACTCCACTGAACTGGAAAAATATGAAATATTTTTCATATATGGATGAATTTCTAGATGAATATGACCTACAAAAGTTAAATGAGGATGATATAAATAATGTAAACAGACTTATAATAATGAAATTGAAGTAGTAATAAAATCTCTCCCAATTGAAAAAGGCCAAGGTCGAAAGGAATTCATTGAAGAATTTCACCAGATCTTTAAAGAATTACTAATGCTAACACATCTCTAATTGTTTCATAAAACAGAGGAGGAAATAACTCTTGCAAACTCCTTACAAAGCCAGTGTTATGCAGATGCCAAAACTGGAAAATGACACAACAAATATATTATAGACCAATTATTTCCCTGATGAATATAGATGCAAATTTTTTTGCAACCCAAATTCACCAGTACGCAAACAAGTCATTCATCATCATCAATTTGACTTTACTCTAGAGATTAAGGGATTGTCTAGCATATGTAAATCAATAGATTTGATTAATCACATATGGATTTGAGAGCAGAAACCACATGATCATTTTAGTAGTCATAGTAAAGGCTTTTGATACAACCCAATTTTTCTTCAGGATAGAAGTCACAAATGGGCTAGTGATTGAGGGAACATGTTTCAACAATAAAGTCTATCTATGACAAACAAATAACATTAAGCTAAATGAAAAAAAAAAACTCAAAGCATTTCCACTAAATTAAGAACAAGAGAAGGATGTCCACTTTCACCAGTCCTATTCAGCGCAGTGCTTGGAGTCTTAGAGTGATCTGACAAGAGACAGAACTGGGATACAAATTGGAAGTAATTCAAAATATACTTGCTTGTAGGTGATATAATTCAATACATAAAAGACCCTAAAGACTCCACAAGTAAACTCCTAGAATTGATAAACACTTGTGTCATACAATATGTCCTGATCATACTTTCCCTTCTCTCCACTCCTCCCAGTTCTTCCCCATCTCCTCACCCATCGGATCCGATTCCTTTCTTTCATTAGAAAAGAATAACCTTCTAAGATATAACAATGAAACATAACCAAATAAAATAGAATAAGATAAAACACAAAGCCATCACATTTACACACATTTAGCTATGTCTATTGCTACTTCATTCATAACAGTCAGAAATTGGAATCTAGATATTCCTCAGCAGAAGAATGGATAAAGAAAATGTAATACATTTACACAATGGTGTATTGCTCAGTTGTTTAAAAAATGACATCAAGAGATTTTCAGGCAAATGAATGGAACTATAAAAAAATCATCTTGAGTAAGGTAACCCAAGCCCAGAAAGATAAATATGATATGTATTCACTTATATATGGATATTAGCTAATAGATAACCAAGCTACAATACATAGGCCTAGAGAGTTTATGTATAGAAAAAGGGACTAGGGGGAGATGTGGATCTCCCTGAGAGTGGGAAATAGAATATTTCTGTTAATGATAAAAGAATATAGGTGAAGAATGGCTGCTTTTTGCCCTTGTCCAAAGAGTTTACCTGAGGCTAAAATGAAAAGTTTTGGATGAATTCTGTGGGCAGAGAAAAATCTCAAAATAGCCTAGTATAGACTGTGTTGTGTGGTCATTAGTCTTAACTCTGATAAAGATTTATAATGAAAAGGAGCAAGCTGAACCAATAAAAATGCAAAATGTACAGACTGAGAAAAGGAGCACCAGGAAGTGGACTAGAGCTAAATCCTGTGTTCAAGGAGATAAATGGATTAAGAAATGGAATAAAAGGTGTGGTGACCTCAGGGCAAGATCCCATCCAGCTAAGTTTCCAACTTGTGAAAAGAAACTTAGAGCACAGTGTCGTGGTGCATGCTTTTAATCCCAACACTTAGAAGGCAGAGGCTGGTGGATCTCTGAGTTTGAGGCCAGCCTTGTACAAAAAGCAAGTTCTAGGACAGCCAAGCTTAGGCAGTGAAGGTAACAAAAACAGAAAGCTGGTGAAGATAGAATTAAATGAGGGGGCCATATTCCAGCCCCAGCAAGCAGCAGAAATTGGCAGCTTTGGGTATCTGGTTCTGGACTTAAGGATAGAAGAAAGGGTCTATAGAATTTACCCCTGTGTCTAAGAAAAACACCTGAGGTCAGGCAATTGCCACAGGTATCCCTGAATGGAAGCCCAGAGAGACCATTGTGTAGCTGTGAAGTTGAAGCCTGGATTGCCTTGGAGACCCCAAGCTGTTAGAGATGCCAGAGTTGTGAGATATCTGCTGAGGAGAGCTGCTAACAGGGAGTTGAAACAGCCCAAGAGAAAGAAGTGTGTTGCACCCAACAAAGCTGAAAAGAGCTGGAGATCTGAAGAGAATTTTGACATCAGACTTTGTGATGAAGAGTTTGGAGTTTGCCCCGCTGGTTTCTGGTCTTGCTTTGATCCAGAATTTCTTCACTATGCTCCTTCCCTATGTTTTGGAATGGCATTGTATATCCTGTGCCATTATGTGTTGGAAGTATGTGATCTGTTTTTTTTTTTTTTAATTTTGATTTTTGTAGGGGAATTACAGTTAATAAATTGTATTGATCTCCAAAGAGACTTTGAACTTTGGACTTTTAAACATTATTGAGGCTGTGATAGGATATGGAGAATTTTGAAGTTGGACTGAAAGCATTTTTGCATTATAATATTGTTACAAGCTTATGGGGGCCAGGGAATGGAATGTGATAGTATGAGTGTAATGTGATAGTTTGGCCCTCATAATCCTAAAGGGAGTGGGACTATTAGGAGATGTGGCTTTATGGAGTAGGTGTGATCTTGTTGGAGGAAGTGTGTCACTGTGGAGGCAAGCTTTGAGGGCTCATATATGCTCAAGATACCACCCAATGTCTCAGTCTACTTTCTGTTGCCTGTAAGATGTAGGACTCTCAGCTACTTCTCCAGCACCACGTTTGCCTGTACACCACCATGTTCTACCATGATGATAATGGAATCTCTGAAGCTGTAACTCGCCACTCAATTAAATGTTTTCCTTTATAAGAGTTGCTTTGGTCATAGAGTCTCTTCACAGCAATAGAAACCCTAACTAAAATAACTTAATACCTGAGTCTCAAAGCCACAGAATGGTGCCACACAGCTCTGTCCTTTTAGTAAAACTACTTGACAGTGGTCAGGAGCACTTGCTGCTGTGCCAGAGGACTGACTGGAGTATGGTTCCCAGCACTCACCTCTAGCAGCTCATAGCCACCTGTAACTCCAGGTTTGCTAGATCTGACATTATCATCTGATCTCTGGTATCGTTTGACCATACATGCACATACTCATATACAGATAAACACACACATGAGTGCATATAAATAAAAATAAATATTTTAACAACAGCAACAACAACAAAATCATTTGAAAGAGTTTTCTGTGATCATAAACTCCGTGTCATAAAAAGTGAGTAAAGGCTCCAGTTAGTTATTCTTGGGGGCTAATTGCGTCACTGTCATCATGAGAATACCATGTCATATTGATTTGTCCTGGTTTAGATTCAAACTGGCAACAGTCCATACAAGAGCTAAAGAAAGGTTATTTCCTGTCAGTGAGAGGGACCCACCCCTTTCCATGGGATATGTCACAACAAGCCTCCTATTCATGATCTGAATTCCTCCCTTCTCCTTTACCTTCATGATAAATCCTTAATGTTTGTTGTGGCTGAAAAGCTCCTTGTGAGCCTTTGTTACCTGTTTTCCTGTTTTCTGGTCAAGTGAAAAATCTTCTTTTGAAGTTCAAGTTCTTGTGAGCCTTAAGGATTCCATGATTTCAAGAGATTAAAAAAAACAACAACTCAGCTTGGCACAAGGTATTAGCACTAGATACTCTAGGTATCCATCCAATCCTAAACACTTCCTACTCCTTCCGATAGCTGAGGACCAAGCATGCAACTATATGAGCCTATGGTGGCCATTCCCATTCCTACCACTACAGGCTGAATGTCTGCTTAGCTGTAAAACTCGCACACTTGGCCATAAGTCCCAAAGCAAAGGTATTTGGAGATGGAACAGTTGGGAAGCAAATAGATTTGGAAAAAAAATCAAGAGGAAGGGGCGATCACCATGAGACAGGTGCCCCTGTATGTGTAAGAGATTCCAGCAATCTCCATGTGCATACACAGAGAGAAGGCTAAAAAATATTGCCAAGGAGAGAAGACATTTGCAAGAAAGGATAAGGCCTCATCAAAACCCTGACCTCAGGTTTCCATCTTCCTGAAGTATACACCAAAAGATGCTTGTTGCTTAAAGTACCCAGTCTATGGTGGTATTTGTTAGGGCAGACTTAGCCAGCTACTAATGGGAAATAAGCTTCCTCAGTGGGTGTCAGAGGGTGGATGAGGGCCCTATGAGTATGCTTTGTTATGCCATCTGTCTGGTATAGAACAGACACGGGTTGTTATCTGTTGGTTGAGGATTCGCTACTTGTTGCTAGCAATGCTCTTAGGCTGTTGCTGTTGGTGCTCAGAGTGCAGTAACTGTGGGTCCTCCCACATCTGTCTTTCAGGTGGGCTGCCAACTCTGTTACAAGGAAAGGTCCAAAGAATCAGGCATGATGCTGCAGCTTACAAAGCTTCAAGGCAGAGTGAATTTACTTTCTCTCCTTCAGCCTTCTGCCTTTTCCACTTTCTACTCCTCTGGGTAGCTTATCACCTTGCCTGGGTGAGGCAGTCACTCTCCTCTTCTCAGGTAAAGTTTTATATGGAGTGTTGTGCCATCTCTTTAAAAGATACTGAGAAAAGTGACATCACACTGCCAGGTTAATAGATTTTCATCTTCCCAGAATTCTTTGTTGACACAGGCTTTACCCAAAGAAACCATTTACCTGTGTTACCACAGGTTGCTGGAAGACATACATTAAGACAGATGAGCCTTTCTTTTGTTTTTAAGTCTACTCAGTTTCATCCTAGATATCTACTTTAACACATACATTTGTATTTCCATGTTAACTTCAAGCAGAGAATAGCAATTCTTAATTCAATTAAAATGTTCTCTATAGTCTTAACTCTATTTAAATAAACACAAGGGCAGGCCCTAAATGTTGAACTTTGTCAGGACAGAAGACCCTGAATAAATGGACAAGGCTCTCGGCAACATATATCTGAAGTCTTCTGATACTCTTACTAAATACAGTTGTATTTCAAGGTGCCTCAGGCTACAAGGGCAATGACTAAGGAATTCTAGAGGAGGTAATTAACTTCCTACACGCTCTCCAAGCTTGCTTTGTGAGAACCTCTCTGACATTCACGTAGAGAAGACTGTAACTTCTGATTAGCATTGTTAAAAAAAACAAAAAAAAAAAAACAACCCTGCCTACTTCTTTGCTATTTTCAGAATCGTTTCAGACTTGGGGTGTCATTCCAGCAAGGCTGCAAACGTTGGAGCAGATCCCACAAGTAAATGCGGAGTCTCGGGAGTTGCTTTGCTCTTAGTCAGCACTGGTGTCGAGGGCAACTCCTTTAAAGTCTGTCGTCAATTTCTCTATTTGTAAAATGAGGGGGCGAGACTGTGCTTGCCAGTTTCCTTCCTTAATTTATGTGTAGTGATCTGAGTTTTCTTATCCAAAGGAAAAGGGGAAACTGTGGGATTATAAAGAGTTCAATAAGGTTTGATTCACACTGGAAACAAAGTTACAACTGAACAAGTGTACTTGTCTGACTTCATTTAGACCTTGCTGGGGTGCTGTCTTAGTAAGGGTTTCTATTGCTGTGAAGAGACACCATGACCACTGCCACTCTTATAAAGGAAAACATTGAATTGGGGTGATTGACTTACAGTTTCAGAGGTTCATCCATTATCGTCATAGTGGAGAGCATGGCAGCAGGCAGGCAAATGTGGTGGGAAGTAGTAGCTGAGAGTTCTACATCTTGTAGGCAACAGGAAGTCAACTGAGACACTGGGTAGTATCCCGAGCAAAGGAGACCTCAAAGTCTGTCCCCACCATGACACACTTCCTCCAACAAGACCATACGCACTCCAAAAAAGTCATACCTCCTAATAGTGCCATTCCTTCTGAGATTATGGGGGCTAAATACATTCAAACTACTACAGTGCCAAGACAAACTGTCCTCACATAGCTGACATGCTGAACAACCTTAATGCATTGATTGTGGTCAAAATCGACACTTCTCTTAACTACATCCGAATGGTAACCTTGGCTTGTGCTAATCTTTTCCCTGTAGATGATGGCTTTCTCCTTGCTCGTGTAGGAAATGGTGCAACATTGACTTGAAGTAGCAAACACTCTCAACTCGGAAGTCATGACATCTAGTTCCTCATGAGCTTTGAGAAGACAGAATTGGTTAAGTGTTTAATTCCTTCTTGCGTCTTCCATTTGGGACCGGCTGTTCCCATCAGGGAGCATAGTCTTGATGACTTCCCCATTTGTCTCTTGTGTTATTCCCATGTGAGGATGTTATGGGGAAAGCAGGTCAGAGAGGCTGAGGGTGATTCTCTAAGGCACAGTACACTTGTGTTTTGTGGTCCTGTGAGCTCTACCGTGAGAAAAGGCTGATTGCTGTTCTCAAACAATGCCTACATGACCCTTGCCCTGATCCTCTAACAGAACTCCCTCTCTGAAGTTTCCTCGATTGAACGGCCAAGTGAGACCCACTCTCTGCCCTCCGGAACCTGATATTATGCAT
Source organism: Peromyscus leucopus (assembly GCF_004664715.2). NCBI lineage: Eukaryota > Metazoa > Chordata > Mammalia > Rodentia > Cricetidae > Peromyscus > Peromyscus leucopus. The sequence continues at coordinate 48,017,394 of NC_051069.1, read as the reverse complement.
CCCCTACTCGTGTCTTTCTGTGGGTTTCAGGATCCCTCCATCTGAATCTAGTGACAGGACTTTAGACATTTCACACCAGCTTAATATCCACACCCTCCTTATCCCAGGAAACCCCACAAGTCCCTTTGCCCCTGGGAGGAGAAGCTTCATCTGGACAGCCATGTAGGCCCTGTTGTTTCCTCGGCGCATCCAGAGAAGCTCAGACAGCTACAGCTGCCTTTACTATCCAGAGTTGTAAATTAAACACCAGTCTCCCTACATCCTGGATCAGCAAACTGAATTTCAGCGCCGGATGAAGGGATGGCGTAGACTCCACCTACTGCCCTGCAGGCTTGCAGGCTGCAGGTGCCCATGTTTGCTTTATGGAAAATCTTCCCTCAGAGGTGGTAATGTCCCAATAAACACAAAGACAGACAGTCACACAGATGCTCATGACAGTGTTAATATTATACCACCAGTTGCCATGCCAGTGAAGATGGGGAGATCTCACAAAATCCCAGACATAGGTGAGGAGAAACAGACAATTAGTGCCCGCCACGAGAGGGAGATTCAGTGCTCTCCAAGAAGAGGCCCCTGATAGGTCATCCAATATCAGTGGTCAGTGCTAAGCATGTATATAATACAGGGAACACTAAATGAACTCAGTAGTTTGTACATACACACGCAAATATATATACTACATGGACTCAAAAGCTTGTGTTTGCATGTATATACCAGTAATAATTAAAGAAGTCAATAATTTGAGAGAATGATGGAGAATCATGTGAGGAGTTAGAGGGGGCCAAGAGAGGGGTGGAATGGTGTGTATATATAATATTAACATGAATTTTTAAAATAAACATTGTAAAAAAAAGTATAGTTAACATACCAGATATCAGAGTTTAGCATGGCCAATGGCATATTGGCCAATTGTTGGACAAAATCAGGTCACTCAACATCTATTTAAAATTAAAGTATGGAATATCTCATGTGATATGTAATTTTTGAATACCTGTACCAATCAGTAAATGCTCAGCATGAAAATACAATTGTCAGATGTGATTCCTTGCTCATGGAATTTGTTTAGGGAAGATTGCCACGAGTTTGAAGTCAGTTTTAGCTACACATCAAGACCACAAAACAGGGAGAAGGCAGGGAGGGAAGGAGGGAGAGAGACAGTCAGAGAGAGAGACAGACACAGAAAGAGACAGAGACACAGACACGGAGACAGACACAGAGATGCAGAGAGATAGAGAGAAGACAGGAATAGAGAGAAAACAGATTTAACTTGAAGAAAACACACACTCAAATTCAATGTTCAAAGAGTAGCTTATACTGAGTGCATAACAACTTTTGTACCACTGTGAGGCAAAAACAAAATCTCTAATTAGGACTGTGCAGCTCCACTGCCCTCTTTCCTTGAGCTTCCTTCCAATTAAGATGAACCTCACCTAGATATGTACAAATTAAGTGATTTCTATTACCTTATGACTCTGAATTTAGAAGTGCTAGGAAAACCATTCTCTCCCTCCTTTGTCCATGTTCTATAAGAGCGCCTGTGCACTGCAGGAAGCTCATGCATTGCAGGGTGCTCATGTAGTGCAGGGTGCTCATGTAGTGCAGGGTGCTCATGTAGTGCAGGGTGCTCATGTGCTGCAGGGTGCTCATGTAGTGCAGGGTGCTCATGTACTGCAGGGTGCTCATGTGCTGCAGGGTGCTCATGTACTGCAGGGTGCTCATGTAGTGCAGGGTGCTCATGTACTGCAGGGTGCTCATGTACTGCAGGGTGCTCATGTACAGCAGGGTGCCCATGTAGTGTAGGGTACTCATGCATTGCAGGGTGCTCATGTACTGCAGGGTGCCCATGTACTGCAGGGTGCTCATGTAGTGCAGGGTGCTCATGTAGTGCAGGGTGCTCATGTAGTGCAGGGTGCTCATGTAGTGCAGGGTGCTCATGTGTGCAGGGTCATGTAGTGCAGGGTGCTCATGTAGTGCAGGGTGCCCATGTAGTGTAGGGTGCCCATGTAGTGTAGGGTGCCCATGTAGTGTAGGGTGCCCATGTAGTACAGGGTACTGATATACTTCAGGGTGCTCATGTAGTGCAGAGTGCTCATGTATTACAGGGTGCTCACATAGTGCAGGGTGCTCATGTACTGCAGGGTGCTCTTGTACTTTAGGATGCTTCAGTTGAAACTCACCATAGAGGGAGGTACATCCTATTATCCTCTTTAGTTATAGTAGAGCCATGCATATTGGAAAAATCATAAAAGTGGAAAATATTTTAATTGCCCTTATGTGAAAATGTATTTTAATGACTTTACTTCTGAGTCCATAAAGTCTTAGGTCTTTTATAGCTATAAACAAATTATACATATGCTTTGCTAATATATTTTATCACCTTATTCCTCACAAACACTATGCTTATAATTATTATTTGTAGATGTTATCCTGTGTGTCAACATGCTATTTATTCATTAAAGCCTTTTTAAATATGAACTTTGTAGCCAATCATGGTTTAGGTACTGGTGTTGAAAAAGACACAAGAGCCAATCATTTACCCATTTAGGAGGGTTTGTCACACAACAGTTGCCCACATGTTCTAAAGGAAGAGAATAAAAAATACATTTAGAGATAGTGAAGGAAATTAGGAAGGAACTATAAAGAATGGGTTGAGGAGTAGGCAGGGATCTAGGGGTCAATGCTTAGGACTGAAGAAAATCAAGAAGCTTCAGGGCTATGTGTGGAGAGTTTGGGGGCAGACAACAGGACCAGGGCACCCATGGGGTGTGGGGGCAGACAACAGGACCAGGGCACCCATGGGGTGTGGGGTGTGGGGGCAGACAACAGGACCAGGGCACCCATGGGGTGTGGGGGCAGACAACAGGACCAGGGCACCCATGGGGTGTGGGGTGAGGGGCAGACAACAGGACCAGGGTACCCATGGGGTGTGGGGTGTGGGGTGTGGGGGCAGACAACAGGACCAGGGCACCCATGGGGTGTGAGGGGCAGATAACAGGACCAGGGCACCCATGGGGTGTGGGAGGCAAGCAACAGGCCCAAGGCATCTCTGCACAAGTCCCTGTGTGCAAAGGCCTTAGTGCTTATTTCTGCATGTTGTAAAAGGTGTGAACATTTCTCAGTTTTTCCGAAATGGTGACTGAATTGTTCTGAAATTATACATTAAATAGTGCTTTGTTCTCACAGAACGTTCTGTGGAGAAGCTGGCTTTATCATATATAAATTGTACTGCTTCATCTGAATGTAACCACATATGCAGGACCTATTATTAATTTTTTGGAGACTATTACCACAATTTTTAAAGTATTATTGCATTTCTTTGTCCTTTCAAACTCTTCATAAGTCATCCTGACTTCATGAGTGAGCCTGTCGTCAGAGCTTCTCTGTCAAGTAATTATTTTCTAGATTGTTCTAATTCTAATGCGGTCTCAAAGGAATCTAGTCTCAAAGCTCTCTTTGGATACTTTAAAATGCCATTTTTTTTTTCTATTCTAAAATATTTAAAGGCAAAGAGCTTCGAGGATTTGCAGATTCAGTTATTGACTTCATTGCATTATCTTTTACCTGTGGCCTTGGGCCAGGTAAATCTTGCGCAGAAGGCTGGAAGCCAAATCGTGCAGATCGCTGGGAATGTTTTGATGTTGCTTTTGCACCTGTTTTGTTTAGATCTTCACACAAATTCACCATAGTTTCTCAAATGATTTAAAAAATGTTTTAAGAAAAAAGTATGGGGCTTATTCCAAATCTTCCAAGTGGCATAATTTAATCTACAAATCAGATCTGCCAGTTATTTGCCAAGTTCCTGCATGGCCCACAGAGGCATGCCTGTGGAGGTTAAAGATGACCAGCCTTCTTATTTTATGCTCATTCCAGGGTGACAATAGAGTTCTGCAGATTTTTTCTTCTTTTTTTCTGCCTTCTTCCTTTCTTTTTCTTTTTTGGACCTAAAACTTGGAAGAACATATACCTTAAAAATAAAACATTTATGGAAGGCCTTGCCCTGAGTCCACATTAGTTTCACCTGTGGCCCTAACATGATAAACTCATGGGTGTGATTTGCTTGAGAACCAAAAGCTGTAGGAAAATAAGGAGGAAGAGTTCATAAGCTGCCATGAGGCAATGGCACAGACAGCTGGGATCTTTCCCTAGTGCTGGAGGGAAGTTCCATTAGTTACTTCTCTGTTGTTGTGATAGCACTCTAACAACTTAAGGAAAAGGCATTATTTTGGCTCACAGAACAGAGTTCATATTGCTCAATATTGTTTTTGTGATCTCTATCTTTGGTATTATATGAAAATACAATTCCAATATGTATATTGGTAAATAAAATTTCACTGAATGAATATTTACCATTTACTAATTCATTATTCTAGTCTTGGCATTCAACGTGTCTGAAGACTTGGACATTATACACGGAGATGCTGTGGGCATTCTTGTGTGACAGTTATGTGTAACTGTCTCTGCCCATTTACACCCAGTACTGGAAATGCTACTTCATTAGACAATGTCTGTGCCACTTTGTTGGATAGTACCAGACTCTTTGCAGAAGCTCTCATACCAACTTACACTTCTTCTTGGACACTTGGGATTGAATCCAGGGCCTTGCTCATAGGTTCAAGCTCTTCAGCAACATTACCAACATTTAATAATTTCTTTCTTTTAAACTTTAGATACTCTGGAACGTGTTATCTTTAGTTTTCATTTTATTGATGGCTAATGAAACTTGGTACCTTTTCATGTGTTGATTTGCCAGCTGAAAACCCATCATAGACAAGAGCTTGCTCAGGTGTTTGCTCATCTTGTATAGTCTGTTTTCTTATCAGGTTACAGGAGAAATCTATCTATCTTCTATCTATCTATATATCTGTCTATCTATCAATCATCTATCTATCTATCTATCTATCTATCTATCTATCTATCTATCTATCTATCATCTATCTCTGCATGTAAGAACATTATCTTAAAGGTGACACAAATGTCTCTTCCCATTCTATTTTCTTTTCTCTTCATTTAATAGTGTCTTTACATAAAAGATCTTATTAATTGTGACATAGTAATAATATAAGTTATCGATGTTTTATCTTATGCTCCATGCTGTTTTGTATGCTAGTCAAAAAATCTATGGCCAAAATCTTAAAGGTAATCTTGCATATTCTCTTCTAGAGTTCAGTTGTCTCAACAGTAGCAAGCAATCACATATAGTTTTGGCTATGTGATGTTAAACTAATTGAGATAAGGCAAAAGGGAAGAAACACTTCAATTTCCTGTTCATACTAGCCATGCATTTAAGGGTTCAAGAACCATAAATAGAGGACCCTTCAATTGCAGAAAGTTCTTCTGGTCACATATGATTAGAAACATCATTAGTTTGGCTTTTGTTGTGGTAGATTATTATTAGTCCTGGGTAAGAGGATGATTAATTATGACCTTCTATGAACTGAATGGCTTGGATTCTAGAACCCTGACTAGGGACATCAAGGTAATGAAGAAAAGACAGATAGACAGACACATATACAGTAAAGTCAACATCAGGTGTGAGTTTTCTAACCTGCCATACTGGAACATCAAGGTGTCTATTAGGTTCAGCAGTATGGAGGAGTTGGCTAGTCTCTACGAGAGGTGTATGTTGGGACAGTCTGAGTTGATAGTCTTTGCACATACTCATTAATTGTCCATAACATTCATACTTGGGCTTCTGAGGAAAGCTTTGCCATTTCTCTTGAGCCTGGGCCATATGGGTAATGGCTTTATGAATTTTCCATGAGTCTGAGGCCTTGGAGTTCTCAACATGGCAGTGCCTCTGTCAACAATAATCATTCACTTACTAACTCATATACTCAGGATTTGACTCACCCATGGCTTCCTACACTGCTTATAATGGCCCTTTGTAAACAAAACAGAAGCAAAATTGAGCTCATGTGTCTCTATTAAAAATGATTATACATTTTATTTTATAATTAGATTTATAGCTATAAACCAGACATTGAAGAGCAGCAGCCATGGCTCTCTGCCACCCCATCCTGTGGGCCTCCACAATGGGCATAGGTGCCAAAGAACGTGAGCAGGTAAACAGGCAAGCCAGTACTGAAGGCTCCTCCTTCCTCAAACACTGCAAGTTCTGCAGGACACAATCAGGGAGGTGCAGCTTCATGCTCTATTAGCCTAGCCATGTGCTGTGGAGCTGCTTGAGGTCTCCAAAGACAAGGTTCCACTCAAATTCATCAGGCAGAGGCTGAGTGTGCACAATCACACCAAGAAGAAGCAGAAGCTGTGGCCATGAAGTCTGTCATCTGCAAGGACTGAGCTCACCATGTCCCTCCTCTCCCTCAATAATCTCTATGTGGTACAATAATGATAATAATAACTCAGAAATTCAGAAATCATGGTGAGGTAGTGGCAGGAAGAATTTAAGCCATTTTCCTATTGACTTGCCTTAACTTACTGTGAGGAGTGATGATATAATGAATAGCCATCAGATGGTAGGGGTGCTGTGGGAGAAAATAGGAGAATGTTAATTTTCTCATCTTTTGCAGGAAGATAATCAATGTTATCTTAAATAAACACAAGCAGAGAAATTTGGATTTTATATCCTTTATGCATTTCCTATCACAATTTCTTTCAGCCTAAGGAGGAAACTTTTAGGACAAAGTTTGTCGTATTGTGAAGGAAAAATAATGGATGCTCACTCATTAATTCTGTTTTGCTCATTACCCATTCTTCTATAAAATTCAGACAAAAATAGAATTTGATATTGAGTATTTGGATTACCACAGACACTTTCCCATATTTTGACCATTTTCTTCTTCTCATCCTGTTATTTTACTAATTTCTTCTTTATATCCCAGTCCTTGACAAACCACAGGCTTGTAAAAGTAAGTCTGGAAAATGAAAACAAAACAGATGTCCTGTTGACTGCTAGAACCAGCAATCGTAAGCAATGGGTAGAAAAGACTGTAATGTTCTCCATCTCTTGCAACCACACTCTTAATAATAGTTAATTCAAGTGAAAGAAATAAAATCATGCCACAACTCAAGGTCATGTAACTTCTTATGCTCTTTGCCATCAAAAACTGCAATCCTGCTCCGGTCTAGGAAGTCGCCGGGTTTTTACATTTGTCATGATGTGCTTGAACTCATACAGATTTTGTTCTCAATTTGAGCCAATTGTTTTTCCTTGACATCCTGTTGAAGATGAATTATGCCACTGTTTGCATATAGCAAACATATTTGCTGGTACTCTCCTTCAAACTAGTTAAAATATAGGAGAAAATGGGTATTTTGAATGTTTGAAAACTCTTTATAATCGTTACAGTTGGTTAGAAGTACTTATTATTTTAAAACTTAAGATTTTAAATCTTTAAGTCTGATATTATATAAACCCCATAGCATACTGCTAAAAAAAAACCCCAAATTTGTCCAGTAGAATTCTATTACAGAAGCAATTGAATTTACATAGGTGTCTGGAAGTGGGTACATCTCATGATAAATTTATAGCAGATCAGGTATGGGTCTAAATAATCAACAAAAGCATTAAGAGAAAGTTCAGTAACATAAGTTTAAAATGTTGGTACGTGTGCTGATTAGAAATAAGTTAGAAATGTTTTCATTTGGAAAAATAAAACATAGTTATTTTTAGATTTTTAACTAAAAATACCAGTTCTCAAAACCATTGCATGAAATTACCCACTGTTTATATCCCACTTCAAAGAGTGACATTTACACAGGGAGACTGTGCAGCTTTGCCAATGAAAACACCATCTCCACAGGAGGAGGATGTCTGTTCACTTCAGTAGGTGAAAATCCTATACACAGGTGTCATACCATTCCCACAACACATGGGGAGTGGTCTGGAACTCAGATTTGATATTTAGTATTATTTGTCAGTAAAGTGAAATATGCGGGTTCAGTAAGATGACTCAGCAGATTCAGGAGCCTGCCGACAAGCCTGATGACTTGGGTTCAATTCCCAAAACCCACATTAAAGATGGAAGGATAAAATCAACTCCATATAGTTGTCCTCTGACCCCATATGTATGCTGTGTCCCCACACAATGCATAATATATACTTACTTACATACATGCACACACACAATGCTAATAAAGTATTAAAATTATAAAATACAGGTTATATCTAAAAATTCAGAGCTAGGATTCAGAAATACGAGAGAACATATGACATTTGTCTTTCTGGGTTTGGGTTTGCCTGCATATATACTATTTCCCAATTCCATTCACATACCTGAAAATGTCATGGTTCCATTTTTCATTGCAGTTGAATCAAGTTTCATTGCATATATGTACTGTATTTTTCATTGTTCCTTCATATCTACTACTACAAACCTAGCCAATTATCTATGGATGGCAATGTCATATATCCTAGGAGAGAACGTTCTACTGTTATTTCCATAGCCCATATACTTTCTAATCGTATTCTAAATGCTTATATCCATACACAAATGTAGCTTTCATCCCCCATGAATGAATTTTCTTTTTGCAGAAGATGGTGACTATTACAGAGATCTACAAGTCAAAATGCATATAAAAAAATGGTCATGGTATGTTCAAACCCAACTGATACATCTACAGTGTAACTCACAGACCTGAGCCTTAGCTCAAGGTACACCGAGGAAGAGGGAGGCAGGAAGATTCTAAGATCCACACATGACAACTAAGCTGCACCCATTGGATCTCAACAATATAGATGCCTAAACTAGACCTGAATAACGAGAACTCTAGCTAACATGCCAAAGTGGATGGGAGAAATCTCACAAGGCTGAATAGCTACAGGTGGTCAATGCCTGTATGGCGAGGGAGAATCAGTTTTCTCCGTGCAGAGGCCTCTGATAGACTATCTAATTTCCAATGGCCAGCCCTAAACACATGTACATGTAAGCAACACTAAGTGGGCTCAGCAGGTTTATATATACATATGTACATATACCTATATATCATAGAAAACAGTAGTCATGTGTGAAAGTCTCAAAAAAATTTTAAGAATTTCAAATAAAAAAAATGGAAATGTAGATCATGGAATAGAAGAAAGAGTAGTTGACCCTTGTTTCCTATGACTTGAGAAAAATCAACCTATGAAAAGAACATTTTGTTTTTACCAGAATATAAGGATTCTATCAGGAAACTCCTGAATATTACTTTTAGTGGCACATATGAAAAATAATTGTGCTAATTATATCATCTAAATGCCTAAGTGCAAGTACCATTTATTAAAATGGATTAAAGGACAGCTTTAAAATAAAAACAAGCTCAAGATCTTGACTGTAATATCATATGTTGTTTTGTTTAGTGTGCTATTTATGGACTAATTGGCACAGGTGGAGGATTGTTCCTATGTCGTATATATTGCATTTTTCTTCTTCTGTGTTGTATGGGTTGCACAGATTCAGGGGGCTGTGAGAAAACAAAATCTCTGGAAAGAAAGGCATTTATTAAAAATAGGAAGGATGAGGAAACAGCCAGTTAGAAAGGGAATTTTGGAGGTTGAGTCAAGGTGATGGACCCCAGAGAAAGAAGATTTCACAGACTCATCTCTTGGCTACAAAATCCTGGATTAGTTCTCTCATAATAATAAGATATAAATAAACCATGTCAACATTTTCAAACATGATAATAGAATTATTCAAATTATAAATAAAGTAGAGACAGTAATGAGTTTGGGCATGTAGGTCATGGAAAGAAAAGCAATGTTTTCCTTCCTCTTTGCCAGGTTTAAAGGCATTTAAAATGAAGATTTATTGTTGAGAGGCCTTTGTAAGCACTTATCTGCCTTTGAAAGATCCTTTATGATACCAACAACCAGATACCACAAAACAACCATAAATAATAACCTAAATAATAACCTAAAACCATAATTTAGCAGATTTGAGTGAGACTGTGTTTTGTTTTTGTAACAGTGAAGCTTAATATAACCCAAGGAATTCATGAAATTATAAAAATATTTATTAAAATAAAAAAATCATCATTATTTTTATAATACAGTAAGTAGAAATAAAGAATATGAAATCATGCTGATAAATTGAGTCTCCTGCTTTCAAGGTGACTGAGTCAAATCAAAGACATTGACACACTAAAGTCTCGATTTTATTGGAATGTCTTAGAAAAAGTAGTTGATTGCATTTAAATACTTCAACATTTAAGAGAATTCATAAAATGTGTAAATATATACCCATGATTTACTAAATGTTTATGAATATGGTATTAAGTAATTTTACAGATCTCAGCATATTGAAAGTATAGTTAGAAACACAATTAGAGATAGATATTTTTCACACTAAGGTTTGGTTCATTAAGAAAATAAAAACTCACTTTTGCTGTAATGAAAGCTCCCGCTTTGAAGGGGCGGGCTAGACGACACACAGACTTACAGAATGAACTGCTCCTGAAGAGGACCCTTGGCTACCAGTACCTGTGTCATCAGCTCCCAGCTACCTGTCACGCCAGCTCCAGGGGCATCCAATACAGCTGATCTCTATGGGAACCTGCGCTCATGTGCACACACTCACAGGACGGACACACACACACACACACACACACACACACACACACACACACACTTTTTAAAAGGTACAGTTTTAGGAATAGCACAGAAAATATTTTTGTAGAAGTGAAACCATTCTCTGTCTTTACAAAGAGAATGTTTAAAGACACAAAAGTTTAACATTGCAAGTATTTAAAGCAATAATAAACCTCACAGAACTAGAATAACAGGCAGCAGCATCCACTTTGTTTCTTTTCATCAAATTCATAGGAAGAGCATCTGGATGAGGCCAAGGTTCTCTTTTTTTCTTTATTACAATTTTTTTATTCATTTTATATACCAACCACAGATCCCCCTCCCTTCCCTCCTCCACTTCCCCCACAGCCTTCCCTCTCCGACCCACCCCCCATTCCCTCCTCTAAAAAGATAAGGCCTCCCATGGGGAGTCAGCAAAACCTGTGACATTCAGTTGAGGCAGGTCCAAGCCCCTCCGCTTGCGTCAAGACTGTGCAAGTTGTCCCACCATACATAATGGGCTCCAAAAAGCCAGCTCATGCACCAGACCTGATCCTACTGCTGGGGGCCCCTTAAGCAGATCTAACTTCACAATACTGTCCATTCTCTAATATACACAAATGAAAACTTTCTGAAGAAAAGTATTATAGAGAACATGTCAGGCATAGAAAGCAAAAACGCCATGTGTTACATTTCATAAGTGGAAGGTAAAGCTGATCTGAAAGAAGTAGAGAGGAGGAGTGGTTGTCTTAGTTAGGGTTTACTATTGCTGTGAAGAGACATCGTGACCACGGCAAATCTTATAAAGGAAACATTTAATTTGTGGTGGCTCACTTACAGTTCAAAGGTTAGTCCATCATGGCAGGGAGTATGGGCAACATGCAGGCAGGCATGGTGCTGGAGAAATAGCTGAGTGTCCTACATCTTTCAGGCAACCGGAAGTCTACTGACTTCAACAGGAAGTCTACTACTTCCATACTGAGTAAAGCTTGAGAAAAAGACCTCAATGCCCACCCCCATAGTAACACACTTTCAACAGAAAGTGTGGCCCAGATTAAAGGTGTGCCCTCCAGCCTTAAGGTCTGGATTAAAGGCAGGTGTGATTGAGCCTTCTCCAACAAGACCATGTTTCCTCTAACAAGGTCATACCTTCTAAGAGTGCCACTCCCTATGAGCTTATGGGGGCCAAATATGTTCGAACTACCACAGTGGTCATTGGATGGTTGTTGAGGGAAGTGTGGGAGAGAAAAAGGCTCATGGATAGAGAGGTATAGTTTGATAGGAGTAATGACTTTAAGGTTCAATATCACAATAGGTTAACTATGAATGATGTAATTAATTAGTTGAATATTTCAAAATAGCTAGTAAAATCAATTTTGAGTGTTCTAAACATAAAGAAATGACTTCTGTGCCTGGGGTGGTAGATGTGCCTGTGACCTGGTGTGATTATTACACATCTTACACAAGTACTGAAATCTAACACTACACCTTATAGATATGCCCAAGTACTGTGTGTTAATACCGATGTGTTGCACCAATGCTAAGGTTCTGGTTTTGACATGAACTCTCATCATGACAGGATTATCATGGGGAAAATTGGATACAGGGTACATGGGAACTGCCAATACTAATTTTGAAACTATGTGAGTCTTTAATTATTTCAACATAAAGATGCTATAAAAATCTCTGTAGATATTAGTTATTTCCTCGGATCTAATTTTAGGCTGTTCTAGAGAAGCAGGCAGGTGATTTTGTCATATAACCTCGGGGCCTTTCTAATGTCTTTCACATCATTTGAATGCTCTATGAACTCCATGCACAGACACTTGCTGAGTCTGCTAATCTGGGACTTATTAATTTTTAGGACTATTAACACACTTTAACACATTAGGAATCTGCCATAATCATAAATATTACAAAATATTTGTGCATGTTTATATAGAGAGACTCTACTCTCTACATGGTGCCATGGTGAAAATTGCCTTTCAGGCATCCTCCCGGATTCTGTCTCCATGTACAGTACAGAAGCATTTTGGCTATCAAAGGTGCTGCTTTCTCATTAAAAAACAACTAATTGCTTTTCCTTACACTTAGAAAGGAAACACCCCTCCTTACAGTGCCTCAGGGCCTACCAAAATTTGCCCAGTGTTGACATTTCTAGTCTTATTATATGTCCATTTTCCTTTCTGCTTTTTTTAGCACACACTCAGCTTCTTCTTACCCAGGAGACTTTAAGTTGCTATTACCTTTGCTCAAGAAGGATAGCATAGGACAGCTCAGTTCCAAATAATGCAGTGTCAAGACAGAACCATCAAATTTTATATTTAGCCGGGCGGTGGTGGCGCACGCCTTTAATCCCAGCAATTGGGAGGCAGAGCCAGGTGGATCTCTGTGAGTTCGAGGCAGCCTGGGCTACAAGTGATCCAGAAAGCGCAAAGTAACAGAGAAACCCTGTCTCGAAAAACCAAAAAAAAAAAATTATATTTAAATTATGAATTAATACAAAAATATGAATTAGTTTCAGTATTCCTAGAGCCTATTCAAGCATCCTTTGATACACACATTGATGTGTGCACCTATGATCTCCCAAGAAAGACTGGGTCCAAAACATCTGGTTATGAATCATGCTTGGGAGAAATAGAGGTGTTATCATTTTGGAGAGCAGAAGTGGGCTTTGATGTGGTGAAGCAACTGTGGATGGATATTCCCCTTCTCTACATATCTTTGCATATGAAGATATAAAATATGTTCCTTGTGCTTCTGGGCACAAGATTTGAGGATTTTAGTACTGTCCATTTTACATATTTTATTTTAAAAATGTTTTATAATATTTTTAAATGTTTTTAACTGAAATCGAATCACACTACTTTCTCCTTCCTTTTTCCTCAGCTAGTCCTCCCAGCTACCCTCTTTCCAACCTTCCCATGCTCCCCAACTCTCAAGTTGATATGCTAACTTTAATGATATGATTTCCTTGCAAGGATGTGAGCAGACAGAACTCAAATTAATGATTATTGAATTTTTGTTGTGATTTTCCCCTTTTCCATGCAATAATTCAAAAGCCTTAAGAAACACATAAAATATGTCAAAACAAAGATAACAAAAAAGGCCAAAGGGATGTGAACATGAATGGAAACCAGAAAGAAATGTTAAATAAGTCTGTGTCTCACTTGCAAACGGGCTAAGAAATCATTGGCTGTCACCTCTCCCAAGTCCAGGATAGAAGAAAAACTGCATCAATTACACATGTTTCTTTATTTCTCACATCAGGTGTGTTTCAGTTCACACCCATTCCTAATAGACAAAAGAGCAGGGATATCTGAAAAGAGATAATAATAACAATACTAATGATGAGGACGATGATGAAATTATTAATTAATATACTATCTCATTCTTGTAGTGATGTTGAATTTCATTTCTGCTAATAAAGGGAAATGTTAACTCCAAGACTCAATTGCACAATGATGGGGGTGAGGACAGGATGGGGAGGCTGTAAATGACAACTTAAAAATATATTCATATTTTTATATGTTATATTATATATAATATCTTCATATATATTTATATTATATTATATATTCATATTATAAATATATATCTTCAAGATAATCACATACATTTTTTCCTTTCAGTCACGTCATGATTTTTTCCTGTAACAAATTAGAACCTGCCCCTAGGAAGAAAGGAAGCAGAGCCAGTAAATATCATCTATTTCTGTCTTACTGGCCAGGCATATTTTGGGCATCTGACTCATCATGGTGCAAGCTGGGTGTCAAGGCTCTTCTTTAGGTTAGACAGACTTCCAGTGTGACAGCTGTCCTGCCTAGTTATCCAAGGACCTGGGTAGGAGCAGGTCTGAGAAGGTGGAGGCATTGAATTTCTTTGTGACTGGGGCAGCTCTGAGTGGTCAGCATGTTATTGTTAAGGACGATGAGGTAGAGACCCAGATGTATTTCTGACTCTACGAAGCTCTGAATTGGATGATAAGAATAAACAGAGACCCAAAGGGATGTAGGATGTGAAGCGGAATGTGATCCCCGAAGAATAAACACAGGACTCAGATACAAGAAGCACAATGTAATTTTAGAAAAGCTCCTTTTGAAAGTCATTTTCATTGAGAGCTATAGCATTTGCATCTATTTAAAGAATTCAACAGAGACTTAGATGAATTAGTAGGAGAGGTAATGACCTTAGAAGGAAAAGCTGGATGTGACAGAATGGAGATGTGACAGACTGGAAAGGGTGTGTGAGGTAAAAAGTCACAGAGATGTGCTGAATGTCGAAGGTGGCTGAGTTTGGGTGAAGGATAACAGCCTGCCTGGAACATTGCCCAAACTCATAACTTACTGCTAAAAAAAAAATGTAATTTGAAAGTCTAAAAACGAGCTAAGGAGCACATACAGAGCCTGGAAAATACATGTTCATAACTCTTGTGTAAGAGTTAAGTGGAGGCGCGGGAGAGACGGCTCAAGTGTTAAAGATGCTTACTGCTCTTGCCCCAGACTCAGGGTCTAGCCCCAGCACCCAGGTTAGAACTTGAACTCCAGGGTTCCAGTTTCCTCTTCTGGCCTCTGTGGGCAGCTGTACTCATGTGCACATACTGCCACACATAAACACACAGATACACATAATTTAAAAATAAAATTGAGTGATTTTGATATAAAATGATTGGTTAGTCATTATATTAATATCAACATAGTATTGCGATATTTATTATATTGTAATAAGATTTGGTATGAAGCCAATATTGTCCAGGTCTGTCTTTTCAGTGCCCCTTTTGTAGGTACAGCTCCCAGGGTGCCTAAGGATGATATGACCTATCATCATGGCATTGACACACTAAAGTGGGGGTAATTGAGGGTGGTTCACTGAAGAAATAATGGACTTGAATGATTAGGATTAGAGAAAGTGATCAAGGCCAGGGGAAGCCCTGAGATTGGCTATGAGATGGGAAGCTGTGGCTGGAGCTGGGGAAGAAGACCAGAAAGGAACTGTGGCTTTCGTAGAGGAATGTAGAAAAGCAACCTGTAACCCAAGCAGAGCCATTCAAACTGTCCCCCAAGCCCTCACTCCTTATCTCTTGCTGGAATTGTCCACCAAGCAAATGTCTTCTACCAGGGCAGGAGGGGCCCCTCATGCCGTCCTTACAGCTCTGCCCCTTGGAGCACAGACAGAGCAGAGAATAATGGAGAATGACTTTGTAGGGGAGAGAAGACCAACTCTGGCCCAGGCATGAAAAGACACACTTTGTTTGCTCACAGGGTCTTGGAACGTCCCACTTTATTCACCTTAGATGACCATGCCTTTGTGAGGTAAATTCAGGATATCTCAATAGAGCTTATAGGGCTGAGCTGCCCAACACGAAATACAGTAGGCTTCTATCATTTTCCAGCGAATTTAACCTCCTCCACCCTGAGCATCCCTATCCTATGAATAGGAATGTCATTGTTTGCTCGGATTTGGGGACAGGTATCAGCACAGTATCAATGATTACTTGGAAAAGGACCAGATGCCAGCAGTACTTGTTAAGACTTCATAAGTCTATTTTCTCCTTTCCCTCAAATATGACATTTACACATCAAAACCTTCAAAAATCCCATGCTGCAAGCTGCTAAGAGTAAGGCTCAACCATCTTTAATTATAAGACAAGCTGTAAATCAACCACCTGCAAGAGAAATACATTCAGGTGCTTGTTTCTGACTTCAGCAGAATAGGCTGGGTACAAGCAAGGTTATTTTATGTTACAAAAAATTCTCTCTAGGAGAACAAAGGGAGTGGAAGAGGGTTGTAAAACCTTTTAGAAAGTGCCACTCATCTCCAAGACTTCTAGCTAGGTTCCAACAAAAGAATTAGACAGTTAAAAAAAAACACCTACCTTAGAGAAAGACAGCTAGTCAGGAATAGATACCAATGAATTAGAGGTGACATCTTGATTATGGACTCTCTTGTTCAAGGAATGTCATACAATTATCTTCAAAGTAAATAAAATTTCTAGCTTGCAAGGCTAACTGGACACAAATGTAGTCATGCTGGTTTGCACTGTTCTACTTCCAGAGTCCTTCTCAGGCCCCACAGCTAGTATCCTCTCCATGTGTGCTGTGTGACAGGAGAGTAGGTAATAGAAAGAGCCATCAAGATTCACATATGAAAGAAGCCAGGCTGCAGAGGAACACTGAAAACCTGTTCCCACCAAGGTGTCATGTCAAGCAGCATGCTCCAATAAAAGCCCCTGGATTGCTGGATGTGGGAGAAGGCAGGCGATATGTGAATAACCCATAAATGATCATTGTGCTGGGAAAGAATAGGGCATTAAATGCCCCCATCTTGATGAATGTGGGTCAAGGCAAATGATATGTAAAAGACTCATAAAGGGTCATGGTTTGGGGAGAGAACAGGGCATTGCAGGTTTGGACCTGTCCAGCTCACTACCCGACTTCCAACCTGAGAGTGTTCTTCCCTTACTTAATGAGCTGTCTCTATTTCTGCCAATTACTCATGTGTCCCTGGTCCAGTCTTTTCTCTTTGGGTTCAAGAACCTAGAAATCTCAACATATGCCCACCCTCTAGACACATTTCCACATCTATGACACTGGCCTGGAAGAAGGCACAGGCTCCAGGATCTGGGAGACACAGCTCTGTTTTATTCCAAGGACTGGGGATCTCCCTCAAGGTGCTCCCCTCCCATTTCTTCTGCAGAGCAGGAAGAAATTAGAGGCTCTAATGACTCTTGACCTCTTGTTTCACAAAGCATAGAGTTTAGAGAGCTTTGAGTGTAAATGTGGGGCTTTGTGTGTGTGTATGTGTGTGTGTTTTCAATGTTTTTTAAATTAATTAATCAATTGATTTTCTTCTACCTTCCTCCTCTCCTCCCAGCCCTTCCCTCATCCTCCCCTCTACCCTAACCTTTTCCCATCCCTTTCCTTCAGAAAAGTTCAGGCCTTCCATTTATATAAGCCAGCCACAGGATATCAAGTTTCAGCAAGACTAGGCACCTCCTCTCCTATTAAGGCTGGATGAGGCAACCCAGCAGGAGGAAAGGGTTCCAAAAACAGGCAACTGAGTCAGAGACAGCCCTGCTCCCTCTGCCAGGGGTCCCACAAGAAGACCAAGCCAACAACTGCAATGCATGTGCAGAGGGCCCACGTCAATCCAACGCAAGTTCTCTGGTTGGCGGTTCAGTCTCCATGAGCCCTTATGAGTCCAGGTCAATTGACTCTGTGTCTTTTCCCATGGTGTCCTTGACCACTCTGGCTTCCATAATCCTTTCTCCTCCCTTCCACAGGATTTCCAGGGGTTTGCCTAATGTTTGGCTATGGATGTCTGAAGATACGGAACCTGAACCAAGCAAGACTTCCAGAGGAGAGATTGGGACCCTAACCCAGCCACACAACCTCTGACCTACAATTTGTCCTGCTGACAAGATATGCTGGACAAAAGTGGTGCAGAAATTATGGGAGTGGCCAACCAATGACTGGTCCAGCTTGAGACCCATACTATGAGAAGGAGCTCACCCCTTACAGTACCTGGAGGGCCAGGATCCAGAGGCTGGGCAGCCCAGAGAACTAGGATGGAAACAAACATGACTGACAAAAAGAAAAAAAAAAAAAAACAGTTGATGAAATGATCCCTAAGAATATTCTGCTATATTCATAGATTGTGCCTAGCCCAACTGTCATCAGAGAGGCTTCATCCAGCAACTGATGGAAATAGATGCAGAGACCCCAAATGTGTTTTTGAATGAAAGAGGCAATAGACTTGCAGTGTCTTGGGTTTAGATGTTCTTTTTTTTTTTTTTTTTGGTTATTTTTTCTTTATCCCTTGTTTAACTTTCGCTCTTTTCTTTTCTTTAGACTCAGCGTTCACAAGGCTAGGTATGTCTGCATCAGATTCCTCAGTCTTGATGGGTTATGGCACAACTATTTTGGCATCCATACAGAGTAGTCAGTGCTTTCTTGACATTGCGACAGTCTTTTGTGGTATTTTTGATTTTTTTCTTTTTTTGTTTCTTTTTTTTCTTTCTTCATTTACATGGTCCCAGCTGGATCAGGTCTCTGATAGTGAACAGTGATTGCTTGATCTGTTAGGCATCTAGGCAGTGGTACAGTCCTGGCTCGTTGCATGAGTTAGCTGTTTGAACTGGACTTATAGGGATGCTTGGCTCAATCCAGAACGGCCCGCCGCACTGAGTCTATCAGGTAGTTCCTTCAAACCTTGATGAGAGGGGAAGTGGACTGAAAAAAAAAAAAAAATCTGTATTATTAAAAATAATGTAAATACTGCATCACATTCTAAAAATCTAAAAGACAGAGTCTTGGTAAAATATTCAGATTGTGGTGAAGTACTTCTGGAAACACTATAAAAATATGTGAAAAATATTAAAGAATAAAATATATATTCCAAAGGACAGAAAGTTATGAAAAATAGGATAAAATATTTCCTATCTTTTCATACCTCTAAATACAGAAAGAACAAATCCCACTTGATAAAAATCATTGCATTACTTCTTCCCCCCCCTCTCCCCGAAAGGATTTCTCTGTGTAGTTTTGGAACCTGTCCTGGAACTCGCTCTGTAGACCAGGCTGGCCTTGAACTCACAGAGATCCACCTGTCTCTGCCTCCTGAGTGCTAGGATCAAAGGCGTGTACCACCACCACCCTATGGCACTGGACTAGGCCCTCTGGATAAGTGAGACAGTTATTTAGCTTAAACTGTTTAGGAGGCCCCCAGGCAGTGAGCCAGGGACCTGTCCTTAGTGCATGAGCCAGCTTTTTGGAACCTAATGCCTATGCTGAGACACTTTGCTTAGCCTTGGTGCAGGGAAGAGGGGATTGGACCTGCCCCAACTGAATATACTAGGCTCTGCTGACTCCTCAGGGGAGACCTTGCCTTGGAGGAGGTGGAGTGGGGGTGGGTTGGGGAGGAGTCTGGGGGGTGGGAAGAGGGAGGACAGGGGAATCCATGGTTGATATGTAAAACAAATAGAAAATCTCTTAATAAAAAGAAAAGACAATCATTGCATTATAGCAGGCTTCCTAACAGTCCTGTTGTGGTTGTGGTGAGTCTTAAAGGATGATGTTGTCATGTTCAATCCTGGGGCTCTACAGGACTGTGCTCCAGTGAGCTCCTGCCTGAGGGGAAGCAGATGGGAAGTAGAATCCTGGAAAGAATCTGTCTGCAGAGATTGATTGACTAGAACTGAAGTACCTTGGAGGGATTGAAATGTTGCAAGTCCAGAGGCTAATTACCTTATCTTGGGCTAGTTTTAGTCCCCTCCCCCAACAGCCATTCCTTACCCACCTCTGCATCAGAACTAACATCCCATGATTAACTGATTAAAAACCGTTTGAAATCTATTAACTTAGCAGACTACTAGCTTCTACCAATTCCCAAACTGAGAAAACTTGCTTTGATTTGTGACTCTCTTTGTTCTGTAAACTATAAAACTTCATGAAACATCTTCCACATTGGAACATTGGATTCGAGGAGACCTAAATGTTTGTTTCTGGTCTCTGATTATCACTCATATATGCTCTAAGATAATCTGCATCTTTTATTCCTTTGAGATGAGAGCTGTTTTTATTAAAGACAGAGTCACATCATCAGTGGCAATAGCTAGATAAATGGACAGTGGAGGACACAAGGAGAGAGGGCTGCCTGGAACTGCCCATCATCAGAGCTGCAGAGATGGAAGGCAAAACATCTGGACTATGTACAATGTTTGGGGTCAATACACTTAAGATCAGCAGGTATGGCAGGACACACTGTTTGAAGTAGAAAAGGCTTTCTGTCATGGTAATACACACCTGTGGTCTGAGCACCAGAGAGATTCAGGTAGAGGTGAAATAAGGTTCTGGCCAGTCTAGGCTCTACAGGGACAGTCTGTCTGAAAAACGAAGAAGCAGATTAGATTAGATTAGATTAGATTAGATTAGATTAGATTAGAAAATGGTAGAAACCACTGTTTGGTTTACCTGGGACAGATTCTGAAAGAAATTAATACACAGGAACTTGCTGGGGGAGTCACTCAATGAGAGGATTATTTTTGAGGAACACAGCACCAAAGCCCAACTAGCAGAAAGAAAAATAAGATTGGGGGCTCCCTCCAGCAGATCCCCAAAGGGAGCTCTGGAGCTGATGGGTCAAACACAGACTAAAGATGTCCCTAGTGAGGAGCATAATCTTAGAGAAGTACATTCCCTGTGGCTGAAGATGATTCTGGCCAAAGGACTTACTTATAAGGTCTTAGCAGGCAGGACTCCTAAAGCTGGGAGAATGTGTGCTCCATCCTGCAGAAAGGAATACAGATAGCACACTGTGGGTTCATCTGCAGCAGCCACAGTCCAACATTGTCTGTCAAGTCAGCTGGGGCAAGAGAGAGCATCACTTTAACGGAGGAATGCGTCGTTATGATGTGCCAACAAAACTTTGCAAACCTTGAGGATGAGAAAGATATCTTTTTCCTCTGCTTGTCACTCTATAGAGTCAGGTGGTTACTTCCAGTGACTGAGAAATGTATGCTTGCCCCTTCAGTCTTCCAGAGTTGATGTTAGATGGGGTGAGAGAGAAGAGATGACTACAAAGAGCCTTCTGACCTGGTCTGCATTGGTCAGAAGCAGGCATGTAGCATCCAGGGAAGGTAATATTCTCTATGCCAATGGGGTAAGTGGGATTGGTAAGCACCTGCCAATCTCAGGGTCCAGCAGAGATCAGGATCATGGAGTAGGCAACATTGCCAGTATCTAGTACTGAACAGAACATGACCAGGTTTTTCATTTGCTTATCAAAATTAATATTTAAAATATATTGACTTCTGGATTTTTTTTAACAACACTGAGTTGCTCTAAAGTCACAGAACTCTTCTTAAATAGGAAAAGGTGCTCTGTGTATACGTTTCAATGTTTTTACTGAACTGATAGCAAAGCAGCACTTTAGAATCTCTCTCCAACACTTCCTTCTTGGTTTGTGGTTTGGTATTTGTGTAGAACATCTGTCAAAACTAGCAGAGCAGAGAATCAGGGACTTGTGGGCTCATCCCCAGAGTCAGTTCTCTCCAAGGGATTTGAACATGATTCAGAGGGCTTTTGGAAGCCTGCAAAGGTATCAACAGGATGGTGACCCAACACTTCCCATCTGGAATATGCCCATCCATGCAAGAAGGCAGAATAAGGTACCATTTGAACAATGATGCAATCATGATGCATACCAGAATTTCATTTGTGGTTTAAATAAAAATATCATACATGTTGCTATTTATAACAGCCAGAAAGGAAAGTTAATTTGATATGACCTTCTTCCTTGAGCTTCTTCCAGATTAGATGTGATCAGATGCAGCCACCTTCTTTCAAGAGAGAACTTCAAAGGCATGTGTCCAGTGTGCAAACTCACTAGCTGTTTGTTCATCTCTGCAGTAGGAGGGCTGGATATGAAGCTCATTAGCAGAATAGCCCTTCCTTAGAAATCTCTGGTTCTGCTGCAAACCAAGGGCTTACAGAGATTTTCCAATGGATACTTAATGGCAAAAAAGACATTAGGTGAGTAGAAAAGAGGTAGCTATGACTTCTGAATTATGGCCGAGGCAAAATCCTCATTTTTCTGCTTCCTGCAGTGGTTAGATCTAGCTGGAAATGGACACCTGGCAAGAAGTCTTTCCCTGCTGTCTCTCTTCTCCCTCCCACTCCGGCTGAATTCTGACTGAAGAGGGCACTATTCTATTACTGCTAGTCTTTAACTATGCAGGTTTGATTCAAGGCTCTACCCCATATATGTTCCATGTAACATGATGCTGCCTGAGCTCCCCTCTCTCAGAGAAGCAGGAACCATTTGTTGATAGCTTTAGCGGGGTTTCTATTAGAGCCTGCATCTGCAGCCAGAGATTGGAAACCCCTAGCAGCCATGACTCACATAAAAATTCCCAGGCTGCTGTGCAACAGAAAACCGGAATGCTGCAGGATTTTCCTCAACCCTCCTTCCCCACCTTTCTTGCTTCTACCACAACACTGAGGGGAGGGTTGGATGGGAGGAAGGAGCAACAGACCTGATTGGGAACTTTTTCTAGTTTTGGCAGGTCTGAGAATCCCTTCTGATTTCTTTATTTTCAACTCATTTGCATACTCACACTCAGCCATTCAGGGACCACCTGAGCTTTTATAGACCCAGGTTTCACCAGTCCAGTTCTTAGTAAACTTATGGCTCTGTTCAGGACCCTGGCAAGATGAAAGATTCCAAGGTCAGACTCATGGGACCGCGGGAGAGGGAAGATTAACACCTGCTGCTTCAAGACTCATTGCAGAAAGGGCCTTCAAAGACTTGCCTTTGAAATTTGTCAGTCAGACTCCTCCAAGACCTACCTCCATGACTTGCTAGAGAGGTTCTTCCAAGCCCTGCCTTTGAAATACTCTGCCCCTGACACTCTCACTGGTGACCTGCTCCCCTTTGACTGGTGTTTCAAAGAAGGCATCATGAATGTCCACCAAGAGCTTAGACATGTAACTTAACTGGGAACCTAACCTTTCCTCAAGCCCCTGACTTAGCATCTCAAGGCTTTTGAGAATTCAGAGGCACAACACTTGCAACCTCTCTGTTGGCATCTCAGTATCACTCAAAGTTCAGATCCTCTGTTTCCTGTTTTGGATTGTCACACCTAAGCAGCGATTTTCTGTTTTCTTTCTGAAATATTCCCATTTGAATTATTACTGCTTCATGACAAAAAAAAGTTCCTTTGTTTACTTTGTTATCTGCTCAACTCCACTATTGGAGGAAAGGCAAGACACGAACAGGACTGAGGAATCCGCCATCATATAACTACTGTAGCATGACTCAAGCTTGGCCATAGCCATTTGTGGCATCCCAGTGATTAAGAGTCTTGATGTACAGGGCCCCAGCTTCCTTACCTATAATCTTAAACAGGTAGATCCTTCTAGTCTTCATCACAAATCCACCAATTCATGTTTGTGGTGGTGGTGAGTGGCTTCCACCTCTGGAATGAAGGAAATCTTCACTTGAATACCAACAGTTCTGTTCACCAGTGGGTGCTTAAGATAGTCATTCAAGTTCCCAGAGAAAGACCAGAATCAATTGTGCAATGTGCTATGGAGAAATGGAGGGTCTGCTGGTTTAAATGATATGGATCCCTAGAGGCTCATATATTTAAATGCTTGTCCTGAAGTTGGTGGAACTGTTTGGGAATGGATTAGGAGGTATTGTCTTCGTAGAGGAAGTGTGTCAATGGGGGGGTGGATGTTGACATTTTAAAAACCCAAGACCTTCTCAGTTATCTCCTTCCCCTCTTCCCTTTGCCTCATGATTCTCAGCACTGCCCCAAAGCTATGCACACTTGCCTGATGCTATGTTCCCTGCCGCGACAGAAATGGAATCTACCACCTTCTGGAACCATGAGCCACAAATCAAATGTTTTCTTTTATAACTTGCCTTGCTTATGGTGTCTGTTCACAGCAACATAAAATATTCCAGAAAAAAAAAGCATGAATGTAGTAACATGCTTTTAACATATGAGACTAGAAGTGATACTATGACAATACTGGAATCTGTAAGGCTGGAAAGTCTTCTGCCAATAATAACGCTGGTAAGAATGATTTCTGGGGGCTGGAGAGATAGCTCAGTGATTAAGAGCACTGGCTGCTCTTCAAGAGGTCCTGAATTCAGTTCCCAGCAACCACATGGTGACTCATAACCATCCATACTGAGATCTGGTGCCTTCTTCTGGCTTGCAGGCAAACATGAAGGCAGAACTATATTCACAATAAATAAATAAATCTTAAAAAAAAAAGAATGACTTCTGGTTTAGGTATTGTTGTGTATCATTGTCTCTGAATCAAGACATTCCATGCTGGAGGGAGGCTCACTGAGACTTAGGAAGTAAAGAAAATTTAATAAGCCCAGGAAGTAAATAACTTGTGAGCCTCAGGAACTTCTTGAAACATACAGGATTCATAAGCATACCCCACCCATACACACTCCTGAGAGTTATATAAGCTGTAAGGACTGATGGGGAGAGGAGATTTTCAATCTTCCTAAGTGCTTTCAAGTAATGCAGAGGGCTTTGAGGAAGTACCTTTCATCAGTTGTCACGCATGCTGTTGTGGGCTTTTCAGTGATACAATTGCTTTTGTGTCACCTGTGTCCCAGCAAATAACTCTCATGCATATTCCTGTAAGTAGCTCCAATAAAATCATCAGCTTGCTGGGCTGAACTTTGTTGGGATTGTTTCCCTGTTCTGTCATCAGTGCTTTATCTGTAATAAACAGACATTTGATTACATCTCCCCACAGTCACACAACAAACCTCCACCATGGCCTGTCTCTGGGGTTGATCTTGGGGCTAAAAAATACGTGTGTTTAGAACAGATGAGAATAAACAATTGTAGTAAGAATATAATAGATGAGTTTTTTGGACTGTTTTCTTTTAAAAATGAACACTACAAGGCAAGGAAAAAAATAGTCCAGGAAAACAGCAACTGGTTTTACAGAGGAAGAATCTGAATAAATATTTTTAGATACTTAAACCAAATGTTGTAAGGTCTTGTATCACCCAAGCCTATATCATCTTTGAAGCTGCATATGCTGATGTGTGTATGTATGTTTGTGCACTCATACATACACATGTCATTCCAGCAAAATTCCCCAGCTTTGCAGACCTGCTCACACACTGACAGCAATAGTATCAACATCTGTCATTTTTTCACACCAAGAGCAATAGAGCACATTGATATAAAAAAGAAAATGAAGCTTTCAATCAGCTCTGGGTAAAGGGTAGATGTCAAATAACTCTATTTCTAAAATTGGAAACACAGTGCATGTTCAAGTGCTGGAAGGCTCACTCACTCATAAATACAGGGATGCAGCTGGCACCAAGGGGTGGATTTTCTCACCAAGGGGCTCCTTAATGGTAAGTGTCTTTCAGAAAAGTGCCTGTTAGACACTGGGCTAATTTAGCTTCTTGTACCCTACATGGGTCCCAGGATAGGTCCAGTCTTGGGATATAAATTTGGACTGAAAACAGAAGGCTATACACAGAGTCTGTACAGAGGGTCCAGAAGTTGGAATTGACCTTTTGAGACTAAAAAGGAGTGTATCTAGAATAATTTGGAATATGGGTTCTCCCCATCTGCATCTTTGTAGAGAAGTGAGCTGTGAGACCTGGGCTTCGTGGACTTCATACAACTAGAAAATACCTTTGAGGAACTAATCTATGTACTTGATTTTTATTGTGTCTGGTTTTGTTTCCCTTTGCCAATTCATACAGTGTGTTTTCTCTGTGCTTCGTTAGGTCAGATAAATGGCAGGACAAAGAGCAGAGGTCACAGGCAACAGTGATGGCGCTTTCTTTATAAGAATTCACGGAGAGCTGCAGATTGGAGGGAATGTGAAGGGTACAGGAGAAATAGTAGCAGAGGTAGAGTGACTCTGAGAAGGAGAAGAGACAATGGGGCTACTTTCCTCCAAGATCTGGATTATAGCAAATAGGAGGAATAAAAGACAAGCTTCCCGAAACATCCCGCAGAGGATCCAAGAGTCCAGACATGAGTGTTACATTACACCTAGGGAGGTCCCCCACAGCTGATGTTACTCAAGTGTTTGGGAAAATAGGGACAATAGACAGCTTGAGTGTAAGCCGAGCGTGTCTAGAAACAAACACCAAATGCCTTCATCACCTCATAAGTGTGCCTAGTGCCAGGAGACATGGTTTAGCCCTGAGGATTATGATGATCACATTTTGCAGTATGACTGTGGTGAGAGACAGAGTACAGAGTGAGTTAGCATCTACAGAATAGGAAGGATTATGATGATCACATTTTGCAGTATGACTGTGGTGAGGCATAGAGTACAAACTGAGCTAACATCTATAGAGTAGGAAGGCGTCTGCTTTCCTTGTTCTTGGTTTTGTTTTGCACACCTGAGTTTGTGAGCAGGAATTCTAACTTCCTCTGTTTGATACTAACGTTTCTCAAAGAAACTATAGGCTATTACTTTTTATATGAGGCTGCTATAAGAACTGTTTCTGCCCCCTTACACCTGGAGAGGAATTCCCCATACGAGATCCAAAGTACTGGGGAGTTCTGCGAGTTCTGTTCTAGTTCATGTGGCAGTGCCTGCCTTTTCTGTGCTTACCATCAGTTGGGACTAAATATCCTGAGGCAATAATAAATCCCCCACTATCACTTCTGAGGCAGGAGGGAAAGGCAATGGCTTAGTAACCTTGGAGTCTATTTGGTGCCAATCAAGCACGAGATAACACCTATGTGGAAAAATGTGCAGGTTTCAGTCCAGATAACTGAATAATGCTTTTACCTCAGGTTCTGGGCCAAACCACAGTCAATTACCTATCTATCATCTATCTGTCTGTCTGTCTATCCATCCATCCATCTATTGTCTTCATGAGTCTGCTTTATATTGCTTACAATGATGATTGCCTGTTATATCTATTTTACAGGAAACTTTTCTTTTCTTTTCAATAAAAAAGTATTTGAAGGAACTTTCAAATAAGAAAATATTACACAGTGAGATTTTTCTAGACCCAAAGTCTAGTTGTCCCAATGAACTTCTGAACCAGTAGAGTAGCCATTCTGAAGCTGTGGAGTTTCAGACTGGGTTTTACACACTTGCTATCAATTATATTACATGCACTTATCTATTACAAAAAATGAGAAAGTTAATGGCAGAGTTAAAACAAGAAAAATAATTACCTTTATATCCCTTTCACCTGGATTTTCACCAGTCCATTATCTGGATTTCATATTTCCTCATCACCTAATATTTACCCTTTTTTTTATTTTCTCTGTATATGTTAAACTGTAGCCATATGTACATTTTATTACACACACACACACACACACACACACACACACACACACACATACACACATATATATATATAAATACAGGCTAGGATCTCCCTATGAGGGAGAATGTGGATTTTTTTCTTTCTGAGGTTGTATGACCTCACTTAATATTATACATTCTAAGTCTATCCATTTTCTTTCAAATTCTGTGACTTCATTCTTTTAAAGAACTGAGTAGTATTCCATTTTATACACACGCTGGATTTTCATTATCCAGTCATCTTTTCATGCCCAATGGTTCTATACCATTTCCTTGCTATAGTGAATAAAACAGCAACAAACATGGATGCAGACATTTCTTTGACAGGATATGAAGTTCTCTGGAGTAAATAGCTAGGTGGTAGCTCTAGTTTCTACTTTTTGAGGAATATCCAAACTGATATCCACTGATATTAATTTGTACTCACAACCATCCTATCAGCAAATAAGGATTCCTCTTCTCCACAACCTCTCCAACATTTGCCGTCAGATTTCTTGATAATAACTATGCAGAGTGGGCTGAGGTGGCATCTCACACTAGCTCTGTTTTATTTTTACTTTGTAAGCTTTCTTTCTTTCTCTTTTCGCCTTTTCTCACCAAAAAAAGAAAAAATGATTTTTTTACAATATATTCTGATCATGCTTTCCCACCCTCCAACTCTTCCCAGCTCCTCCCCACTTCCTTACCTACCTAACCCCATGCCCTTTCTTTCTCACTCTTTAAAAAATAGTCAGTTATTTTAAAATTCCCCAGTGCTCCAGGTATTTCTCATTCCCTTGAGGGAGTAAGGATTTGTTTCATGCATTGTGGAGCTCGGCTCTTCCATTTAGAGCAAGAGGGTGAAATGGTAAACAAGGCTCTGCCCAAATCCTCATTCATTTTGAATTAAGAAATTTGAACTAAAACTAGCCCTTAATAAATTACAGATAGAAAAATAGAACATGGCCCTCTCATGAATTAATAGGGCATGCATTTAGGAGAATAACAAACTCAAAAATAATGTTTACAATTCAGTAGTTATGAAACATATCAAACTGTTACTCACTTCATTTTGTTCCTTTTGTGTCTCTGATATTTATTTGTCTTAACCAGTAAAGTCTGGTGAAATTGTGACATACTTAAGAATAAAGTAACAATTAAAATCTTACAAATAGGATGTGAGCAACTTTTGAAGTCCTTAATAATGTGTCTCTCTCTGGGAACATACAATTCAAATGGCTTTTGAGGTGGAATATTATTTCCAGCAAGTTTCATGTGGAACCAAGAAATACTATGCACTTCCTACATCATCTCAACTATTTATAGGAGAGAGTTAAGTTTTTTTATACTCTCGAGGGTTATCTTAGTGTTGCAGAAGGCAGCTAAAAGTTATAGGCCGCCAATGCCCTTTGATGTCATGATAAGCATTTATTCTTGCATTTATCACTTGCCCAGTATTGCTGAGTGCCTAATCTATCCCAGTGTGAATGGCTTGACTTTGTAGAGAAATAGGTACACAATACAGAAGCTCTCATGAAGCAAATAGTAGCCATCTTTTCTCAGTATGGATCCTGAAAGGAAGCGAAGGAGGCTAAACTTTTCAAGTAAAGAAAATATGCAAAACTATAAATGTTTATGGGAGAAAACGCAAAGAGACACTATGATATCCAGACTCTAAAATGGCCACCAGTGATCTTTACTGATGTTCATGACCTTGTGAAATATCCTTTAACGATAAAGCAAGATTAGTTTAGGTGACCTATAGACTATAGTGGAAGTGCTGATGTGTTATTGAGCAAGCCTCATCAGAGAGGAAGACACTGTTTTCTCTACTTTGGTCTTATGGACTAGTTACTGTAAAGGAAGTCAGTAACCATATGATAGGGATGAGAAAACTGGGAAGAGGCCCACAAGGAAAAATTGAGATTTCTCATCAACATCCACCAACACATTTCCAGGCATGAGCAGGGGGCTTCTGGGAGAAGTTCAGTTGTCTAGTCCAAATCAAAGATTAAATGACTGCAGGCCCAATTCCCCTCTGACCGCAATCTTGAAAGAGATTCAGCCAGAAGTCCTGAGCCACGATGCTCCTGGACAATACATAAACAACAAGGTGCTAAATTCTTGTTGTCTTAACATGAAATTTTAGAATTATTTGTTACAAAACATAAAGAGCTAGTACAAATTATTTTAGTCTCTCAAATCTAAAGGCAGTTCTGTATCCTTCCTTCCCTTAGTGGACTCAACAACCTACTGATGTCAACTGTGATGGCTAGTTTGATGTTGCCTCTTGACTGTTCCAGAATCAACACTGTGTTTTATGTCTATGAGGATAGTTTCAGATGAGATTCGCATTTGAAACAATGGACTTAATAAAGTGCCACTCTCAGGGTGGAGTATTAGATAATCTCTTGAAGAAGAGGACAGCCCTTAAGGCAGAGGAAGGGAAGGTCCTGCATGGCCTGCTCTCCTCTAGCAAATTCCAGTACATAGACAATAAATAAGAACATGTCTATGATATGTAAGAATGAGTAAGTGAGTTGATAATTTTGTTAGTAGACACCTTTGACTCTCACCATTAAAATTCTAGACACATGCGTCCACCAGGAGGACCATTATATGGTGGTGATTTTGTACAAGTCTGATCCAGGACATCAATGAAAAATCACAGAGGAAGCTGGAAAGAGGAATGGGACTTCTAACATAACCCTCTCCAGGACCTCTGGCTCTTACATTCTGGACTGTAGGCTTGAACTTCCGTCACATGCTGACTGAGCTCAATTGTGGCTCAATTATAATTTATGAATCATTTTGGTTGTCATAGGCCATTATCATAACTGAATGCCTTGGCCTTATTACAGCACCTGCATTCATCCATCTCAAAAAATGGACAGCCAGACACTAAGTGCCTGTTGAGAAAGCCATTCCCAAGCTGTGCAGGTTAGTGCTGGTCTCTGAATACTCCCAGATGGCCTCTCTGGGGTGACATTATAATTTGTGTTCTCCATTCAGAGGAATAATTACAAGACACCCCATTATAACATTTGCATATTTTAACCCCAGTTTGTTTCAACATTTTCTCACTGTATTGTGAGACTTGGATAGTTTTTCTTTTTCTTTTACTTTCTTACAATAATTATTTGCCCTTCAAAAAATATAGTTATGCCTTGTCAAGTTTTGCCTTTCTTAAAAATATTTACAAATACACCAGGAAGTGGTTAAGTTAGTAAACTGCTTGGTTTGCAAGCATGAGGACCTAAATTTGGACCCCTGTACGCAATTAGAAAGCCATGGAGGATCATGTGCCTCAGGAACCCAACCCGAGCAGATCCCTGGAGTTTTCTGGCTAGCCAGTTCAGTAGAATTGATGAGATTCAGGTTCAGTGAGACAACTTGTCTCAAAAAATAAGGTGGCTGTTAGATACCAGCTTGACTTTCCTGTGTTCAATGAGTCAAGGTGCTGCCTACTATTCACCTTATGCTTTGAGATAAGTTCTCTCTCTGAACCTGAACCTGTCACCAAATCTATTCAAGGTGGATATCTAGAACACTCACCCTTACTGGAAAGTGTCCATCATACTGGAGGATACTTTGCTTTCTATCAAAGGAGACAGGTAAACACCATCCCAGCTACACACCCTCTGATCTGCCTGCAAAAGATATACTGGTGAAATAATGGCACTGAGATTGTAGAATAAAATCTGCTTGGATTTAAGGCCTAGAACCTGAGAGTAGAGAGGCCATGGGTCTAGAGAAAAACCAAACACTACTGTTCTGCTAAAGGAATATAGCAATAAAGTGACTTCTAATGACATTCTGTTAAACTTACTATCTTGTTCAGCATGGGAACAAATACAGAGACTCACAACTGGACAATGTACATAGACTGAGAGAAGACTTTGGAACACTCAGTCCTAAATGACATGTCTTTATCCTCTCCTCAGGGCACAGGGAACTCTGAGAAGAAGGAGGCAGAAAGACTGTAAGAGCCAGTGGGGATGGAAGACACCAAGGAAACAAGGCCTTGTAGACACAAGAGGACTGTCACACACATGGACTCACAGAGACTGAGGCAGCATACACAGGGCCTGCATAGGTCTAAGCCAGATGGGGTCCCAGGGCCAAGCGCCGGGGGGGGGGCGTAGATAAAAGCTCCCATTCCTAACACAGAAGTGGGCTCCAGCTGACAACCACTCACCAAGGGAAAGTTAGTTTTTCCAATGGGATCTCACGGGGTACACAAACCACACATAAGGGCGGGACCCAGGCACAGCAGTAGATGGCAACACAAAACAAAGCCAGTGCAACTTTGGGAGGGTTTTGTCTCCCAGTGCTTTGGCTGGGCACTCTTTTCTTTACAGGTGTTTTGCTTACATATCGTATTTTCCAGGTTTGTGCTTTTATGAAATTTCTGTGTGTGTGATTATGTGTGCTTTTTCACCACTTATTTGTTTTATTATATTCAGGCTCATTTGTTTTTATTTTACCTTATTTTTATTATTTTGTCTTTTTTAAAGATGCCTTTTTGTTTGCTAATGAGAGAGCAAAAAAAAGGCAAGGATTTGAGTGGGTGGGGAGGTGGGAAGGATCTGGGAGGATTGGAGGAAAGGAAACAGTAGTCAGAATATATTGTATGAAAAAAATCTATTTTTAATAAAACAAAAATTAATGAGGTGGATGAGCAGAGAATATGGGGTGCTCAGGCCTCTGGCTTTTGAGGGACCAGGAGAACCATGAAAGCAGTCCTCCAGCTCCAGCAGGTCAAGAGAGCATGAGGAATTGAGGCCTCTAGCTCCCGCGGGACCACAGACCACTGGGCAACAAGGCCTCTGGCTTCCGCAAAACCACAGAGTACCCTGTGACAAAGACCCCAGCCCAGCAGTCTCAGAGGTAAGAATATGACTCAAGATTGTTCTTCAGTGTTCCAAGGGACCCTTGAAAGACTGGAACTTTGATTTCAGTGGTTTCTAAAGTCAGTGGTGAGGTATAGTTCTGATTTCTGGGGTGCCAATAGTCACTGCAGGACCTCAAATGTATACTAATGGGGTCCTCAGAGGTTTTGTTGAACCTATGGCTCTAATAACATACCTTAGATAGTAGAAAGACTTAATGGGTCTGTTTAGTATCCTGCCTTCAGCAAGTTCATAGTCTCCGAAATGTGGCCAAGCACTTGACTTCATCTGGTTCCCTCGGTGATTGGTGTGCAGGCCTACCTTTTGTTCTTTTGGCACACAGCCAGTGAAAGACATTTGACAGTCAACATGGAGTCTCACTAGTCCCTATAGTTGAACTTCCTGCAGATATTCTTCCAAGAAGAGTCACAGAAAACAAAATATCCCAATAGGCTGAGAAAAATTAGATGTCAAAACTGAAAGAAAACCTACTCCAAGAGGTACATAAAACATGATAAATGAACACAAAAATATGACATAAGTACCACTCATGACTAACCAACCTGCTAAGGAATCCAAAATGACAAGCAAAGCTTAAATGACAGAAAGAATTCAGTTGTTGTTGTTGCTTTTTAAAGGATTAATAACTATACAGAAGATCAAACAAACAAATGTATGAATTAAGGAAACCTATTCAAAACATTGACAAAAGTCTCCAAAGTGGATGTAATAGTAAGTCAATTGAAGCTAAAAGTCCAAAATATTGAGAAAATATTTATCAATGACATTGAAACATTGCATAGCAATAAAACAGAAATATGTGAAATAGACACGACCAATCAAATTAAATCCATAACAAACACCATAATTAATAGACAAGATCATGTAAAAGAGTGGTTCCTAATTTCCCTAATGCTGTGACACTTTAATACAGTTCTTCATATTGTGGTGACCCCCAACCATAAACTTACACCATTGTTATTTCACAACTATAATTTTGCTACTGTTATGAATTGTAATTTAAATATCTGATATACACCCCAAGGGTTCCTGATCCACAGGTTGAGAACCTGTGATGTAGAGGAACAAATTTCATGGAAGAAGGACAAAGTTGAGACAATTAGACATGTGAGGAAAAATTCATAAACCTGGGTGATATTTCCAAGTCTGGGACACATCCAAAGGGCAATACATTAAAAAATGAGGATACAATCTCAAGACCTGAGAATTAGCAGTAAAGAAGAAGGAAGAGGTCAAATTAAATGGAATCGACAGACTATTTAATGAAATTATTGCAGAAAACTCCCCAAATTTATAGAAAGTGGTAGGCATCCAAACACAAGAGGTATATAGAACATTCAATAGTCATGACCACAGCAGAAACTCATCATGACATATAGTTAGGCTATCAAAAGTAGCAAGCAAAAATATGATATTAAAAGCAGCAGAAGAGAAACAACCACTCACATTCAAAGTCAGGAATAGGACAATTAAAACCTATACTTTACATTGGCATCCATAGAAGCCAGAAAAACATGAAATGAAATATTCCAAGCTTTGAAAGTAAATAAGAGGGAACCGAGGATTCTATCTTTCAACACTGATGGAGAAATAAAGGGTTTCCAAGATAAACACAAATTAAGGTAATTCATGACAATCAACCCAGCCCTGAAGAAGGTTCTTAATGGAGTATGTTGCAAGGAGGAAGAAGAAAGCTTGCCTCCTTGACCTGAATACAAGAAAGTATATGCTCCCTGAAAGCAACAGAGGAACAAACTAGATGTGGGAAATAACCATGTCCAATGCAGAAACTCAGCAAACCCTCAAAACTAATACAGGTGAAGGAAAAGAAACACCAGTAACCCAGACAAACAGAATATCTGTAACAAATCCATGAAACAGAAAACTCCTTTCTGTAACAAACTTAAATGTAAATGGTCCCCAACTCACCACTAAAATAACAGATTAAAAACCAAGAAACAAACATATGTTGTCTCCAAGAAACACACTTAGCTAGCAAAGATATCCAAAATCTTAGTAACAAAAGGTTGAAAAACTATCAAGCAAATCAAACATCTAAAGAAATAGGTGCAGCTCCCCTGACGTCAGAGTAGACTTCAAACCTAAACTAAGTAGAGGAGACTGCTACGAGGAGAAGCAGCTAGTCTAGAAGATAGAACAATTCTAAACTTTTATGCCCTGAAGATGGGAACCTGGGATTTCATAAAACTAATGCAATGAAGCATAAAAGACCACACCGTTCCTGACACAGACTGGGAGGCTTCAATACTCCACTCTCAATACCCTACTTTCCATACCCTACTTTCATATTCTTCTAAACTAGAAACAAGCAAAGAAGCTTCAGATCTAAAAATTTAACTGGACTCGACACACACATATATAAAATTCTACCCAAAAAGCAAGAAATACCCTCGTTTCTTAGTAGCTCACAGCCCCTCTCCAAAATAGATCGTATCACAGGACACAAATCAAGTATCAACAAATATTTTTTAAAAACTAAGATGATTCCTTGTGGCCTATAAGAACACACTGCAATAAAACTAGAAATCCACAATAAGAGAAAGTATAGAAACCACAAAGTATTTGGAAACTAAAGGATACATTTTCAGAGGAACAGTACTCATCTAAGACATCATAGAAGAAATTCCTGGTGACTGACCTATCATGTGGAGGCATGGGTGGGAGAGAGATGTCCCTCCTCCCTAGCCCATCTGCACCTGAGGCAGGTGGGAGAGCTGGCCCTGAGGTCATAAGACCAGGAGTACAAGTCCTGCCCCTCATCTACTGCAGTGCTTGGGAGAGTGGCCCCTATGCCACATTGGACAACACAGTAGAGCTGGTCCTGAAGGTGTGGGAGATCTGATCCTGAGGATATTAAAGCAGGAGAACAACACCCCTCATTGCTACCCACCCCCACCCCTGTGCACCCATGATTGTAAAGGGTGAACTTGCCAAGGCAATGCAGGAGAGCTCACCCTTGTGATGAGGACAAGGGAGAGCTGGCAGGCTGACCAACCTTGCGACTTTTCAGGCCCAGAACCAGGGTTATTTGTTGGCCCACCCTAATATCCACCACATCTGTGATCTGCTGGAGTAAGTGAAGGGACCCGTTCTGATGACCCAAAGCTGCAGGATTTCTACAACACAAGGCAACAGCAGAATAACCAAGAGGAGCTCCAGTGAGGGCCCAGCATCAATAGTGTAGCAGAAACCAGAGGCCTCGAATTAGACCAGTGACTCTTTGCAATGAACACTTGCAAGTAAATATATATAGACAAAAGGGTTTACTTCATGCCTCATCATGTCACACAACAGCTTCTATGATGAGATTCCCCCTTCTCCTTTTTCCTTTTCTTTTTTCTTTTTCTCATAAATGTTATTTGTGGGGGTTGGGGTTGCAAGGACAGAGGGTGGGTACACAGGAATGGGAATGAATGGGATCAAGATCCATGATGTGAAAGACACAAAGATTAAATAAAAAGAAAGTAAAAATTAGTTTACAAACTCTTAACAAATCTGACAAAAATAGAGAAGACAGAAATTAACAAAATTAGAGACTAAAAACAGGTCATTACAGCAGGCTTTAGTGAAATACAGCCCATTATTAACATGAAATCTTATACTCTCAAAAACTAGGTAACCCAGAAAAAAATAGAAGCATTTCTAATTGTATACCATCTACCAAAATTAAACCCAAAAGACATAAATAGCTTAAATAGAACCATTAGAAGTAATGAGATCAAAGCTGTAATCAAAAGGCTTGCCTCATAGGAAAGCTCAGAAAGAGACAGACTGAGTGCTGAATTCTATCAAAATTCCAAGGAAGATATCATACCAATAATTCTTAACTTGTTCCACAAATCATAGAGTGAAGGAACACTATGAAATTTCATCTATTAAGCCAGTATTTTTTGATACCCAAACCAGTTAAGCATATAATAATGAAAAAGAAAAGAAAAAGAAAACTAGAGACTAATTTATCTGATGAACATAGATGCAAAGATTCTCAGCAAAATAATTGAGAATCAAATACAGGAACTCATTAAGAAAAGTATATATTATGATGAGGTTTGCCTTCATCCCAGGAAGACAAAGCTGTTTCAACATGTCTAAATCAATAATTGTAATAAACTGTATAAATAAACTTCAGGACAGAAATCACATAATCATTTCAATTATAACTAAGACTCTTGACAAAATTTAACATGTCTTCATGATAAAGTCATAGAGATGTTTAGAATAGGTAGTACATACCTCAAAATAATAAAGGTGATACACAACAAAATTTGCCATGATTACATTAACCTGAAAGAAACTAGTATCATTCTTCTAAATCAAGAATGAGGCAAGGATGCCCACTCACTGCTCTCTTATTTGAGAGAGTGCTAAAAGTCTTAGCTATAGCAATTAGACAAGACAAAGACAAAGAAGGGATAAAAACAGGAAAGAAAGGAGTCAATTTATCCCTACTTGCAAAAGATGAGATTCTTACATAAAAGATTCCATAAAGTCTATAAGAAAACTCTTGGACCCAATTAAAATGTACAGTTTAGTTATAGGATGCAGAATCAACATTAAAAAATAATGCATATATATAAACAACATACTCTTAGGGAAATAATTAGTAAAATTATACTATTAAAAATCTCCCAAATATGTATATGGAACATAACTAATCAAAGAGAAAGAACACTGCAGTAAAAATTTGAAGACATTGAAAAACATTGAAGAACTTCTATGTTCTTGGATTAGCAGAATTAATATTTTGAAAACAACTAGACTACAAAAAATAATCAGAAATTTAATGCAGCAGCTACAAAAAAAAAAAAAGAAAAAAAAATCAAGAATCCACATGGAACAATAAAAGACCACAAACAGCCAAAACAGTATTAAGAAACAAGTTTACTAATAGAAGCATTATAATATTTGACCTCAAGTTATACTAAAGAGCTGTAAAGATCAAGACAGCCTTGTACTGGTAGTACTGGTGTGTGTGTGTGTGTGTGTGTGTGAGAGAGAGAGAGAGAGAGAGAGAGAGAGAGAGAGAGAGAGAGAGAGAGAGAGAGAGACAGACAGAGAGAGAGAGAGAGAGAGAGAGAGAGACAGAGAGAGAGAGAGAGAGAGAGAGAGAGAGAGAGAGAGAGAGAGAGAGAGAGAGAGAATGAGAATCAATGGGCTAGACTAGAGGACCCAGAACTAAAATGATAAAACTATGCCCACTTAATTTTTGACAAAGGAGACAAAACTTACGCTGAAAAGCCAGTTTGACAAATAGTACCAGCAAAAATGTGAAATCTACCTGCAGAACATTGAAGAAAAAAAATAGGTTCATATATTTCATCTTGTATAAAGATCTATTCAAAATGGATCAAAAATATTAATTTAAAGCCTGAAACTTTGAAGCTTCTAAAACAAGACTTGAGGAATATTCTTCAAGACACTGGGGTATGCAAGAAACTTCTGAATGGAGTATACATAGCACAGGAACCACTACCAGTTATCAACAGTATGTGAAATAACACTTTCAATGTGGCAAAGGGAACTATCACCAGAGCAAACAGCCCATCATCAGCTATGCTTCAGACAGGGTCCTGATATCCAGAACTTACAAAGAATTGCAGAAATTAAATATCAAGAAAATAAAATCACAAATCAATAATGGGCTAATGCATTGAACATACAGTTTAAAAAAAAACCAAAACCACAAATGTTTAATAACTACTTTTAAATATGTTCAACATTTCTAGTTACTAGGAAAATGCAAAATAAAATTACTTTGAGACACCAACTCATTCCAGTCAAAATGCCTGTCATCAAGAACTCTAACACAGTGTTGGAGATGATGTGGAGACAGAGGAATCTCTATTTACTTCTGGTGGGGGTGCAAATTAATGCAGCCATTCTAGAAATCAATTTGGATATTCCTCAAATATTAAAATTAAAACTACCATATAATCCAGCTATTTTTTTCTGGGCATGTACCTAGAGAACTCCACGCCTACTGCAGACAAATTTGTACGCTGTGTTTATTGCTGCTCTATTTACTATAGCAAGAAAATGGTACCTACCTAGTTGTCCACCATGGAAGACTTGTTATTTTTCCATCAGCACAGTGGCTGCACCTGAATTTAATGCTGTTTCAAGCAGTAATTGCAGCTCTACAATTACTGGCTCACTTCTCAGGCAGCAGCTAGGTGGGACTTTTACATCCTGCCAGATTCGTCTCATGCCACTACCACCAAATGCAGTTTTTAACTAAATCTCTATTGTTCTGTATATCAAGAAAGACTCAGGAGTCAGAGGCTGGTGTGAGAACCTGCTAGCTCAGGGAGGTTGAGGATCAACTAGCTGACCTTCCCTCTTTGCTGGTGTTCAGAAAAAGCACCCTCTGCTCCAGCAAACCAAGAAAGACTGCCACACTCAAAGTCCCTCCCTACTACTTCCTGTGCTTCTCTCTATCCATCTTCCAGACTCCCTCTGACTCTCTATGATTAGTTTCTGTCAATTAGCTACTGGCTCTACTTCCTGATCCAAGGTGATTTTATTTAATTAATGCAAAAGCAAACTTGTGGTTCATAGTGTGATCGAATATCCCACAACAATGATTAATGACAGTCTGTTACATGTATAATTTGGAATGCTATTGCAGTCTAAAGCAAAATGAAATTACAATTATCAGGAAAATAGAGGGACTTAGAATTTATAATGTTAAGCAAGACCACACGATCTTAGGAAGAAAGAAAGCATGCTCTTCTTTATAGTTGGGTCTTATCCTTATATATAAATGTATATATGTAGACACACACAAAAAACATGTATACCACATATATAAACATATATAATGCATGTGTTTACATATATGTAAACAAATGTATATGCACATACAGAATAGCATGTAGAAAGGAGAACAAGAAAGGCTAAATGTTAGATGAGGAGGAAGGATAAAATCCAGGTAATGGATATAAGCAATAAAATATTAAATAAAACTGTTTAGTTTTAACTCTGTCATTGTTTTTTCATATTTTTGTTGTATAAAAGTATAAAAATGTAATTGATAGTGAACAAGTAAAATCTACTGTGAGTCTCCACAGCATCAGATGTGTAGCTCATTGAGATGCACACACTTTGGATCTGTAAAACAACATAATGTTCTTTTATTTACAGGCTCTGTACAACAAAATTTTACTTATTAAAAAAATATAGCAATCTGGAATGTGATTATGAAAGACACCTGATTCCCACTTCTGACCTCCACTTGTATGTGGACACATGTATATACCTACAAAAATGAACAAACACATGAAAACACACACACACACACACACACACAATCTATAAAAGCAAAGATGAGATGTATAGACTAAATGATAGCATATGTAGATATTATGCTTATTTAAAATACCAGTTCTAAGTTCAAAGATAAAAATTTAAGAAATAAGGGTCTCTAATAAGAGTTAATAAATGATCTAAAATTGCATTTGCAAGTCCATGATTCTTGCTAAGTAGTGTTGCTACTTTGGAAGCATTACCTAACTGGGATGAGTGTTGCATGCCCACATTCTGAGTTACTTTGACTAAGTTGGGAGTATATAGCCTGAGGCCAGGAGTCAAAGGCCAGACTCCATTTCAGGAACAACGGCCACAATAAAAACCTTGTCTGTTGGCAGTTAAGATGTGCATTCTGGGATGAAGTCCCCTTACATACTTTCAGTTGTGCTAAGCATGTTCAAGAAGCCTTGTCTGCTGTAAGGAACAGGGACTAACATGAAAGAACTTCAGGTAAAAGAAGATTGTCAAATAAGTTTTGCTTGATTCCATAAATAAGATATAATTACATCATCTACCCCTTCCCTGTCCTTCCTCTAACTCCTCTCATGTACCCCAATTGTTTCTAAAAAAATCCATGGGCTTTATTTCTAAATACACACACACACACACACACACACACACACACACACACACACACACACACAAATATCCTAAATATACAGATTCAACCTGCTTAGCCCATCTAAAGTTACTTGTGTGCCTATAATTTCAGAACTGACTACTTAGTATTAGATAACCCACTGGTGTGCTACTGGTTGCCTGTAATTCTTTGTCTAGAGTTGGAACCCCACCCCCTCCTCCATGTTAACACGTGCATTCGTGTCATACTTATTCAGCTCTTGATTAGGGCAACCATATTGATGGTTCATGGATATAGCTTCTCTGACATTTCTAGGAGACCCAATCTCACAACAAATTCCTGTTCCTCTGGATATTACAATCTTTTCACTCTTCTTCTCCAGTGAGTAGTGAGAGAACTTCTAGTTTCTTTGTCATGAAGCTCAGCACTGTTGCACTTCATGAAGGTTTTGGGCCTCCCTTCCATGGACCAATTTTTCTGTATAGCTTCTTAACGAGTTTCTACCAATTGTCCTCTTCTTCCACCCATTCTTCCTGCTATATGAATTCATTTGAATTGTTCCATCTTCAAGTCAACGTTTTGTGCTGGATTTACTCTCTACCTCTAATTCTAATTCAAAATTATCTGTGCCCAAACTCTAATTCCTGGGAATGGAGCCTCAGTCTCCCAGACCATCTTTCTGAACTAGTTCTCACAAAGGATGGTGAGGTGCTAGCCTATGTTTACCATGATTTGGGTGAAATGTCCACTGTGTTTTGTT
Organism: Peromyscus leucopus; assembly: GCF_004664715.2. Taxonomy (NCBI): domain Eukaryota; kingdom Metazoa; phylum Chordata; class Mammalia; order Rodentia; family Cricetidae; genus Peromyscus; species Peromyscus leucopus. The sequence goes on along the minus strand of NC_051069.1, from coordinate 47,976,491 downwards.
CATCTGTGACAGTGCTATACATGATCATGTACTATAAGAATACAAGGGACAGGGACCAAGGATCTATTGCAACAAGGTATAACTGAAGCATAAACTCATTGTTGCCTTATGCTGAGGTTTGAGTCCTATTCGTATGAGTTCCTGTTGTTTCTCTGCATCAGAAATAATACTCTACCACTAAGTGAGCTCAAAGGAATTATTCAGAAGAAGTTTGACACAGGTTTACCTTCCACCAACTCAGTTTCTTGAAAGTAGTATAAGATGTGATATTAATCATCTTTACAAAATATCTTCAGAGCTACATCTAGATTGGCATTGATTAAATAACCAGGGCCCCACTTGTCCAAACTAACTCATAACACAGATTCATTCATATTTCAGTTAATGAGGCAATAGGAAATTGGGTCCTATTTTAATCAAGTGGGCATAACCACAGGTATGGACTTCATTAACAGAAATGAGATCAGTATAGATTATCACATAAACCACCTCTTTGGCATATTAATGATGTTATGTGTTAAATACACACCCAGAAATTTGCCACAATTCATGTGTTAATGGCATTTAGAAGTGGGGTCTTTGGAGATAGAGTTAGATGAGGCTACAAGGGTAGGCGTGTGCATAATGTTATTAGTGGCTTTAAAAGAACAAGATTTGAGCTAGGTCTTTTGTGTGGCATGTGATATTACCTACCAGGTGATGAGGACCTCAGCAGGTGTTGACACACAAATCTCTGCTCATGGGAATGCTTGCTTCATCTAGTTTGTAATGGCAACACAACCACAATTTGTCTTCCTTTTATCTTGGCTTTGAGTGAAGGATTAGTGAATATAAAAGATAAAAAACATGAATAAATTCATAATATATATGTATAATATTATAAACAATACTCTTAACACATAATAATGATCAACAGGAATTAAACATGGTTGCAATTTCTAAATAGTATTTCTTCTTCTCAGAGTTATATGTTATTAATTCATCCAAAGAATATATTTCACTTGTTACCATACAGCAGATATTTCTGGCTCTAAGTATACTGAGGTTATGAACAACATGTAACAGATTATGCTTTCACTGAGTTTGCTTTTAGTATATCCAGAGGAAGGAGGCAAAAGGACAGACAAACACATAAAGGCTAAAGATAGTCATGGTGTAAAAAGTCCCCTGAAAACAATAAAATAGAATATAATGGAGCACAGTTAGTGGGAGTGAGCGCTCACGTTCCCCTCTCCCTGAGGTGAGATTTGAGACAAACTCTATAAAGCAGGGGAGACCTTCCCACATAAAAACATGGAGTCCCTATTATTGAACTCATATTTCTATTTCTGAAAGTGAATACATATGTACAGAAGCATCTGTTTCCTCATTCCCACTCCCTGATATCTTTTCTGTACATGTTGTCTAGACTCTCGGTTGGCTGTTTGTATTTGGCTCCAGCACTGCTGGCTCTTGCTGGGCTCACAATTAACTGCATTCATAGTTTTACACTTATTCTTTTAAAGGGAAGAACCAGCTTTTCCCAGTTTACCTGCTCTCACAAGTGCTGGCCATCCATGGCTTAGCTTGGCTGCTCTTGAGTGGACTACCTTTTGTCCAGTTAGCTATGGTAGTTTTGAAGAGAATCAGAGTGGGCTATTATTCAGAGGGGTTGTTTCATGTGAAAAGTGCTCTTAGATTCCTACTGAGATGTCTGGAATTAAGTGCTCACTCTTTAACCAGATGCTATGTTAGAGATGAATATGGTATGTGTCTTAGTTACTTTTCTGTTGTTACAATAAAACAACATGACCAAGGAAACTTATAAAGTAAAGAGTTTAATTTGGCTTATGGTTCCAGGAGGTTAGAGTCCATGGTAGTTAGAGAAAAGGCTGAGGGCAGGAACATCTCAGAGCTTACTTCTTGAACCACAAGCAGGAGGCAGAAAGACCAGTGGAAATGGAAAAAGGGGTTTGAAACCTCAAAGGCCACTCCCAGTGCCAAACATTCTCCAATAAAGCCACATTTTCAAATCCTTCCCAAACAGTTCCAATAACTGGAAACAAAGTATTCAAACATGAGTCTATGGGGGCCATTGTTATCCACCAAAATGTAGATCCATATCAAGTGGAAGAGTCCTTATAGTATCATCATGTATACAAAATTCTTAACCTTCCACACTATCCCTGGGCCTCTTTATATGTATCTAGCCTGCCCCTTTCTTCCATTTACCATCCATTTAATAATAAAGGGAGAAAGAGAAAAGGAGGGAGGAAGGATGGAAGGAAGGAAGGAAGGAAAGAAGGAAAGAAGGAAGAAGGAAGAAAGATGGAAGGAAAGAAAGAAGGAAGGATGGAAGGAAAGAGAGGCCTAGGCACCATTATGATGTACAAGTATGTGGTGGAAATATGGGAGGGAAAGAGAAGTGGAGCAGTTGGTGAGCCATTGAGAGAGATAAAACTGGAGATACCATGGTGATGAGGAACAGGCCAGGGTTTGTGTTGATGTGGCCCTTGTTGCCAACAGGGGCTATTTGAATGTTCATGGTCTTGGCTGCAGCCTGAAGTTATGTTGAGGTCTGAGGGTCATGTTGAGCTGACCCAGCCTCTTGCTGTGTGTGTGTGTGGGGGGGGTGGAGGTGGAGTGGGGGGCACGGGGGGATGGGGCTTGTGCCTGGTGGATGCCTCAGGCTGACCAACTCAGCTATCATCAAGACCCACATCCAAGGCCTTGAATTGTCCCACCCCAACATCTACCCCATCTATGAGCTGCTAGAGTATGTGAAGGGCCCAGTCCTGAACATATGCGCAGGATCTCTGTGACTGGGTAATAGCATGATATCGGAGAGAAGTTTTGGTGCGGGTCCAGTATTGATGGTGTAGCAGAAGCCAGAGGCCTTGAACCAGACCAACAACTCATGACAAGGAACATTTGCAAGTAAAGCTGTTTGGGCAAAAGGGTATATACTATATGACAAACCACAGCTTCCAATGCCACTATGATGAACAAATATGTGATGGAGAGGTGGGAAAGATGAGGAACAGAGTAGAACATGCACAGCTGTCCTGGAGACACAACAGCTGTGACAGCTGTGACAGGTATGAGATAAGGCTGTGGCTGATAAAGGAACAGGTCATTGCCCAGAGAGGTTGGTGAGATTTGTTTTTAATTTTAATTTTAAATTTTATTTTCTATTGGAGGCTGGAGGGAGATTACAGGGTGGAGGACAGATATGGAATGACTGGGAAATGAGTGGGATTGGGTGCTGATGTGAAATTCCTGAAGAATCAATTTAAAAAGTTATGTTAAAAAAGAATGTAAGAAGTACATTTTCTGTATATTTACTCTATTCCATTTAAAATAGAAATCTATAGAGTTTAAATTACTTGTCCAGAATTGAGTTCTAAGTTTCTCTGCCTTGTGTTTGGAGTATATTCATCTCACCATACCATCATGTGCATCTCCTGAAGGCAGCAGTTCTCAAAGTTCGGAGAGTTTTGATGCAAAGAAAACATGTTTACCAATGTGTGCAAATACTTTTGGTTGTCATGACTTGAGGGATAGTGGAACCAGCAACCTCTAGTGGGTCAAGGTCAAGCCTGTAGGTAAATATCCCATCATGCTTTGATGGTTCCCATAACAGTTATCCATAGCAATGCTGTCATGTTGAATCATAACCTTACCCTAGAGCAGTGGTTCTCAACCTGTGGGTCAGACACCTTTAGAGGGTTGCATATCAGATATTTACATTATGGTAATGTAGCAAAATTACAGTTATGAAGTAGCAATGGAGTAATTTTATGGTTGAGGGTCACTACAACACGAGGAACTGTATTAAAGGGTTACAGCATCAAGAAGGTTGAGAACCACTGTCCTTGAGTATGAGAGACACTTAGGATCAAGATGTCTTATGATGCCATTTGAACCCTCTCTTCCATCTCTCCATCTCAAACTATACACAGCTACTAAAAGTGACAAAATTTCCTTGCTAGGTAGAGAAAGAGACAACGTTTTGACTTGAATCAGCAGAAGACATTGCCACATGGCAGTGTGGTCATGCACCTCATTGCACAGTCAACCATCATCTTTTTTTATTTACATATGGTATTAGGCAATACCACCCCATTCATAGCTCAGAGGTATGTTAGACATTTAATAAAGGCACATGCCCTTTAAAAGTCATCATATCTCCACCAGGACCTGTATATTATAGCAAATAATTTCTCTTGAACTTGAGATATGTCCTGGAATGATTTCAATTTGTTTTCCAGACATATAAACATAAATCACTATTTTATTGACTTGAATCAGCAGACCATTCCTGCCCTGCAATAAATGTTTTCCAGCATGAAAACCTGTTTTCACTACAGACAGTTCTTTCATTTTCCAAGGTCATAAACAGAAACAATGACCCTTGACAGGCAATGAAATCCATAATATTACATGTGGAAGTTTTGATATTTTTTACTGTATTATATCAATAAAACAAATTACTGGATAAAGGAAATATAAATTAAATATTGCCTGACTTAGCTTAATGCCTTCCAAAAAAGAACCTAAGGTGAGTATTTGTCAGTAGCTAATTTGAGAATGTGATTGCAGGAGAAAAGGCCAATGTCTGGCATGTGGAATGGGAACAAACAGCATGGATCTTTGTCCAGAGGATGACTGTCCCCTCCATAACGTGAACTTCTGAGAAACCACAGGATGTTCATCTTTGGATCCTCTGTCCAAGTACTGAATAGTCTTGGACAATAGTCTCCTATCTGGCAACCCTCATTGGTCAGGCTGCTCTGCAAAGTATTTGTTTCCTTACATCTAATTGTGAGTGCTGCTGACCCCAGAGACCCCAAGCACAGGAGGCATCAGGAAGCAAAAGCAACATGGTAAATTTCACCTGGAGGAAAATTATAGGGACCAAGTGGAGAGCTTTGTTGTATACCTGTTGTGGTGGCTGCAAAGAGAAGTAAAGCCTAGGGGTCCTGAGGAGATGAACAAGAGGGTATCTGAATAAAAATACTTTAATAGCACATTTAGACTAATTTTAGTTATATACCTGGACAAGTTCGCTTTTTATTATTGTGATAAACACTGTGACTGAAAGCAACTTTGGGGAAAAGGATTTACTTCATCTGGCAGCTTATAGACCATCATGAAGGGAAATCAGGTCAGGAACTCAAGGCAGGAACTTAGGAGCAGGAACCGAAGCAGAGGCCATGGAGGAGTGCTGCTTACTGGATTGTTTCCTATGCTTGCTCAGCTTGCTTTCTTGTAGAACCCAGAACCATCTATCTTGGCGCAGCATGAGCTACAGTAGGCTGAGGTCTCCCATGTCAAAAATATGCCCGGAGACTCACCTACAGGCAATCTGATGGAGATAATCCTCCAATTAAGGTTCTCTCTTTCCAGATAATTCTGTGTCAAATCAAAACAATCAAACAAATAGAAAATAAAAAATTCCCCAGCACATATTATCTTTACATATGTAGTGCACATAATAAATATATAGATGTCTGACACATTTGGTATACACTCATATATAACTCTGTAATGTCATCATGCATTTGTATATCTATCTTATGTCAAGCAAACAAAAAATAAATCAGCACATTACCCTTACACATGTAGTGTACATAATGAATGTATAGATGTCTGAAACACTTGGTATATATTCCTATATAACTGTATTATCACCAGGCATTTACATATATATTTAGTACACACATTCATGCATGTAATTTGTAAGTATATAATGTAAAATTTTTTTACAAGTATGTTATTCATAATATGTGATACAATAATAGATATTTTCTGCTCTTTTCTTACCTATAATTTATCAGTATAAGAAGAGTGGCTATGTTAATTTTTGCTTTACCTGAATGGAATTAACATTTGACATTGAACTATATGACTGCACCTTTTCTTGGAGGAACGTGGTGCCTTCCAGTGGTTGGTAGGTTCTTGTTTTCTTTGGAAAAGATATGCACTATTGTCTCTTTTAGCTGCTTGAACTGATGATGTAGATACTTCTGTTTAAATTCTGCTTCCACAGCTCACTAGCTTTAATCAGACTCTGCAAGTTATTTAAACTTTCTTGTTCTGACTTTTTACCAGCAAAACAGAAACAATCATAGCACCCACCTCATAAGTGTTGTGGAAATAAACAGACCCAATGTGAAAAACACTGGTACCAGGCTCTAACAGCTTGGTTAGAAAACGGAGGAGTGTTGGTTGCTATTATTTTTATACATACATTCCAAAAGTGTATGGAGGGAAGTAGGGGGAAAGGGAAGCTGCAAATAGTTGATTTACTTCTTTTTGAGTCATTTCCTACCATTAGACAATCTCCAGTGTATCTTTTAAGCTGAGCAAACACTTGTTTCTTTCTTGTTATTGTTTATTTTAAAGCACTTTACTTAGCATGAATTTTATTTTAAGATAAACATGTAAATTATTTAGACACACTTAGCATTTCACTTAAGAGTTGCTTCATCAAAATGGGAAACTATAAAATGGACTTGAGCAATTAAACAAACAAACAAAAAATCCAAGAAACATTGCCAGCTGAACATAGTGACTGTTGGTGGATATAATGGGAAAACAGTCTCAACCATAGGGAACAACTCATTCTCTTTGGAAAAGAACCCCATGTGAGTTAAATGAAGGCCTTTCTGTGTATACTAACTGCACTCTAGTCTCTGTGCTAAGGACAGACAGATATAAAAAGTCATGTAGCTAGCAAGCGAGATGGCTCACTAGGCAAAGGCTCTTGCTGCCAACCCTAAAGAACCATGTTCAATATCCAGAGACATACATGGTTGAAGGACAGAACCAGCTTTCACAAGTTGTCCTCTGACCTGCATACACACCACCCACTCATACCCCTCCACACACAGTAAAACAATGAATAAAAATATAACTTTGAAGAGGCAGGTTGAGAGTGTCTCATTCAGGGTCTCAAAGCCGAGAAATTCTGCTTACTTTGTTCTTATTCCAAACATGCCAACCCAGTGAAGAAAGCAGATGTCTAAATCCATTTTAGGTTTAAAACAAAACAAACAAGCCAACGGAAGCTTTGTCCAAGTGGCCTCAGTGAAAATTGAATCAAACAGATAAGTTGGCATAAAGAATATGATTAAGGGATGATTTTATGGGAGTTTAGAATTAGATCTTACAAAATTAAACCAAAGCTGCAATCATTTTTTTTTTCAGTAAATTTAGTTCCAAAGGAACATAAGAGAGGGACTCTCCAGGATAGAGTAATCAGTGCTTCAACTATCTATTTCTGTAATAAGCCGCTCTAAAACTTAGCCAGTGTTCATAAACACCATTTTACTTTCAAAGTGCCTAGTCAAGGGAGGTTCAGCTGACAGTCTCTTCTGCTCAGTGTGCTATTGGTTTTGGCTACAGAAAACAAGAAGAACAGAGATGGAACACACAAGATAAATCATTCATGTGGCTGATTGTTGTACCCATCCTCAGAGAGCTGGTGTGTTGACACCTCCCTCTGGCCTATCCACACAGCCGGACTCAACACAGAAGAGATAGATTCTGAGTCCAGAATGAGCATCCTAAGCAGAAACCTGCGGCCAGTCCTCTTAAGTCCTGTACTCAGAAGATGCAATAAGGCCACTTCTGTGATATTCACTGGATCAAAAAAGCCTAGAGTCAAGGGAAGAAGAGTGAGCACTTCCTTTAGATGTAAACACTGACAAGTGACAAAGAAGAAAATGTCAGGAGGTTGGAGACTAATTATCACATGCATTTTAAGATTAATTTATAATCATAATGAGTAATTGGGCCTACACTCACTGGCCTTGGTGGCCATACAACTACAATATGCAGTGACGAATGCAGTGTTCTTTGCTATGAATACTATTAGCAGAGTAAGAGATAATTCTAAACTTCAACTCCTTACTAAAGTTCTTATATTTATTTAATCTCTTGGCTATATTTGGATGTTTTTGTTCATTTATTGTATAAGCCATAAAAATTACCAAAGTCAGTTTTTAGAATCAGTAACTGTTATATCTGAATTTGGTGATGCAGTGTCAAAGATGACCTTGTTAAAACCAGGTTTCATGATTTAGGGATAGACATGCCCTGTTCTCAGCTTGCTGTTAGGCGAAAAGGACTATTTGAGAGCCAAGTCCAGATCCGGTTCTACTTCTACAGAGAAGGAGCAACAGTCCTGCCCTGGTCTTTGAGAATGAAGTTGAATTAGGTGAATGAGAAATATGATAGTAAAGGAATGGAATTCTCATAGCTGGCATTCACACATTCTCTGTGTGAGAAAAGAAATAGTGCATTAATCACGTACCTGGGCTTTCCATATTCTGAGCCGTTTGCAAAGTTCCTTAAAAGGGCACCCTTTCTATTTTTAAAAGTAAAACTCTAGCATGCATAAAAAGTTTAGTAACTTTCAAATGGTAATTCAGGAATTAAGTAGCCAAAGAATCAAATTTACAGACTACTCAGCACTCAGACATCTGAATACCTTTCCCCATAAGTATGAAAAAAATCAACTATGTGGTTGACCTTTCTATCAGATCTTGCTTGTTAGTTTCAATGTGTGGTCATCTATAATGACTCAGTATCTGCTACTTTTTGAACCCTGGTAGTGATGGGAAATGCTCTGGGTATTTCAGAGCCAGAAGGCTGACAGGGCAATTCTAACAGCTGCTCCCAATTAGAAACATAAGGTAGAATTTTCTGGCCAACTTAAAAATAAACAGATTTTATGCATAGTCATCTACAAGTTGGAGTGGGAATAATTTATTGAATCAAATAATTGCCTCTTAGTGCCTATAACAAGTTAGCTACCTAAGGCAACGAGATGGAACACCCTCCAGAGATCTGTGTCTGTTTACCCTGCCAATTAGACTTATAATTGCAGTGTTTTTTCCTTCTAACATCCTTGACATTCCCAGGCTGATGATGTATTGTGTACCTACAATTTATGTCAACATTAAACACCAGGAAGTGCAGGAACTGTGTTCTCTGTACAGCAAGTGATTACTGGGTGAATTGAGCAGCGTGGACTCCAGACTCTGCTGTATGACATCAGGCTAAGGCCACACACCTCATTCTTTCCAGATATGTTGCAGATGGCACAGAGATCCTTCATCAGAGGCCCTGCCACCACTCTCCAACCTTGGGGATATGATCTTTTCATTTGGTTGTAATTAACATTCATTTTGCACATATTAAAGATCAGGAATTTTGCCACACAACCTTGCTTCCTTAGTAACTGTACTGATCGCATGCTCTGCCACACTGGTACTTTTGTCCCTGATCCTTGAAAGAAGAAAGAAAAATGTGGAGGCCACTCTTTTGCAAGGGTTCCCAATAAAGAACTGAAGCTCTGACCCCATGGCAGACAACCATAAAGTGCCATCTGTGGCTCTCTGTACTCGGGTAGGTTTAGACATTTCTACTCTCAAGTAGCTAAGGGGTCGATTTAGACAGAGCTGGCTGTGGGGACACCTGCCTCAGCATGCGGGAGGCTAAAGCTGGAATATTACAAGGCACAAGCTAGTCCTGGCTAAGTAGACACACGCTGTCTCAAAACAAACAAAAACCCAAACAGAAGCAGCGAAACAAGACAATTTAAACTTGACCTTCGAGTCAGACAACGTCTGTCCTGTTGTTCATACTTGACCTCCTGCTGAATGATCTGGAGGCAGCTAAGTCAATGTAGGCCGCGTCCTTGGCCGGAGCCACTCTCCACTCTCCTTTGCGTCTCTGCTCTAAGCCCTCTTGACTTTTCATTCTCCACTCGCTGCCTCTGTTCTGAGACTGCATCCCAGCCAAGGTGTGTCAGGCTTTCTGCCTCTGTCTCATTTCTTCCCTGTTGATGTGACTTGATTTTTGCTCAGGGCTTCCTAAATGATAAATCTCCCACCTGTGAGAAGCCCTTCACTCACTCTCCCAGACCTGCCAGGATCAACACTTTTGTGGCCCTCATCACAAAGCCCACCAGAAGTCAGTTGCTTTCTGGCCGAGCACCTTCATACCTCTGCAGCTGTCTTTGCTTAGAACCCTGCTCTCTGTCACCTACTCCCAGAAGGCATTTGCTGTGTCTTTGAAACTTGACTGTCTTCTTTGGTTGTTGGTGCTTCTCTTCTGGATGTTACCCCTCACACCAAATGGCTTCTGCAGACTGTCCTCTAATCTCATTCATTTCTGGTCATCTGTTGGAGACTGCATCAGATTCTAACAGGTTGATATCTGAGACCCACACCTTCTGGTGCCAATCACAAGGACCAGAGTGGTTTAACTGTTCACCTGAATGACCAGCTATAAATCTGGCTTCCGGAACCACTTCGTTGAATTCTGCAAAAGAGTATTACAGAATTTAGGAGGAAGAAAACCTGGTGTGTATTGACTTACCACAGAAGATATCATGAGGAATACAGAAGGAGAAATGCACAGGGGAAGGCATGTGGGAAGGCAAGTTCTCTGTGTAGTTGGAACTGACCTTGAAGTGCTGATCCTCCTGCTTGGGACGCCTGAGCAGAGAGATTACAAGTGTATGTCATCATGTCCTGTTTCCTTTGTGTTTTCATGGGAGGTCCAGTTGTGGTGTATACGTGATTGATTGATTCATTTGCTGTTGGTGATTAACTTATCTTCAGCCTTTCTCCTCTCCCTGGAGGTCAAGGGTTTATTGAAAGCTATACCTCAGGACTGAAGAAATGGCTCAGTGATGAAGAGAACTTCTTGCACTTGCAGAGGACTTGGGTTCTACTTATAGCACCCATATTATGTCTTACAACTGTCTGCATCTCTAGTTCCAGGGGATCCAATATCCTTGTCTGGTCTTAGCGGGCACCAGGCATACATGTGGTGAACATAGATACATACACACAATATTCACTCATATAAGATGCAAATATTATATATATATATTAAATTTGGGTCTATTTAGATCTATCCTTCTAATCCTACCTTACTCTTCCTGGTGACATGATCCATCTTGAAGCTACAAAAGAACTGCTAAATACCAGTCAACTCACTAGCAAACAAAAAGTACCACTTAGATGATTCCATTGGCTTCAGGAATTGTTTGACAGGAAATAGTTAACCATACTGCCCCAGTTTCTTTTCCTGGTGCTGTGATAAACCACCCTGACAAAAGCAACTTAAAGGAGGACCCCTTGTTCTTAGCCCATGGTGGTGGGGAATCCAAGGGAGTATGAGCTTGAAGTAGCTGGTCCCATTGCTTCAGGAAGGAAACAGAAAAAATGAGTGGGCCTAATGCTCAACTTGCACTCTCCATTTTATATAGATCAGAATCTCCTGCTGATCTTCCCACATTCAAGACAGGCCCTTCAATACCAATCAATGTAATCAGGATAACCTCCCATAGGTGCGACCAGAGGTCCACCTCCCGAATAACGCTGGAGTCTGCCAAGTTAATGATTAGTATTAACCATCACATAGACCAAATGTAAGTTTCACAATCTCACACTTACTGTGTTAGTTTCTTGTATTGTTGCTATAACAAAATGCCTTACAGGAATAAAACTGAAGGAAGAATCAGCTTTCTTTGGCACATGGCGTGGGTACAGACCACCATGGTGAAAAGTCATGGTGGGATCATTTTGACACGATTGGTCACTTTGCATCCACAGTCAGAGTATAGAGCAAAATGAACGCTAGTGCTCAGCTCATGTTGTTCTTTATTATTATTATTATTATTATTATTATTATTATTATTATTATTTAAGACCTTTATTAACAGGTGCTTGCAGTTTGTTGACTTTTTATTTTGAAAAAAATCAAGTTGTAAACTTTTATTACAAATTAAAAATGAAGTTCTTAAAAATCTCAACTTGACCAGATATGAAACAATTTAAAAACCATTAAAGGTGTATTGAGAAAAACCAGACCTTTTTAAAAAAAACAAAAAACAAAACCACATTTGTCATTACCAAAAAGAGACATCTTTAGGTAAAAATAATAAAAACCACATGCTGCATAGATAATGCAGATAGTTCTAGTATATCTGGTCAACGGGCAAAAAGCAAGCACTTAAGGTCTTCAGCTCCAATCTTTGTTCATTTCTTATTGCTGGAATTTCATATCATTTCTTCTTCTTCTTGTTGGATGACCAAACCGGATGATGGTAGAGATGGTAAGATGGCATTTACTCAGCCCTGCCCTGCTGAGCCTCGGGAGCAAATGAATTCTCAGCTGGTGGATCAACTGCTTTTGTCTCTTTCCCATCTTGTGGTTTAGGGTTCTCTGGGCGTCTGCGTCGGTAATTGAAGTTGCGGCGGTACCGACATTGAGGTGGCTGCTGACCTTGGGTCTCGTCTCCTTGATTTTCCTTGTCCTCTTCATTGCCTCTCTAGGCTGCCTTTGGTGAGGAGGGCCCCTGCGGAATCGTGGTCTGTAACCCCGATACATATTCTGTCTCACTGGTCTACTTTGCTATCCTGCACCGGTTCAGGATGTCAGCTGATGAGATGGTGACCTCCAGGAATGTGGATTTTCCCTTCTCAAATATTCTAATGTAGATAATCCATCACAAGTATTCTTGAAGGCTGTTCTAGGTGATTTTAGATTCTGCCTAGTATCAGCCATATCACCCATCCACCTCATAGTCTTGGGGGGTCACTCTGGATGTACTGGAATGCTTTGAGGTTTTCTTGGAAAAGAAATTGTAAACTTTGTGTCACCTCTTGAAGCTATATTTCTTTTAAATCTTCACCAACATACATCGCTCTTAGACAGTAAATCTAAATTCATTCAAAGAACTTCAGGTATTAACAAGTCAGGGGAATTCTGATGTTCACATATGACCTATTGTTTTTGTTTGTTGAGGAAATAAATCTTTAAAAAGTTCTTAGCTTACTGACATTCCTGGGGGCATCTTATTGATGATATTATTGGTATAATCAATTATTACCTGATATAGTCAAATTATTATAATGTATAAAAGACAACAATATCATTGTTTCCAAGCACACACAGGATAATCACATGACTCCCCAAAGCTTTGCATCTTATAACACTTACTGCCTCATGGTGTCTTGGAGTTAGGAATTTAGCCAAAACTGAATTAGTTATCTTTTCAAAATCTCTCATGAAACTGCAACCAAGCTGTCATCCAGAATTATGATCTCATTGGAAGAACTTACGGGAGATAGAAAAGATGTTTCCAGACTCACTCAAGAAATGACAGATTTTGAACCTATGCCATGAGAATTTCTCAAAAAGACTGCCCTGGATAATGGCAGATAATTTTCACCAGGCCAAATGATCCAAGGAGAAGTGGACAGACCAAATTTGAGTACTTTAAAACCTTAATTCAAAACTGACAGTATCTTTCATGTTGTGTATTCTCTGTTATAAGAAAGTCAGCAAATCTCTTGAGTGAGCTATTCCAGTATAACTGTTGCGTATTTCTGTTGCGTATATATGGATCATCAATAGACTCCAAAGATACATCAGTTCTGTTGGCTCCACTTCACTATTAGTCTGGTTCCACTGAAAGTTATGACCATGACTATTCCAAGTTCTCATTCTGTTCCATTTTAGTTACCACTATCTAAGTACTCGAATTATATATCATCTTTTTTTCACAATTTCTATAGAAACAATTAGTTACAGAAAAGCTTTAAAAGGGATAAAGAAACTATAGGAACAAAAAGCCAACTCAATGATTCAAACCACAAGGAAAGCATCACAGTATGTATGTGCATGGGTGTGGAGGGGCATCAGCAATGAGGTTAAGGAACTGATTGAGGATCTGTGTGCACAAGGAGTCCACAGGGCACTGCATCCCTATAGCAGGAAGGACCCTGCCAAGTTGAATCCAGGTACAGTCAAGAATTTGATGGCCATTCCCTGGACAGTTGCCACAATGTTGTTTTGACAGAGTGACATGTTTCTATGTCATGCTGAATTCAGCATGACACGTATGTTGTACTACCCTCTGAGGTATCTCTCCTGTTTTGTGTTTTGAATAGAGTGCTTTTACTATATTCATTGATAACTTCACAGACCATAGTATTTTTTTATTAGCACAAACAGATTGCTTTTTGGTTGTTCCTGATTGTTGTCCTAGGCACTTGGTGTTTTATTATTTATACAAATAAGGTATCATGCCATTCCACCTTAACATTTATACCCAAAATTGAGTAACTGAGAGAAGGTTGAAATTCTGAACAAAAATGGAGCAGCTCAAGACTAGACCAAACCAGAGTTGCTGCTTTATATGGTATCTAACCTGCATTCAAGAGAAGCACAAGACCCAAGGTGTGAATGCTAAAAATAAGAGATTAGTGCCATTCTGCAGACTGTTCCAGTCATTTCAACTAGCTCTGGGAGACCATCCTGTCCTGCAGGGCTTTAACAACTCACATTCCCTTCTCACAGTTCTGGAAGTGGGAGAGTTTGAAATTCAAGACTGTTAGATTCAGTATCTTGTGAATGTCAGTTTGCTGGCGAATTGATAACCTTCTGCTTTCTATGTCCTCATATGGAAGAAATAGTGGAGTGTGTTTCAGAGGGGCATTAATATCATTGTCCACTCTACTTTCATAGCTCCACAGCTTCTAAACACCTGTCTCCTACTCTCATCATATTGGGGTTAGGATTTCAACATGTTAATTGGAGGAATGTGAGTATTCAGTCCATTTGTAGGGGCTGCCTAGCACAAAGGAAATTTCAAACTGTTCTAGGATTCATTACAGATGAGATGTTTTCATATATACGTGTGTGTGTGTGTGTGTGTGTGTGTGTGTGTGTGTGTGTGTGTCTCCCCGTCCGTCCTGGTGTTTCTGTTCCCCTCACCCTACTCTTTCTTTTTCTTTCTCCTATCATTTGCTAAGGCTTTAGATTGGAAGCATCCTATCAGATGCACATTGATGAAGTTCATACAGGAAATACTATCAGGGCAGAGAGAAGCTGGTAAGAGGGGGCTTGAAGGTCAAATCAAATAGGCAGCATGCACCTCTAATAGTAGATTTTTGTTTAAGGTATATGCACATCTCAAGAAATCTGTACATGAAATACTCACTACAGTCATTTATCCTTCTAATAACAACTCTATTATAAACTCCCATCAGCAGGAATGGAGATACATTTGCCTTTAAACATCCTTCATTATCTTACTATGCCAACATCAGCTCTCAAAAACCACAGCCATGTTATTAAAAAAGGGAAGGAACATATTATTTAGTAAGAAAACATTATTTCAGGAATGTAAAATTGCTGAGGTTTAATGGGATAGACAACTGAAGATGCTTCTGGAAATGTCCTGAGGGGATGAACAGCCTGAGATCAGACATACAACACACATGATTCAGGACTAACTAGCCACAGTTTACTAATTCCTTAATAATAATGACAATATCAACAGGTTGTAAGTGCATAACATTTTAAAGTTAACAAAGAGTTTCCATCCATATTATCCTATTTGAGCCCCATCATGTCGCTGATGTTCTTAGATGGTAAATATTTCAATTTTACAGCTAAGGAAGCAATCTAAAGAGATGGTGACTATTTTCAAGGAACAAAAAAATGGCATAATAAGTAAAAACAATGATAAGGAAGTGTGGGGGTTCTTGGGTTTTTTTGTTCAGTCTTATCAAATAGAATCATATTCTTAACAAGCCAAGAAAATCATCTGAATCATACACTCGGAGATTCTCAATGAGAAAACAAGATAGGACCACCCACTTGATAATGATGAGTGTGAAGTACAATAAATGCCAGGAGATGTTCTGAGGCAATAAGTGCAAAGCATCCCCCATTAAGGACCCTTCATTTGCTGCTTCTGATGTTGCTTGATGCAGCTTGAATGTGAAATGTTCTCTATAGGCTTAGCTTGTCATCTCTGTCTTCCAGGTGTGGTAGAAAAGCTTGGAGACAGAAAGAAGGTCACTCAGAACATGCCAGGCTCTGGTCCTGTGATCTGTTTCCTCGGCTTTCTATCCACTACCATCTACTTCTTCAGTAGAGGTCCATGGAGCCAAGAAACCAGAGACTGTGGTGGAGATGTTTTTAGGCTTCCTGGTGATGAATTTATGACATTCTCCAGTCAATAAAGCCAAGATTCTCCAAGGTAGACACTGCACAATAAACTGGTAGGCTGAGTGAGCAGATGATGGTTACAGCAAAAGTTCTTTTTAAAATTATTTTAATGCACATAAAAATAAATGTTAAAAAAGAAATACAAAAGCTATTTGCATGCCTGTAACAACAGTGCTGTGTTGGAGTAGAGAGAAGAGGGCATCTGGGGCTTGCTAGCAGCCCACCTAGTTCCAGGTTAAGTGGCAGATCCTATTTCAAGGGAATAAGGCAGAGTTATAGAGCAGGACACCAGACATCTTCCTCTAGTCTTTGTGCACACATACACACACACACACACACACACACACACACACACACACGGTCATAAGGGAAAGAACATCTACAGATTGTAATATTAATTTTCTCCCCTTTGTTTTTTAAGATGCTTTGAGAATTTCATAGTGTATTTTGATCATATTCATATGCAGTCCCTCCTCCTAACTCCTTCCAGATTTACCCCCACCTCTCTACCCTTTACTTAACTCCTTGTCCTCTTTTATTTAATAGCCCATGAACTCCAATCTGTGCTTCCCTTTCCTACCAGGAACCACACCTTGAAATAAAATGAATTCTTTCACTTCCAGAAACCACCAACTATCCAGAGCTCATCAGTTAGGGGTGGGGGCTCATGAATCCCTTCCCATTCCATCTACAGCAAAAGTTCTATTGAGTGTAGAGTCTATACTCTTGCTCTACTTATCTCTTGCTGTGTGCCATGGTTAATCTGAATGACCAATTTGGTAGGCTTTAGAATCACCATGGAAACCAATCTCTAAGGGATTTTTTTTTAGATTAGGCTAGTTGAGGTAGGAAGACTAACCCTAAATGTGGGTGGCAGCATTCTATATGCTGGGGTAACTGGACTGAATAAAATACGGACATGGAGCTGAAAAGCAAACTTCATCTCTTTGTTTCCCAACTGTGGATGCAATAGGAGCAGTCATCTCAATGCCTCCTATAATGACCTTCCCACAGTGATGGACTATACCTGTGAACAGTGAGACAAATGGAACACTTCTGTCCTAGAGTCCTTTCTATCAGATATTTGGTCATAACAAAGAGGAAAGCAACTAATACAAAAAAGTGATACCAAGAAGTAGGGCCATTGATTTGAGCATATTATTTGTAGGCCTTTGAAACAGGTTTGCAAGAGGACTGTGGAATTTTGTAACTTTTGGCTAAAAAAAAAAACCCTAGAATTTATGTGAGCAGAGGTTAACTGGCCCTGCTGGTGGAATTTTGGAAGAGCAGAAGGCCAAAAAAATGAGGACAGTGGAGGACTTAGGAGTTTTCAGAGGGGACCAAGTACTCCATTGTGAACTAGGCTAGATGTCATGCAGGTTGTAGTCTGCTAAAGAATCTGGCTACGCCGGGCGGTGGTGGCGCACGCCTTTAATCCCAGCACTCGGGAAGCAGAGGCAGGCGGATCTCTGTGAGTTCGAGGCCAGCTGGACTACAATGAGTCCAGGAAAGGCGCAAAGCTACACAGAGAAACCTGTCTCGAAAAAAAAAAAAAAAAAAAAAAAGAATCTGGCTACATTGCACTTGTGTTTTGAGAACTTGTAGGAGGTTGAGTTAGTAAGTATGAGCTAAGATTTCAAGGCAGGATGGTATTTGAGCTGAAGTATGGCTACTGATCATCATTCTCATCCAGATCTACTGTGAGAGAAAGTCAAATTAGAGAAGACTAATAAGAACACTGTTCAGTTTAGTAAGGAAAAGGACACGCATAAATTATAAAGCAGGTTCAAAAGCCGATGTAATTGTCTTTGAAAGTGGTGTTTTTAAAGAGAAACTTAGCACTTTGCACTGACACAAAAAAGGTTTTTCGGAGGGCAAAACCCACTCATCAATGGTTCCATCTTGTGGAGGTGCACATTCATTTGAAAGGAGAGAGCCTGGACCGAGAATGCAGCCAAAAGGGTTGTGTGCTCCTCAGAAATAACTGTCTAGGGAAGTGTTTCCTTGGAGTCAGGACATAGAAGCTGGTGGAACCATGGTTTAAGAGGGGAAGGTCTGTGCTCAGGTGGCAGTAGAACTTGACATTGTTATTCTTATCTTATTGGTTTTTCATTCAGGAAAGATGCAGGGTTGATGGGTATGATGATATTTTAATTGTGCTGAAATGTGATTTTATTTGTATGTTAATAAATAAAGTTTTCCTGGAGATCAGAGGTCATAGCGAGCCAGGGGCAGCAGTCAAGCAGTGGCAGCCCATGCCCTTAATCAGATCACATGGCAGGCAGAGTCTCTGTGTGGTCAAGGACACAGCCAAGCGTGGTGACACAAACCTTTAATCCCAGTACCAACCGTAGAGACCTGGAGGTCTGTATAGACAGGCAGTGACAAGGAAGTCATGTGGTTGGGTTTAGAGCCAATGAGAAGGCGAACAGAAAGGCAATAAAAAGACAAGTTAGGCAGGAAGAAACTCTCTCTGGGAAAGTGACGGTGGTGAGGTGAGGATAAGGTAGTCATGACTCTCTGATCTCTTTGGCTATTTACCTCTGTTTTTGGTTCTGTGTTTCTTATTTAATAAGACTGTTTAGAAGTTCATCTACAGATGGGGGTCATGGAGTCTCATGTCATGGTCCCAAAGATCCACTGAGGTCATTCAGAGTGTGTTAGTGCTGCAATATGCCCTGGTTAACTTTTTGTTATTGTTCTCATCCATTTGACACAAGCTAGACATATCTTGGAAGAGGAATCTCAATTGAAAAAAATGCTCCAATTAGATTGCCTATAGACAACTCTGTAGGGCGTTTTCTTCATTAATGATGAATATGAAAGGGCCCAGGCCCCTGAGGGTGTTGCCAGCTCTGAGTAAGGTAGTCCTGGAAGAAACAGGTTCAACAAGGTGTGGAAACAAGGTGGCAAGCAGAGTTCCCCTATGGCCTCTGCTTCAGTTCCTACCTACAGGTTCTTTCCCTGACTTCCCATTTATTTATTTATTTATTTATTTATTTTGGTTTTTTTCAAGACAGAATTTTTCTGTGTAGCTTTGGAGCCTGTCTTGGAACTCACTCTGTAGACCAGGTAACCTTGAACTCACAGAGATCTGCCTGCCTCTGCCTCCTGAGTGCTGGTATCAAAGGCCTAAGCCATCTTCCCTTTGTAATGGATTGTAAAATGTAACGTGAAATAAACATTTTCCTCCCCAGGTGGCTTTTGATCATAGTTTTTATCACAGCAATAGAAACAAAACAGGATAAAATTCTTTCAAGGCCCTGAAAGGCCACTGTAGAAATCTGAAAAGGCAAGACCTAAGTTGCAATAGAAAACTTGGGGGGAGGGAGGTCAATGCCAGAATTATGCGATGTCCTTTGAGGAAAGCTGTGTAGAAGAGAGTCTCTATATGAGCTTCAAGTGGCAGAGTTGGAAGGAAGGGGCTACCAATGCTCTTTGGATTCCAGCTAATTCCATCACGATCCAAAGATACTGTGTGCAGAGCACTGGGCTTTGGTGTTTGTCTCCCTCTCTTTCTGTCTTTCTTTGATCCAGTCATTCCTTGGTATGTGCTCATTCTTCCCTGTTGGAACAGGGAATAAATGGTTTTCATTCCATTTTCTATTAAAATATGTAGCTTATTTTTTTTATAATAAGTAATACTCCTTTGTGTAAATGTACCATATTTTCTTTATCCATTCTTCACTTGAGGGGCATCTAGCATATTTCTAGGTTCTGCATATTAAAAATAATGTTGCTATGAACATAGTTGAACAACTGGTATGATTTAGCATCCTTTGGGTATATGCCCAAGAGTAGTATTGCTGTGTCTTAAGGTAGCTTGATTCCCAATTTTCTGAGAAACCATCATACTGATTTTCAAAGTGGCTGTGCAAGTTTTCACTCAAACCAGCAGTGGTGGAGTGTTCCCTTGCTGCATATCCTTTCCAACATAAGCTGTCATCAGTATTTTTGATCTTAGCCATTCTGATAGGTGTAAGATGCTATCTCAGAGTCATTTTGATTTGCATTTCCCTGATGACTAAGGATGTTGAGCAATTCCTTAAATATTTTTTGGTGGTTTGGGATTCTTCTGTTGAGAATTCTCTGTTTAGATCTGTACTCCAATTTAAAAATTGGATTATTAGGTATTTTGATGTTTAGTTTCTTGGGTTCTTTATGTATTTTGGAAATCAGCCCTCTGTCAAATGTGGGGTTGGTGAAGACTTTTTCCATTTTGTAGGCTGTTGTTTTGTCTTATTTACTGTGTCCTTTGCCTAACAGAAACTTCTTAGTTTCAAGAGGTCCATTTATTAATTGTTGCTCTCAGCATATGTGCTATTGATGTTATATTTAGGAGATGGTCACCTGTGCCAGTGTGTTCAAGGATACTTCTCACTTTCTCTTCTATCAGGTTCAGTGTAACTGGATTTAGTCTGGGCTGGCATGAATGGTCTTGTAGTGTCTACAAAATGTCTGTCCAGGATCTTCTGGCTTTCAGGGTTTCCATTGAGAAGTCTGGTGTAATTTTGATAGGTCTGCCTTTACATGTTACTTTGCCTTTTTCCTTTGCTGCTCTTAATAGTCCATTTAATATTCCTTTTTTAAATTCTGTATGTTTAGTGTTTTGGTTATTAGGCAGTGAGGGAACTTTTTTCTTTTTTTTCTTTTAGGTCCATTCTATTTGATATTCTGTAAGTTTCTTGTATCTTCATAAACATGTCCTTTTTTAGGTTGGGAAAGTTTTCTTCTATGATTTTGTTGAATATATTTTCTGTGCCTTTGGGCTGATATTCTTCTCTTTCTTCTATCCCTATTATTCTTAGGTTTGGACTTTTCATGGTGTCCCAGATTTCCTGGATATTTTGTCTTAGGACTTTGTTGGATTTAATGTTTTCATTGACCAGTTAATCTATCATATCTTCAGTGCCTGAGATTCTCTCTTCTATCTCTTGCATTCTGTTGGTTATGCTTGCATCTGTAGTTCCTGTTCATTTACCAGATTTTTCCATTTCCAGAATTTCCTTGGTTTGTATTTTTTTTGCTGCCTCTATTTCAATTTTCAAGTCTTAAACTGTTTCCTTTACCTATTTTGTTTTGGCTTTCTTTAAGGAATTTATTGATTTCTTCCAATTTTTTTGTTTGTCATTCCTCTGTTTCTGTAAGGGAAATTTTGTTTCCTCTTTAAGTGCCTCTATCATCTTCAAAAAGTTATTTTTTTTTTTTTTTTTTTTTTTTTTGCATTTCAACAACTTTATTGAAAGGTATATTCCTTAGTCAAAACATAATGGTAGTTGGTTAGTTTACTTCAGTCCACTCAAAATCAACATTGTTTTTCAAATGGAGGCACATCAGCCTTCAGAAAGAACTGAAAAGTTATCCATGAAACATGGTTCACAAAGGTTAAGGATGAAATACTCCTGTTCTTTGGTTTATTTTTCAGTAGTCATTATCCATTACATGTCAAAATGGTTACAGCCACTCTGGGTGGACTCAGGATGCACAGTGCACTGAGGAGCAGCCTACAGTTTAACAGTGGAGATGATACAATCAAGGCCAGCACTGAGAATCTGAACACAACCTCGGCGGTCTTATGGAGTGCCTCCTTACTTCCCTTAAGACACAGCAGAAGTTTTGCAAATTACTCTTTCTTTTAAAACAAAATACATTAGAAGCAGAGGCAGTTTTATAAAAACTGTCTGTGGTTAAAAAAAAAAAAAAACTTCTGGAGTGCTTTATCAAGACTGAACTAATTTCAGTGCAATAAATACATTTTCAGAGTGATCATTCATCCAGTTATTAATACAGTAGAAACAAATTTTTTTCAAATGGGACTAGATTGAAGCAGCAATTCTCTAGAATTATTCTTTTATTATGGATACAAACAACCTATTCTCTAAAAGAAATATTAAATTTTCAAAACTTGTGAGATCTGCTTTATATAAAACACCCACAAGTTTAAATGTAATTCTCATATAGCAATAAAAATCCCACCTCTAAATTAGCTATTACTTGGTTATGGGTGCCAAGAAACCATTTACTGCTTAAATTACCCCTTATAATACCTTAAAAGTGCATTTGTGAAATGTTGGTTTTGATGTAAACCTCGTAATTTAAATTTTGAGATTTAAATTAAGTAGTTTACCATTTTCAATACCACCTAAATATATATTGATCCAATCTAGGAAGTTAGATCAATGTTAAAATGAAGGTTCACAGTTTTACTTCACATTTATATCTTTAGCCTTGATTTGAATGTCTCACGGGTGAATTCAAATCTAAGCATAGCTCTACCAAACCTGGAATCAGTTTTCCCAACACTGAGACCATTCTGCTAACGTGCGGATGTGCTGAGGTTTCATAGCTTAAATTCTGTACCATAGGAAACTCATGGTCAGAGTGGCAGAGATAGACCTCAGGAAAACGTTGTTGTTGCTACCGCAATCCTACTGCCTAAGCAAACAACAAACCCAATTTAACAGAAATCTGCCTACATACCTGGAGCTACTAAAGGTGAACCGATGTTATCTAAAATGCACGATCATATATGTACTGTGTTGCGATTGCGGGGGGGGGGGGGGGGGAGAATGTGCATATGTCAGAGAAGAACTTATGGAAGTTTGCTCTCTCTTTCCATCATGTGGGCATTTACTTTTTTTTTTTTTTTTCTTTTTTTTGGTGTTTTTTGAGACAGGGTCTATTATATAGGTCTCTAGTTGTCCTGGAACTCACTGTGTAGATCAGGCTGGCCTCAAACTCACGGAGATCCACCTTCCACCTACCCCTGCCTCCTGAGTGCTGGGATTAAAGGTGTGCACCACAATGCCTGGCAACATTTAGCTTTAATCATAAAAAATAAATCTTTGCTATGATTAAGAAATTTAGATGGCAAAAATGTATATGTATTGGGGACTAAGTTTATACTTTTAAGCATATAATTACTTTGTAATGGACCAACTGCTTAGAGATAAAATACTAAATATAGAATTGAGACACCTCAGCAATTTCCAGAAACCTAATGTGGAGACTCTCTGCCCTATATCACTTTGTAAGTACATCACCCACGTGCATACTATGTTTTCTTTTTCTTTTTTTCGGTTTTTCTATGTTTTCTTAATCAACAAAAGGACTTGAATTTGTTCATGTGGGTCAAACTTTTTGTTTCATCCTTCTGCTTGGGTTTAAGTAACTTTAAATAAGCTACAGTGAGGTGATATGTAATTTAAAAAACATTATTTCATTAACTACTTTTATAAATTCAGGTTTGGAGGATTCTCTTTCCTAAGCTAATAATTTGACGAAAGTGTTAACATATTGAGGTTTGCTAAGTCCTTTCTCTTGAGACTACTGTGCATTGTACATGGTAAATGCCTTCCAATATTCACTAACTAGATCAACAGTCATTTTTCCCTTTACTATTTTAATCCCATATTGTTTATATTGAAGATAGTATTTCAATTCTTCAGTTGTAAAAGAAAATTATCACACTGGAAAATTTTCCATATAGAGAGGATAACAACCAGATTTGCCAGCTAAGAAGCTGTTTCCGGGATTGTTGGGAGGTGCGTTATTCTGTAGTAACTGTGCCTCAGTTGCCGGGCAGTGCGTCCAGACACGATCCACTTCAACTTCTGAACGTTTGGCTTGGAACACTTGTTTGATGAATACTCAGTTAAACACTTGGATACAAGCTCTTGCCAAAAGGTCAAATCTCGGCCATTTATCTTGGAATGTTTCTGAATACATTCGATTCCTTCTGTTAACTCTACATACTTTAGTGCTTGGATCTCCAAAGCAATGATAGACAATGCCAGCACAGAAGGCTTTGCCTTAGAAAATATGATCCTGCAGTGGCATGCCTTAAGTTGGGCTTCTAGTCTTTCAAAATTAAGATCGTTCCTCCTTTCAAATGGCAAGTTCTCTTGAATGAGTGAGTAATAGAGTTGCAGAAATTGAAAGGCAGTAGTAGCTTTGACTTTCCAACATACTTTCTCCAACACAATCTTTTCCATTCTCATCAAGTCGGAAACCGTGAACCTATACTGACTTATTCGGATCAAATCAGCAGCCAATGGGACATTCCTTTCCTCTTCTATCGATTTGACAGCCAAATAAAAGCAGCTCAGTCCAACACACCCAAGATGCTTCGCCTGTACCTTCATTTTAGACAAGAATCTGTCCAGTAAATTCACAGCTAGGGAAAATGTCTCCGTGTCAAAGCCAAAGAACTGGGTTAGACTGAGTAGGTCTTTCACTTCAAAGTCCCTGAGTCTTGCAGTCATTCTAAGGCCATTATCATGTGCCGACTCAATTAGTTTCAAGCCGCAGACCTTTGGCTGACATCTAGACTCCTGTTCCAACAGGGTGTTCAGCTGGTGTAGCAGTTTCTGAGAGTCAGTTGTCAGTACCTCTATCATCTTGACAGCCACAGCTCCTCCGCGGTGGTCACCACCCTCCCCGGGCCTGCTCTCAGCTCGCCCTACGTCCCCGATCCGAGAGGCCGACGAGGGGAACGGACTCGCGGGCGGGCAAGCGAGCAGAGGCCCGGGGAGGGACGGGCGTCCCGGGTAGCGGGTCCCGCAGCGCCCTAAATTGGCGCGGCGTTCCCGGGGGTCAGCGCGCAGCCCAAAAAGTTATTTTTAGGGTTGTTTTCTTCTGCTTTCTCTGCATTGGGATGTTCAGACCTTGCTATTGTAGAATCACTAGATTCTGATGGTGCCATATTGCTCTTTTTGTTGTTGAACGTATTCTCCCACTGCTGTCTGTCCATCTGGGGTAGGGGTAATTATAGGTACAGGTGTTGATTCTTTCTCCAATCCATGCAGGTGGTGCCTATGCCTCCTGGGGTCACTCTTCCTCCAATAGGTGCAGATGATGGGCCTCTGATGCCATAAGGGATGGTTGGTGGTGAGGGGAGAATGATGTGTTTCATGTGTTTGGGTGGGGGTGGAGTGGGACTTGAAGGTTACAGGGTCCAATGGGTGGTGAGGGTGGTGTTGATATCTGCCCACAGGGGTCTACCTGCTGACTGGCTGCTGGTGCCATGATGGGTGGGGCAAGGGCACAGGATGTGCCTCAAGGTCTAAGGCCTAGAGTTGGGGCTGTCCAGCCTGGAGATCAGTCACTCACTTCTTCCTCCAATTGGTACAAGGAGAGCCTGTGCCTCAAGGGGCCTCTGATGCGATGTAATTGTATTTTAATTACAATTGTAAAAAGAAGAAAAAATGTGATGTGCTTGTGTGTCAAGTTGATAAGGATGGTGTTGCAACTGTTTACCTTGATTGTCAAGTTGATGGATGTAGATTACAATGGAATCACATCTCTTTGGGGAGATTTTTGTAGACTGAGTTAACTGTGATGTGAAGATCAACTTTAACTGGGATCTTTGGCTGAATGAAAAAAGAGAATTGGAGTTGGGCAGCAGCATTCACCTCTCTCTCTACTTCCTGACTATAGATGCAATGTGATTAGCCACCTAAATAAAGCTCCTGCCTCTATACTTTTCCCTCTGTGATAGATTCTACACATAATAATGCTTCCCTTCCTTAAATTGCTTTGTTTATATTTTATCTCTGTTACAAACAGATAAATTATAGTTAAGCCAACAACCCTGTCTTACCATACTTTTATAGGTTAAGAAGATAGGTAAGTTTTTCTGCTTCACATGACTGTATTAATCAGGGCTCTCTAGAGGACATACAAACAGAAATGAGAGGATGACTATAGAAATATGTAAAAATATATAGTTGCTCTTCGCACAAGGCTGGGTGTCTCAGCAGTCCCAATCTGCTGCTGAAAGCCTGGAGGATTCCTAGGGAGCTGCTAGCCTTCGATCCATGTAGGAGGCTGGAAGGACGTAGTTCTAATATTAATGAATGAAGCAGCATTGACAGTCAGAGAGTAAACAAACTTGCTATTGAGAACAAAGTCTATCAGGCAAAAGAAATTTCCTTCTCTGACCTCCTTTCATCTGGGCTGCCACGAGAAGGTGCCACCTACACTTCAGCTGAGCCTCCTCACTTCAAGCAATCTGATCAGGAAAGTTCCTCACCACAGTGCTTAGCTGCTTGCCTTTGAGTTGATTCCAGGCCCAGTCAAACTGACAGCCAAGATAGACCATCACAGGCCTGCACCTTGTCAACTTGACACACAAACACATTACTGTGTGTCACTCTTCATTTCCAAATGAAAACAACGAGAAAGTCCTAATTCACCCTGACATGATCTGCTCTCCCATGTACAACTGCAAAGCTGGTCTGGTCTGGAAGAACCATGAGAATGAAGTCAGATAAGCATCCTGACATAGAGACCCATGGTTCCACAACGATACGGCAAACTTCTGGCTGTTTGGGTGAGAGCTCCACATCAACCCTTGGCACCCTGGCATCCATATACCCAAAATGTCTGGAATGTTCTAGTGGCCCTCCTCAATTCTCCTCCCCCATCTCTTTCCTCAAACCCATCCCTTCAAAGCCCAAAAAACACAGCTCATCCCCCAGAGAGGTTGAAGACCACTCCCACAGGGTATATAAGCTTCATCCCAGAAAACAGATATGTGGTCTCTCATCCTTGTCTCCTCTCTGGGGAGCTGAAAAATCACCTGGGAATGCTTTACCCATTAAACTGGGGCTTTTTCTAATTCAGTCTGATTTGGATTGCTGGGTTGGCAGAGAGGCCTATTGGGATGCAAAAAAACTTATCACTGGCTTCACCTAGGACAGAGGTTGGCAGGATGGAAATTTTTTTTTCTCACCTGCATGGCCCCACTTCCACCTGACTGGGCAGGGTATATACAAGATGGATCCTCGACATGCCTCAGCTTTTGTTACATGGTGAGCTGTCAGCTCCCTCTTCTGTTTAAGTTGACCAACCCAAAAAAAGGGGACGGAGACATACATCATACAATGAAATTATGTAAAAGAGCCAAGCTTTCCTAGGGGGCTTAGAGCTCAGATTCTGGTTTATGAATCCCTTTCCCCTGTGTGAGGTGTCTCTGTGTGTGTGGGTGGGTGTGTGCTTTTGCTTTTAATAGAACTCGTTTGTTTGCTGTGACGGCAATTTATTTCCTTCCTTTTAAGTTTCTAATTGGCAGAGACCCAAGATCCCTAGATGGTATCGAGACTTCACTCACATAATCAGTGCTTGAGTGACAGCTTGACAGTCCCTCTCCTTATCTATGTCCTTTCAGGCTCTCTATATCTCCCGTAGGATAGATGTAGTTCTTACTTGGCTGCTCCAGAATCTCCCAAATAGGAGGATGATCCCTAGCTCCTATCAAGCTAAGCTCATGCTTGCATAGCATCGGTCCAGCTGTGCAATGCTGTACTGAACCCAGGTGTGAGTCCTACTTAATACGTTACAAGAGATTCTGCTCCTTGAAGGAAGACGCATTTAGGCCTGTCTTTAATTCTTGGCAGCTCCTCATCTTGAGCAGATCCCGTTTTTTCCAGTTCTACATACTTACTCTCCATTCCAATGTCTTTCTTATCAGCTTGAAGAATGAGATCACAGTTGAGTGATAACTTTAACCACAAAAACACACATTTGATGAAGAAATTTAAATATCAATTAGGAAAATAAATTGGAGACCTTTAGTATCTCCA
The DNA here is from genome assembly GCF_004664715.2 of Peromyscus leucopus. Classification (NCBI taxonomy): domain Eukaryota; kingdom Metazoa; phylum Chordata; class Mammalia; order Rodentia; family Cricetidae; genus Peromyscus; species Peromyscus leucopus. The sequence goes on along the minus strand of NC_051069.1, from coordinate 47,948,880 downwards.
GTATAACTTCCATGTGTCCTGCTTCATCAACCTGAGTTTAAATGACACATGTGTTTATAACCTACTGTTAATAAATTAATTGTGCCAGGAGTTAACTCCATGGTATTGCACACCCTGGATGTAGGCTATATATAGCATCCCTATGGGCTACATTCTTGTAAGAATATCATCAAAATGATTTTCTTAGTCATTCTAGCCACCACTGCCTTTTATTTAAAGATTATCCTTTCCAGGCATTTGGGGAATTTCAAGTACATTTTCATTCCTTTTTCATTCCTTTATATCAGGAGTGTGAGGTTACCCATTTACACATGGTTCTGCTAACAATTTCTGTTGGCGTCCCTGTCTCTGGCTTCTTCTAAATTCACCACCTGTAGTGACAGCTTGATACACATTTTTTAAAAAAAATCATTGCAGTAATTTCTACTCCTGTGGGGTTGTAAAAGTATAAACCTCCTTATGCTACTGAAGCCAAGCTTCTTCCTTACTTCCGGTTCTCACATTCGATGTATCCCACCGCGAAGCTGCTTAAGCATCCTGTGTTGCTATGTTGGCTCTTTCTGCTCAGCACAGTGTATTTTAGAATCCCTAAGGGAATCAGAGAAATTGCAGTGGATACCTTTCAACCTCTCCTTGGTCACATGCTGTGTCCAGATTCCCATTCCCACTGTGATCAGGTTTGCTTTCAAAGAGCCTTGGTACAAATTTAATTGCAAGCCCTTTACTGCCTGATTGTAGACTACACATAGGACACAAACGCAGAGACACATTTCTTTCTGATTGCAGACTATCCCTATGAGACACAACGGCAGAGTAAATACTGTGTAGCCACAGTGGACACATAAAGATATGCTGCATGTTCTCAGCCATGTGCAACTCAAAGGGTTCATGGCATAGAAGTAGAGAGAATGATGGTGGTTACGAGAGATTAGGGAGAGGGTATGGTCAGTGTATGCAAGTTACTAACAGGTAAGAAAAAAGTGCCTGTGCCCCTACGGCATGGCAGGCCGATGATGCAATTGAGAATAATGGGTGTAGTTAACTAGTCTATTGTGCATTCCAAAACAGCCGTAAGAGAGCATTTTTCTAAAGTTCTTATCGCAAGATGCTGAATGCACAAATAATAGATGTGCTAATTATCCTAAATTGTCCATTCCACAGTGTAGACACATACTGAATCATCACAGTGTGCCCCCAAATACATCAAATTGTAGTGTTAATTAAAATAATAGATAATAAAAGAGTATATACTGACCATACTACATAATACTTTGTAAATAACCTTTTCATTCAATAAACTATCAAACACATTCAGTTTTAATGATATTTGAGTATAGCCAGGGTATCTCATTTTCTTGGCACTGTGCCATGATGTTATCATCTACAAATACATTGGGACCTTCATAGCTACCTTGGGATGCAAATGGTCCATGGACTGCCAGTTTGACAGAAGTGGTACATCATAATATTAATTAGATGGATTAACCATAGATTATTTAATCAGTAACTTATTTGGGAAAATAGGCTGTTTTAAATTTTTATATTTATAAATAACACTGTGAAAAGTTCTGATAAACACATTTATTTATTTGTTTGTTTATTTGTTTATTTATTTATTTATTTATTTATTTATTTATTTATTTATTTATTTGAGACAGGGTTTCTCTGTGTAGCTTTGCACCTTTCTTGGAACTTGATTTGTACACCAGGCTGGCCTCGAACTCACAGAGATCCACCTGCCTCTGCCTCCTGAGTGCTGGGATTAAAGGCGTGCACCACCACTGCCCAACACTAAACACATTTTTAAAGACACTATTTTATGGAACTGGAGGGCTGGCTCAGTGGTTCAGAGGCCTTCATGCTCTTTCATAGGACCTGGGTTTGGTTCCTAGCTCCCACACTAGGTGACTCACAGCTTCCTGTAGCTTCAGCTCTATGTAATCTGGCATTCATCCCTGGGTGGACACACACACACACACACACACACCTTTTTTGGGGTTTTTTTTTGAGACAGGGTTTCTCTGTGTAGCTTTGTGCCTTTCTTGGAACTCACTGTGTAGCCCAGGTTGGCCTCGAACTCACAGAGATCTGCCTGTCTCTGCCTCCCAAGTGCTGGGATTAAAGGTGTGTGCCACCACGGCCTGGCCACATGCACTTAAAAAATAAAGATGAAATATTTTTAGATATTTATCTTTTTTCTCTTTAAATAAATAAACTTATTCATACAGGTAAAATTGTGGGATAAAAGAATTATTTTCATCCTTTTAGAATTGTTCAATTCCTTCTTAGTGGGGTTTCACTTTTTTTTTGGTCCCAGTAGCATATAATTAGACATTATCATTGTCTCTGATTTTGACAACAAACTAAAAATGTCATTTTGTTGCTTTGCATTTCTTAAATTGCTGGCCTTGATTTTGTGATTAAGTTTATTGGTCATTTTTATTTATTCTTTACTCAGCAGCATTTTTTTATTCACCAAAAATATTTACACAGCAGAAAATATTTGTCAGATACATTAGTCATTCACATGATCTATCAGGGTATTTCTCTTTGTACATTCACACATACTAGCTCATTTTATAATGAATATTCACATTATCTCTCTTATATGAATATATTACATATACCATTTCCATTTTTTTTATCATAAATGATTTTTGTCCTTTCTCCTGTGTACAGTCACATTTTAAGACAATAAAATACTAAACAGTTATTGTTGGTATTTGTCTTTACAGATAGAATGGGCATTACCACGAATAAAAGAATAAATAAGAATGGGATATTTAGAATCAATGAGCTGCTATGGCCTCAAAGATGCCTTTATTATGTTTGAGCTACCATTATGGCTTATAATTACTTGGAAGCCATTCCAGACATTGCTATGTCTCTCCTAAATGCTGTAGATTTCTGACGGCTTGATGAAGTTTGAGACTGTTTCAATTAAAACCAAGAACAAATCTATACCACATCATGGAACTATAATTATGCATGTGTAAATGTCTTTGCCTTGTCCAAATCCCTCTGGCAGTCTCATCTAAGTAAAATGAGGAGTGACGTAGAAATAGAACAAGCTTAAAGCATTGTGAGTAGAGAGGCCAAACAGAAGAACTTGGGGCTTGCAGTATAATTTACTCTTTTTTTAAATGTTGCTGTCTAGAAATCCTTCCTCACTACTAACAACTTCTGGTCTCTCTCTTGCAAGTCTCAGGTAGAAATGATAATTTATTAACTATTGATGGAATCACTGATTTAATGTTGGCCTCTGCCCTGTAGGACTCTGTGAGCTACCTCTGTCTAGCTGACCACTGTATCCCTGACACCAGAAACACTGCTGAATGAGCCCTCAGAAGGGCCAAGTGAAAAAGGTGCAGCCATTTCCTTTGTAGTATGGGCATTCTATATTACCTTTTGAATCATGCGGGGAAAAAATGTAGAAACCACATTGCTTCCTTTACACATCACCCATGGTTGCCTTTTTGATCAGCTAACAGATGATAGTAGTTAAATCTGATCCACCAAACTTAAGACATAAATTATTTGGCATGTTGCAGGAAGTTTATTGACCCTGCATTGAGTAAATGGTAATATAAGTATTATGATTCCCCCATAATTTTATTGGCATTGTTTCCCATTCCTTCTCTTCAGAGCATAGAAGGGATTCATAACTCCATGACTCACACACATGGCATGGACTGATGTGGTGAATAGGCTAGCTTTAAGCCCAGGATGCTTAGGCAAGTGAGGACCAAACTGAGTGGGCTCTTTTCAGGGCATGAAAAGGAAAGGCACACTAGAGGATATCAGGGAATTCAGCATTGCCTAAGCATGTCACCAACACAATCCAAAGGTAATTTAATATATTAAAGTTTTGATCATTTTTTTATGAGACCATCTTTTTCTTCCAGGGAATTAAAACACCTTGACTTAATGATCCTTGCTCTTGAAATAGAGCCCCCCCCCCAGCTACCAATACTCAAAGACAGTGTGACACAGGGATGGAAGATTCTGGAAGTCCTCTGGTGATTATTTGATAGATGAAAAGCTGGGAGAAAAAAAATAGAAACTGATATTAGATACAGGCATACTCAAGAGAGAGACACAGTCACTACCACACTGAACACAAAGAGGAATAATATCTGCAAAAATCAGAGCAGTTTGCATCTGATAGATGTAAGTCATCTGTGTGGATCAACACAACAGGACAGCGGTTTCGGGGAGCTCAGGAAGAGAGACTTTAAGGGAATGAGAGGAAGAAGGCAGGCTACACTGTCACATGCACTGCAGTGGTTGAAAGCCAAAATGGCTTGATGTTTAAAGTTAACTCTTGGTTAAAGAATGTCCATGAATTGCCTCAGATCTACAGGTATCATCAATAGTAGGTGCCCCAAAGGACCATGATGTTATTTTCAATGGGAGTGCCCTCGTAAGTGTCAGCTGCTTAGCAACAGTAGAGCAGGCACCACTCTTGCTCAGACACCTCATGTTCCTTGGTGGCCTCATCCATTTGAGAATGTTTCTGAGAGATGAATGAACCATGAAAAACAGAGTTTTCATAAGAAGGGGGTGGGGGAAGAAGAACAGCAAGGAGGAGAGGAGGACACACGCATGCGTTTAATGGGAGTGAGGTGCATATTCTATTGCTCTGCCTTTTGCTTTAAAAAAAAATTTAATCAATTAATTTATTTTGCATCCCAACCAGTTCCCCTCCCTTCTCTTCTCCCATTCCCTCCCCAAACTAGACACAATCCACACCTCCTCTGTTTCTGTTCAGAAAGGGGCAGGACTCTCATGGGTATCAACAAAAATGGCATATCAGTTGAAGTAAGACTGTGTGCCTCCCCTTGTATTTAGGCTAGGCAAACAATCCACATAGGTAGGTTTCAAAAACCCAGCCACAGCATTAGGGACAACCCCTGCTCCCGTTGCTAGGAGTCCCACAAATAGACCAAGCTATTCAACTGTTACATATCTGTGAGCTTCTATGAGCCAGGTTAGTCATTTCTGTAGGTGCCCATGACCTTCTGGCTCCTACCATCCTCCTTCCCTCTCTTCAGCAGGATTCCTTGAGCTTGACCTAATCTTTGGCTGTGGGTCTCAGTATCTGCTTCCATCAGTTACTGGATGAAGGTTCTCTAATGACAATTGGGTAGTCACCAATAAGTGCCTCTACCTTCTGGAAACATCTCCTTCTCTAGTTCTGCACTTTTCTACTGATGACCTCACTACAGGTCACTTCCAGCCCTCATCTCCAACCCGGGCTCTTCCAGGTGATGTATCTTAGCCCCTTACAGAACCAACATATGGCACATATGTTTATTCCTATACCAGAGACAGGATTTCTTTGGTGCCCCTACATATAGAGTTAGTAAATTAGACGCAATAGAAATGTGGCTGATTTGGAGCAAATGGACATTGGATGCAATTGACTGTATGTGCTTGGCCCTCATTTGTTCTCCACCATTAGCCTGTTGGGGGAGGTGGAACCTCACCGTGGCTCTTCAAAGTTTCCATTCCTGCTTTGACTTTTGACTCTATCTCTGGACTTGTTCTGGCCAAGTGAAAACTTTGGAGTCTACTGGGGCAGCACCAATGCAACCATATTGTCCTTGCTTGACAAGGAGGCAACTGCTGGGGACTGTTTACAAAGAACGTTTGATTGTCAGGACAGCCCAAAAGGCACAGGAAACTTTGTGGGCACCATCAGTAAAACTTTCTTGTAGTAAAAATCTTTTAAACTAAACATGAAGGAATTCTTTAGGAAATTATATAATAGAAAAAAGGACCAAGTTAAAATGATCCCATATGAAACCTGAAGTAACAAATCAAGAGTTAAACAAAAGAAGAGAGCTTTAGTAACTATAGAGATCTGTTTGTGCATGTGGCTTCTATTTTTGTTGCTTGTTGTTATGAAACAGATTATCATCCTGTAGTCCATTTGGGCCTCAGACTCATGCAATACTCCCCACCTCAGGGTCCTTAATGCTAGGATTACAGGTCAGAGGCATTAACCAATGTTTCAACATTATAGTTTTTCTGGTTTCAGCATTATAGTTATAACATGAAGTTATCATAGAGCAACATTTATACGTACAAGAGCGTATATTACACTCATTTTACTACAGGTTCTGGAAGACTACAGATGTGTTATGTAACAAGATTTTTCCTGGGAAGACACACATACCCATCTCCTCACCCCAGATAGGGAGCCCACAACAGATCAAAGTATGGATACCAACAAAGTCAAACTTGGTGAGCCAATGAAGTTTTATTGGGATTACTTATAGAAGTATGGATGAGGAGTTACTTATAGGAGCAGAAATGACTCAAAGACAGCTGTACTGCTAAAGACTTCCCTAGCAATGATGGCATCCCCAAAGAGCTGGGAACCCAGGTACACTTCACAGTCCTCAGATAGCTCAATGGGTTGGATAGTGTCCTTTCCAAGTGACTCAGTTGGTCTGAACTTCTTCCAAGGAGCTTGACTAGTTTCTACATTTTACTGATCTGGTCTCATAGTCTTCTTTACAGCTTTGCTCATTTGAAAGTGACCTCTAGAGGGCTTTGGGCTTTATTGTTCGTTCTTGAAAGACAGGGTCCTACTGAATCTAATTGGTTTCAGGGACTTCCTAAAACTAATTTTAGTTGTTTACTTTCTGTTTTAAGGAGCTTCTCTGTAGAATGGAATGTTTCAAACTTGAAGAAATTACCAGATGCCTGCCAAGACTACTGTATCCAGCAAAACTAATTGATGAAGAAAAAAAATTAAGGATCTTTCAGAAGGGGCAGAAAGACTGTAAGAGACAGGAGTCCTGGATAACCCCAGAGAAACACTTTTCCAGACACAGGAGTGTCATGTGCACCTGAGCTCACACTGGCTATGAATGCATGCAAAAGACCTACACAAGAGCAAGCTAGATAAAATCCAAGTACGCATGGCAAATGAGATGCCTGAGTCTCTCCCCTGCGTACCTGAGGAGCTATTGACAGTGATGGCTGCTGGGACAGGGATGCAGGCCCCAAGAGACTGCCGATGCTCCAGGAGACAGTTTGGTACCCATGTACATACTGATAGCACTAGGTGGACTCACTGAGTTTTAAAAATAGCACAACATGAAGTTGGAGGGAAAAGTAATGGAGAAACCACGGAGAAACTGGAGGGAGAGTGAATGGAAGTATATTTGATCAAAACATAACAAACGTTATATTAATTACTTCTTTATTGCTATGATAAAACACTATGATCAAGGCAACTTACAGAAGAAAGAGTTTATTTGGACTCAGGGTTACAGAGGGAAAAGAGTTCATGATGTCAGAGAAGCATGACATCAAACAGTAGACACAGCAGTTAGAGCAGAGGCTGAGGGCTCACATCTTAATCTATAAGCAGGGAGCAGAAAACAGGAACAGGGAATGGCATGAGACTTTGAAACCTCAAATCCCACTCCCAGTGGTAGACTTCCTCCAGCAGGATCACACCTAAGCTTTCCCAAATAGCACCCCCAGCTGGAAGCCAAATATTCAAATGCCCAAGTAAAGGGGAACATTTATGTAAACCACCAGAAATGTGTGTACGAAATTTTCCAAAAGAACCAACAACAACAGTATATTCAAAAACTCACAAGCTAAACATGCCTAATAAAGCACCATGAAGCCATACATGTGAATATATAATTTATTTTGTTCTCTTTCATTTAATACTTATTAAAAGTTATTTTAAGATTTGTTTTTATTGTGAGTATGTGTGTCTGTGTGAGTGTATTCAGAGAGGCCAGAAGAGAGTGTCAGACAGTCTGTAGATGGAGTTAGAAGAGGTTGGAAACTATCCACCATGGGTGCTGGGAACCAAATCAGGTCCTGTGGAAGAGCAGCAGGCACTCTATGAAGCTATCACTGCAGCCTATGATACTAATTTTAAAGTTAGCATACAAAGTAATGGTTTCACTGAGCTATTTTCACACAGACTTTTTTCATTTGTCCCCTTCTCTTGTCTTCTTCCTCTGTCTTCTACCCTTCTCCTGCTGGGCCCTTCCTGTCCCCAGTGGTCTCTTAAATTGTCATGTCACATATATTCTATTATATACTTTTCCTCCACACTTCTCCCCCTTAAGATCCATTCTACTCTCTTATGGCCCCCTTTATACATTTAACACACACACAAACACACACACAAATAAAAATATATAATATTTTCTCTTTCTGAGTCTGGTTTATCTTGCTTAACATACTAATTTAAAGTTTCATCCATTTCTTCTGCAAATCTCATGATTTCACTTTTCTTTATGTCTGTACAAACTTCCACTGTCTCCATGAGCCACATTTTCACTATTCATTCATTTGTTGATGGTCCTTGAAACTAGTTTCATAATCTGATTATTGTCAAGGCAACAAAAACCATGAATATGAAAGTATCACTTAGACTCCTCTATGCATATGCCAAAGTCTGGTATAGCTACCCATATGATAACTTTAGTATTAGCTTTAAAAAAAAATCACTTTTTTCCCTTTTATTTTATTTTACAATACCATTCAGTTCTACATATCAGCCATGGATTCCCTTGTTCTCCCCTCCTGCCCCCTCCCCTTCTCCCCAGCCCACCCCCCATTCCCACCTTGATTTCCATAGTGGCTATGCCAATTAACATCCTGAGCAGCAGTGTATAACAGTTCCTATTCCCCCATGTCTCCACTGGCACTTGTAATTTGTTTTCTTCATAATAACCATTCTTATTGGGATTTGGGGGGAACTCAAAGTAGTTTTAAGTTCCATTCAGCTGATGGCTAAGAATGTTGAGCATTTTTCTGAATGTTTATCACCCATATCTATTTCTTCCTTTGAGAATTGCCTATTCAGTAAATTAGACAATGTATTGATTAGGATATTTGATTTTGGGTGCTTAACTCTTGCTTTTTAATCAATTCTAGGTATTAAGCCCCTGCCAGACAAAGAGTCAGAAAACCTTTTTCTATTTCATAGCTTGGTTCTTTACTTGATTATTTCTTTCCTTTGCTGTACAAAAGCTTTTAAATTTCATGCAATACCATTTATCATTTATGGGTTTGTTTCCTTATTCTTCATGGTCTTTTCAAATAGTCCTTGATTAAGCCCTTAATTATGTTTTTCCTTTTTTGTATAGCTCCTTCATTGTTTGAGGTATCAAATAAGGTCTTTGCTCCATTTTTGAAGTGATTTTTGTCAGGTTGAGAGTTATGGATTTAATTTCATTCTTCAGGCAGATATCCAGTTTCCTCAGAGTCATATGTAGAAGCTTTTCTCCAACGTGTATTTTTGACACCTTTGTCAAAAAATCAGGTAGGTGTGGCTTTGTTGTTTTCTTCTGGGTGGTCTATTCTTTTTCCCTGACCCATGTGTCTGGTTTCATGCCAAAACCATGCTTTCTTTGCGACTGTGGTCACGCAGTGTAATTTGATATCGGATATTAGGCCTCCAGCAGAGCTCTTTCTACTTCAGATTGCTTTGGCTATTTATAATGATTTCTGCTACCATAAGGAATTTTAAAATTGGTGTTTTCTGTCAAGAGTGACATTAGAACTTCAATGGGCATTGCACTGCATCTGCAGACCACATTTAGTAATCACTTCTCAAAATGTTAATTCTGCCAGTCCAGGATCACAAGTGCCCTTTCCACTTTCCACTGTCTCCTTACATTTTGTCTTCAGTGTTTTTAGGGTTTTCATTGTATTTCATCTCTATAGTTAGGTTTATTCCTATAAACTTTACTTTTGAAGTGGCTATGCATGTGATGGTCTCCCTCTAAATTTTTCTCAGCAAGGTAGCTATTGTTATAGAAAAGCTATTGACTTTTGCAAGTTAATTTTGTGTTCTGCTCCTTTGCTATGAGAGTTTATCAGTTCATAAGTCTTTTGGTAAAGTTCTTAGGAATTTTCAAGTATAAGATCATAATGTGTTTGGACAGGGAAACTTTGGATTCCATTCTCTATTTGTATATTTTGATTATTTGTATTATTTTATTGTTCTGGCAAAGATGCCAAACACAACATTGAATAAGAGTAGAAAGAGTGGGCATTTTTTCTCTTTCCAAATTTTAAAGAAAATACTCTTATTTTTCCCCATTTAGTTTAATATAGACTGATTATAGCTTTGTTGTATATAAGCTTTATTACGCTGACATATGTTCTGTCTGTCCCTTGTATTTTCAGGACTCTTTCTTTGAGGCTATGTTGAACTGTGACAAGTGCCCTTTTTATTGATTGGGATTATCATCTAATTTCTTTCTCTAGGTATGTTTATATGTTGTGCTATATTTCATGAATTTCTTCCAGGGCATGTAGTATTTCCTGCTGCTTATTTCATTTTGATTTTTTTCCAATTTCTTCTAAGACCTTGAGGTAAAGATTAGGTTATATTTTTTGGAGGGGGTGTATTTCAAGTCAAGGTTTCTCCATGTAGTTGTGGTGCCCCTGTCCTGGATCTTGCTCTGTACAGCAGGCTGGCCTCGAACTCACAGAGATCTGCCTGGCTCTGCCTCCTGAGTGCTGGGATTAAAGGCGTGCACCACTGCTGCCCAGTATAAGATTAGGTTATTTGACACTAATTTATTTCATGTAGGAATACATAAATATACACCTTCCATTTGAACTATCTTAGCTATATCCCAGATATTCTGATGATTTGAAATAATTTTTATTTGATTTCAGGAATTTGAAATTTTTCTTTCAGATGTCTTCATTGACATATTCATTGTTATTCAGTCTTAAAGCATTTGTGTATCTCCTGTGATTTCTATAGCTGTTCATTTATAGTTTATTTCCACTATTATCTGATAACATATAGGAAGTTATTTTAATTATTCTGTATTTGTTAAGACTTCCTTGGTGGTCTACATATAATCAACATTGGAGAAAGCTCTGTCGACTTCTGAGCTTAGTGTGTTCTTTGTTGCTGTTGGATGGGTTATTCTGTAGGCATTTGTTGAGTCCAAGTACTTATCTAATGATGAGGTTGGGATTTTGAATTCTCCCACTATTATTATATCAGCATCTCTCTGCTCTTTCAAGTCTTTTTTTTGTTTTATGAAATTGGGAGCTCCAGGATCTGATGCATGTATTTTTACAATTTGATATATATTCTTGGTGAATTGTGCTCTTTAATAACATCATGGTCCTCCTTATCTCTTCTGAGATAAGGTTTCTTTTGACGTCCACTTTAGAGTCACTGTGCCAGACTGTTACTGTTTGCTTCATTTGCTAGGTAGTTTGATTTTCATCCTTCGACTCACAGTTTTTTATGTCTTTGTCCATAATCCGTGTTTCTTGAAGAAAACAGATGGATGGATCCTAGTTGCTTAATATAGTCCATTATTCTGAATTTTTAATTGATGAGCTGCGGTAACTTTCTCTCTCTTGTTTTTAATTATTGTTTATGATTTTATGATATCTTTTGGAATTATAATATAATGATATCATTTCTCTCTTCCCTTTCTTCCCTCCAACTCAGCAGTTCTCAACTTGTGGGTTACAACCCATTTGAGGGGGGGGGTCTAATGACCCTTTCAAAGGAGTTGCCTAAGACCATCAGAAAACACAGATGTTAACATTACGACTCACAACAGTAGCAGAATTACAGTTATGAAGTAGCAAGAAAAATAATTTTATGACTGGGAATCACTTATAACATGAGAAATTGTATTATAGTGTTGCAGCATTAGGAAGGTTGAGAAACCCCTTCCCTGTAATCCCTTGCTCTCTCTTTCAATTCATGATCTTTTTTTTTCATTGTTGATGTATTTGAGAGCATGTGTACACACACACACACACACACACACACACACACACGCACATGCACGCGCACGCGCACACACACACATTCCTAAATACATCAATACAACATGCTCAATCTGTATAACATTGCTTGTATGTATATAGTTTTAGGACTGACCATTCGGTATTGAATAATCGATTGAGAATACTCCTCCCTACGGAAGAATGTTCTCCTGTTCTCTGCATGCCTTAATTATCTGTAGTTCTTTGTCTAGGACTGAAGCTTTATGAGCTTTCTCCCTTCTATATTAGCATGTCTATTGTTCTTGTTGTTCAGGTCATGTTTAAGCAGCCATGTTGATGAGATTTCATGGGTGTGGCTTCTCTGACATTTCTCAGCCAGTTTCTTAGCTTCCTGTTCCCCAAGCTCCTATAACCTTTCTCCCCATCTTTCAGAATGATTCCTGAGCCTTAGATGTGTGACTTGTGCTGTAGATGTATCAGCAGGGAGTTGATACCACATGATCTCTTGTTCTCTGCATTTTGATGGGTGGTGGCCTGTAACTAGACTTTTCATTTCTAGAATTCTAAAATGACCTAGGGCACAGCCTGAGGGGATTCCTGTGAGATTATATGGGCTAGGTTGGTCTCTAGGGATGCTGATGGGAAATCATCTAGGTTATTTTTACTGAAATGGGAATACCCAGCCTTACTGTAAGCAGCTTCATTCCATGAGATGAGGTCCTGGGATGAACTGAAAGGAGCAAACAAGCTGAACAGAGTATAAATTGATTGACTTCTGCTCCCTGACTGTGCATGAGGCAGTATGTGTCTGTCTCATCCCTCTGCCATCAGGACTGTCCTGCTGTGAGAACTGTGTCCTCATATTGTGAGTCCATTCTCCCGTAAGTCATTTATGACAGGATATTTTGTCACAGCCTTGAGAGAGTAAGACACTGGCTTAGGAAGTAGCAGAGGGGACAGCTTCCATATACCGATCATGCTTGTCACTCCAGAAATTCTTGGAGAAACCCAGCATCAGGCTTCTGTGAAGCACAGTCATATCAGTGATTGCACCTGTTCCAGCAGGGTACCTACTCTCCTTCACACATCTGTAGCCCACCAATCTCTCTTTAGCTTATGGTACAACTACAGTACCCTTGTCTAGAAGAGGACGTCATCTGCCTGCCAGCTCTCTCTGACCCTACCCTGGTACAAGTATCGTGGTATGCTTGGGAACCAGTTGGCAGCCCATTCATTTTATAGTTTGCATTGACTCAGTTATTTTCTGAGCATCATGAGTAGAAGTGGCTTCTTTCCAATGTATGTTTTTGACACTTTTGTCAAAAATTAGACGCCTATAGCTATGTGGGCTTGTTTCTAGGCTCTCTGTTCTATTTCATTGATTTACATTTTTTATTAGTACTGTGTTTTTGTAATCCAATAATGTAACTGATAAAAATGATTTCACCTTTAAAAATGTTTATACACATTTTACTTATTTAGTATATGTGTTTGCACACACATACACACATATCTGTGTAAGGTCATACATGTGGAAGTCAGAAGACAACAAACTATAGTCAACTCTTTCTTTCCACAAGCTCATAGGCTTAGCAGCCAGGGTCTTTACACACTGAACTGTCTCCTTGGTCTTCCAATATCTTATAACATGTGCTTTAACTTGCATTTTTTTAAAATTCATTTAGAAGTTTGAGAACTTGTTTCATGTCTCTTACTTCTTTTTCTATTATTTATCTTCCAAACACAATGGTTTGGGAGATAATTTCTACTCCCAACATTTTATGATGAAAAATTTCAAACACCAAGGAAAGCAGAAAGAAAATACAATGACCCAGCATGTAACTGCTGCTGGATTCAGCAGTCCTCGCTGCCTTGTCTTTCTTATCTTGCCATCCCTCCTTACAGCTCCCCTGTGGCCTGAGCTCAGAGATGTTCTGCTCTTTTTACCTGGTCCTCTTGGGGGGATTGGCCCTCTCTCTGCCCAGTCGCTGCCCACTGCACACCCTATTGGGCTTAGGAGCATCTGTACTGATTTCAGTGTTTATATTTCAATGCCATGTCAACTGAAGTATGTGGGCATCTCATCTGCACAGCTTTCTTGGCTCTCAGGGCTGGCATTTTCATTTGACTGTGAAGATAGTGTTTAAGCAGCAGGCATCTTTTGAGAAATGGGACTTTGCATCCTTTTCCTCACTCACGAGCTTCTCTTCTACACTAAAAAGGGGTGATTGCTCAGATGTGGCACTCTTGTTCCACTGTGTCTTCCTTTCAAAATTTTACAAAGTATAAGATCACATTTTCAAAGTTAATTTTTATGTTAAACTTGTGAGTATTTCTTGTGATTTTTTTCATTTTTATATGTGTGAAAACATTTCAAACCAGATAGCATACAATTAATCAGCTATATTTCATACTGATTTTATCTTTACCTTCTATGTCTCCCTAATAATCCTTTAAACTATCGACATATGTTTGGTTTATAGACTATAATGGAAAGTTTTACGATTTTATTCCCCAAATAGCTATTTTCCACATATTTATGCAATATGCAATTTTCTCATTTGTGATATATGACCACTTTTAATGTGCATTAAGTACTTACCAACATACCCCTGAGTCTATTTTAAAGATACATACAGGATTGCAAGAAATTCATTAAACTATTATTTTTAACACTGTGAATTGAGGAATACATTTAATTTAAAGAAGCAATCATGTTACAGCTACGTTCCAGTGCATAAATTCTGTTATAGAAGTATGTGTATAAGTGTGTATATATCATAATGCATATATGTGTGTGTGTACGTTTGCCTATGTTTTAAAATCCTATATTTTAAAGCACATGTTTCTGAATATTCACACACTAGTATATTTAGATTTGGAGTATTTTCCAAGGCCTGTATGTTGAAGGCTTGATTCCCCAGACTTTGGAACTATTGGGAGGTGGTAGAGCCTTCAGGAGATGGGGCTGAGTAGAAAAAAAAAAGCAATATCAGGGGCATGACTTTAAAAGTGATATGTGTCCCTAGCTCATTCTGTCTGTCTGCTTCCCTGTCTCTCTGTCTGTCTGTCTATCTATCTAATCTATCTATCTATCTATCTATCTATCTATCTATCTATCTATCTATCTATCTATCATCCATCCATCTTATCTATCTATCTATCTATCTATCTATCTATCTATCTATCTATACACTTTTGTCAAAAATTAGACACCTGTAGCTATGTGGATTTGTTTCTAGGCTCTCTGTTCTATTTCATTGATTTACATTTTTTATTAGTACTGTGTTTTTGTAGTCCAATAATGTAACTGATAAAAATGATTTCGAAAACCTTTATCTATCTATCTATCTATCTATCTATCTATCTATCTAGTCTTTCTGGTTTTCAATTAATGGTCCAAAACAAAAACAAAAATAAAAAAAACCCAAAAACCCAGAACAAATAGTTCTAAAAAGAATACATACAAATGGCCAATAAAATTTTGTATATTTTTATTCAAATTTTTAAAAGTCATTTTACGTATCAATTACAGATATCCCTCTCACCCTTCCTCCTCCCCCGAGCCTCCCGCATTCTCCTCCTCATCCCCTCCTCCAAAACGGTAAGGCCTCCCATGAGGAGTCAGCAAAGCCTGGTATTTCAGTTGAGGCAGGACCAAGCCCCTTCCCCCTGTATCAAGGGTAAGCAAGGCATCTCCAACAGCTTATGTTGGAGAGGATGCAGAGCAAGGGGAACACTCCTCTACTCTTGGTGGGAGTTCAAACTTATACAGCCACTTTGGAAATCAGTATGACAGTTTCTCAGAAAACTGAGAATCAATCTACCTTAACACCCAGTGATACCACTCTTGGGTATATACCCAAAGAATGCTCAATCATACCACAAGGACACTTGCTCAACTATGTTCATAGCAGCATTATTTATAATAGCAAATAAATATTTTAAGAAGTGTTCAATATTCCTCATGATCAGACAAATGCAAATTAGAAGTACTTTGAGATTCCAATTCAACCCAATCAAGAGAAGAAAAAGGAACAAATATTTTCAAGGATGCAGGGTAAGAGGAAGATTTATGAACTCTTGGTCAAAGAATAAAGTAGGTTAACCACTGTGAAAATCTGTGGAGGTTTCTAAAAAAAACTAAAAATAGAACTACCATGTGACTCAGCTATCCCAATCTTGGACATATTACCCAATGACCACATGTCTTGCCACACAGACAGATCCTTCCATATCCATCAGTCTCATTACTCTTTTTGCAGTAGCAAGTCAATAGTCACATTTGATGCCCATCATCAGATAAACAGATAATAAAAATGTGGTACATACATAATGGAATGTTCTTCAACCATAATAACTGTAAAACTATGAAATTTACAAGAAAATGGCTATCATTTGAAGCACTATTAAGGGTGATCCAGCTCAGAAAGACAGATCACCTTTTTTTTCCATATGCAGATCTTAGATTCAGTATTAAATATGTGTAGCTATATGGGAATAAATATGGGGGAAATCTAGAAAAAGTAGAAAAAGGCCCTTCAGATGGAAATTAGTAGCTTAAAAAGAGACAGTTATGGAAGAGAATACAGTATATGAGACACTCCAATTTAACAAGGAATACTGGAGGCAAAAGCACAGTGGGGAAATAGAAGGGCTGGGAGATAGAGGGGAGAAGAGGAAGGAAAGAAAATGTAGTGTGTATCAAAATGCCATACAGAAATCTGTTACTCTGAGAGCCAATTAATACAATGAACCAATGATTGAATGAATACACATACAATTAAGAGGAGTTCAATAGAAAGCTTCATTGATATAATGGGTCACATGGAAGACAGTTCAGGGATGGAAGGCGAGAGAGGTGAATTAGAACTTTCAGACACTAATGGAGATAAAGCAATAACATCTGAGCAGAATATGTAGGCTCTATGGACACCATTAAAATAGCAACTCATGAAGTGTGGAGATAAAAGGAGAAGGACCTCAGGTTAAACATGTGGGGTTGGTGGCATGGCTCAACAGATGAAGACCCTTGCAGTTAACCTGAGTTTGTTCCCCAGGACACACGGTGGAGGGAGAGAACACTCTTCCAAGTTATCCTCAGATCTTTGCATACATGCAGTAAGTGAAAAAATGTGATATAAATTAAAAGCGCAGTTAATATGAACAAGACGGCATCATTCTAGAACACAGAGAAGATTCAACATGTGCAAGTCAGCAAATGTAACATACCCCAAAATGAACTCAAAGACAGAAATCACACAATCATCTCCATAGGTGAAGAAGAGGATTTTTGGTAAGATGGAACTATCCCTTAATGATGAATGCCCTGAAAAATGAAAATAAAGAGAACATATTTAATAATAAATGGGGTATACTAATAGAAAGCATTCTAAGAAGGAAATCAGAAAAAAATCCTATTCATAATTGCCTAAAAATGATGCCTCAGAATAAAGCTAACCCAGGAAATGAAAGACATCTATAACGAAAACTTCACAACACAGAAGAACTTGAAAGGCATGATATAAGACAGAAAACCTCCATGCTTATGGGCTGGAAACATTAGCATTGTGAAAGTAGCCATACTATTTATCCTATTTACTTTTTGTTGCTGGAATAAAATACTGACTAAAACCAACACGGGGAAGAAAAGGTTTATTTGGCTTACAGGGTACAGTCCATCATTGAGGGAAGCCATGGCAGAAATTCAAAGCAGGAACACTGCTTAGTGGCTTGTTTTCAGGATCCTGGTCAGTAGTCTTTCATATCCAGCCCAGGCTCATCTACTGAGGGGTAGGATTTCCCACCATAGGCTTGGTCCTTCTCCATCATCAATCTAGAATATACCCCACAAACATTCCCACCAGCCAATCTTTTTTTTTTAAACACAATTTCTCCTGTGAGGGTAGGGGTCAGCTGTCTTGCTGCAGTGTCGAGTGAATGGGCAGGACCAGCTTTCCGAGGGCCTGCAAAGGCCAGGCTGGCTCAGCACGGCCCTTTGATTTCATCATGCATGGTTGCTATGGTCCCCTGTGGCCACAGACATCAACATAGACCCCAGCTAGACCATACGACCCAGGCATGACCCTCAGCAGCAGCTTGGGCAGGAACGACTTCCTGGCTTCAGGTGGCAGCACAGGCCACTCAGATTTATATGGCTCCAGCTACAGTATGACTCTGGACACCACCATGGTCTCGGGTGGCTGACCAGACTGTGGGAATCCACAAGGCCCTGAGTAGCACCAGGAGCCACATACCTCAACTCAGACCCTGGCTGCTGTAGGGTGACAGACGCAGACGTGGCCCTCGGCAGTTTGGGCCCAAATAACACCATAGCCCTGAGTGGCAGCACAAGCCACTTAGATCTGTATGGCTCCAACTGCAGCATGGCACTCAGATTCCAACAAGACCACAGGTCGCAGCCCAGACTCTGGGCTTCTATGTGGCCTTTGCCCACCAGCCAATCTTATCCAGGTGATTTTTCAATTGAGACTTCCTCTTCATGGGTGTGTCAATTTGACAACCAAGATTAGCCATCACACTATCAAAAACAATCTACAGATTCCATGTCATCTCCATTATTCTTCAGAGAAATGAATTTAGTCTTAAATTTTATATGGGTGAGCCTAAGACAACAGAGAGCTAAAACAATTGTCTATCTTTGGTAGTTGGTGGTAGGGAACTGTCTGTCCACACATAGAAGAATGAAATGTGATATCTATTTCTAACTGTGTTCTAAACCATCTCCAGATCAACCAAACTCCTTAATGTAGGGCCCAAAACTCTAAAACTGATAGAGGGTAAAAGAGGAAAAACACTGCAGCAGAGGTAAGCACATTCTGGTAGGACCCCATTTGCTTAATGCCAACATTTGACATATGGAATTCATAAAGTTGAAAACCTTCTGTGTAGCGAAGAAAACGATTAATCAAGTGAAGAAAGAAGTTACAGAAGAAGAGAAGGCATTTGCTAGCTATATATATGACAGATGATTAATATTTGGAACATGCCAAGAACTCCACAAACTAAACAAGATATCAAACAACCCAATAAATAAATAGTCCAATGAAATGAACAGACACTTCTTAAAATATGGAAAACAAATGGCCAACAAACATATGAAAAGATATATCACCAGACATGAGACATGCAAGTGAAAGCTACATCAATATTCCCTCTCACCCTGCTCAGAAGGGTACCCACCAAGAAAGCATGCGACAACAAACAGTGGCTAGAGTATAGACCAAAGAAGCTCTTGTACACTGCTGATGGGAATGTGAACCATCAAAGTCACTACAGTAATCAATGTAGAGACTCCTCAAAAACCAACTTACCAGATGACCCAGGTATATGTCCCCTGGATACGTCCCCAGCTCCACATGCCACAGAGAAATCTACAATGTTTACTGTAGCACTATTCATAACACTGGGTTATGAAAGCAGCTTAGGTGTCCATCAACAGAGGAATGGATTGAAGAAAGTAGTTCATACATAAAATAGATTTTTTAACTGTAAAGAATCAAGTTATGTAATTTAGAAATGGATGCAATTAGAGATAATCTCTGTTAAACAAATTAAGTCTTTCTGAGACAGACACCACATAATCTCTTTCATTTGTGAGTCCTAAACCTTGGAGATTCATAAACCCATCTTTATAGATGTTATGAAAGTAGAAACAAAACTTTCCAGGAAACAAGGACTGATTACAGAGACAGTGAAGTGGGAGGTAGCAGGGTATGGTGGAAGATGTGCTCGGTGTATACTATGTTTGCATGAAAGCTCCCAACCTCTGTAGCCCTCTTGCCTCTTCCTCCCTCCCCCTTGGCACACAGTGCTTGGCTAGGCAAGATCATCCATTACTGGGCCTATATTTGCTATGTAGGTTGGTGGCAATTTGTTCTGTGCTGTGTGTGGATGTGTGATGTGTGACCTAAATTGAGCAAAGTTGGAGAATAATAGTTGTATGGTTATACTAATTTGCTAAATCATTTAGGGTTTTGTCTGATGACCATGCTCAGTGGGAGAAGACAAGGCTTCAATTCTCAGCACTGAAAAACAAAGTTTAGGATATTCATATTCATGTAGAACCAGTTCAAGATGAACCAGATTTGCAGGGTCCTCTGGACCAAAGAGAAGTTGATTAAATTGTTCAATGAACTTGTTCCCTTTGGGCTTATTTTGATAAAGCTCCCCACTGTTTCCTGTGAACTGTGAATTTCATACTGATAGGAGACGTACTGGTAAGGAAGAAATTAAAAACACTTTGCTAAATAGACATACACTTAATCAATATAGACCTTTCAACTGTATTTCTTAAAAATGAGCTTGAAACATCACCACCTCCCAGTGCTGCTTGGTTATCCTTGTAATGGGCAAGCAAAAAAAAAAAAGACTAGTTCTGCCTGAGAATACTAAATTAATATGTAACTTGCTTAACAGAGCATGTTTATTGCTTCAGCCCTGAAATGCCACGCTCAGCTTAATAGAAGAACTCATTTTGTGTAAGAACTAAAAGGAAAATCAGGTGCAGGAGAATGTGTTTCCTACAATTTGTAATCATGAAGCAGAGCTAGAGGAAGGGCTTTTCTTCAGTTAGAAGCAGTTTCTGGTGCAGCTGGAGCTCAGGCACTGGGTTCTGCAATGCACTCGGTGGCTATGTTGAATCAGAGTGGCAATGGCTGCTATGGGAGGAAGAGTCTGGCTTCGCCAGGTGGACTCCATCCTTGGTGTTGTGTGAGAGCCTGTGAGGGCAGCTTTAGTGCCATGTGTTTCCTCTGCTGCTGAAGAGGCTTCTGAGTATTTGGGTCAAGAGCTATCAATGTCACCAGGTCTGTTTGCAGCAGATTTACTTCTAAAATAAATTGTGCTTTAAAATGGCAATAAACTTTTACCATCATCTATCCTGTGTTCTTCTCATCAACAAAAATTCTTGAGGTATAAATTTTAGCATAATTCAGAAATATTCTAAGAAGAAAGATGTATGTTTTGTCTTGCTGCTGAATTAATGTTTGTTATGTGAGGGGAAATCATTAAGTGCTTAAAATGCAAAGCAAAGATAGTCTGTTCCTTTCCTTTTAAAGGAAAATTACACATTTATTCTTAGGTGTACATCAGAGCTTGCACACATGTGCAAGGCACTATGTTGGGTAAGGCACACTAAATATTTATGTGGAAAATGCCTAGAAAGTTTTTAGCACATGAGAGATAGCCAATACATGCTTTTTTCTATAGCTCACACTTTTGGTAACATGCAACATTTGCCCACAGGAAAATAATTCAAAAATCCATCTCTGAAAATATATTCTTAAAACATTCAAAATCATTAAATTAGCTCTTATATAAGAGATACAGTAAGGCAGACAGACTAGGATCTTCCAAATTGTGGACATCACCAATATTCTCATTCTAAACAAATAAGGAATTCATCAATCTTTTTTTTTTTCCTAAAAGAAAATTATGCCACAACAAATCAAAGGAAATGATAGCAATTAAAAGGAAGAGAAAATCAGATAAATGCAAAATTTAGAGAAATTAGGACTCCATACTGATTCTCTGCTAAGGCTTCTGGACCTATAGAAGACTGATTTAATAGCCAAGAATAAGCGACCCAAGAAACAACAGAAAACTTACATCAGGACATACATCCGTAAAGAAACCTTAAAAACATTGTTAAAAATGACTTGCTCCTCCCTCCTCCCCAAATAAGCCATTTTACAAGTAGACCTAAAATTTTCAGAACTTTATTATCCTATGATATTTAACAGTTCTATAGAACAAGCAAATATACCTTCATTTTGCAGTTGTAACATAACTCAGATTTGAAACCAAGTACATACGATCGAGACACAAAAGATAATGTAATATACTCCTTCATTAGATCTAGCTATATACAGAAAGGAAAAAAAAAACCTCAGTAGTTAATACAAACTTTATTGGATAATAGAAGCATGGTTAAAAGAGTAAAAAAATCCATTTCCCTAATAAACCTCACCATTACATCAAAGGTAAAAAAAAACCCTGAGCTGTCAATCAAATTAATAGATACTGAACAAAGACATGCAAAAATTTGCTTTCCATTCTAAACCAAAAATAATCCTGATAGATTGAATTTCATATTCCATTATGGCCTAGAAATCTAATAAATGACCTTACTATATTACAGAATAGTCTTACAAGCCAAACAACAGAAAGTTACCACTATCATTTTTTTTCCAGGTCCAAGGTGGAAAATGTTCTTCTATCATAGTATGTTCACTCAAGAAGTGTCTTAGTTAGGGTTTCTATTGCTGTGAAGAGACACCATGATCATGGAAACTCTTATAAAGGAAGACATTTAATTGGAGCTGGCTTTAAAGTTTCAGAGGTTCAGTCCATTATCACCGTGGGGGACAGCCAGGCAGCATGCAGCCAGATGTGGTGCTGGGTAGTAGCTAAGAGTCCTACATTTTGCAGATAACAAGAAGTCAACTGTCACACTGAGCAGTATCTTGAGCATAGGAAACCTCAAAGCCTGCCCCCACAGTGACACACTTCCTCCAATAAGACCATACCCACTCCAACAAAGCCAAACCTCCTAATAGTGGCATTCCCTGTGAGATGATGAGGGCCAATGACATTTTAACCATCACAAGAAGATTATGTGTAACATCAAGGCAAGCTTCTAGAAAGAGCTACAGTGGTCAGTAGCCACAGATCAGACAGGGCTATGAGCAGAAGTTGCTTCTCTGTTTGTTCCTAGAAAGGTTTCCATTAAGGACAAAACTACCATAAGCATGCCTGTAATTTTGGTCATTTCCTATTGTAGTACAAGGCCTGCACAAGATGGGGACAAAGAAATGAGATGAAATACGAGAAAAAAAAATGAAACAAATTTACATTTTACAGTTTTTTAAATGTTGTCATTTTTTATTTTTTTGCTTATAATCTAATGGTCCACTAGGATGATCTAGGAAAATACATACAACAAAGAACAAAGCTATTATATTTGATGACATAAATTTGCTTAATGGCAAAATACAAACATAAGAAATTGGTACTTTTCTGTGCATCAGGAGGGATCACACTGACAGTCTAAAAGCCCTCTGTCTTATCTCTGTGCGCTCAACTCCTACCACCATGAACAGCACAGCGCAGACTCTGAACACGCACTTAGTCCTTTAACTCCATTGAAAGGTGGCCTGCTGAAGACTTCACTTCCTGTTACCACAAAAAGGAACCATGATCAAGCAGGCTGTATGTGCTCACCCACAGCGAATGCTACGGGTCTCCTTCAGGTGGTTTAGAAAGAAGCAAATTATAGAGTCACAGAATAAACCATTGAAATGTCAAGCCTTCCTCGCAGGCAGCTAGGATCACACAAGTCTTCCTTCTATGTTTTGTGTTAAGGCTTACACTTAGTAATCAGTCACTGTTCCTGTGTTGATCTTGAGTGTCTTAGTCAGGGTTTCTATTGCTATGAAGGGACATCTATGGCTGGGCAGTGGTGGCTCACGCCTTTAATCCCAGCACTCGGGAGGCAGAGGCAGGCGGATCTCTGTGAGTTCGAGGTCAACCTGGGCTACCAAGTGAGTTCCAGGAAAGGCGCAAAGCTACACAGAGAAACCCTGTCTCGAAAAACCAAAAAAAAAAAAAAAAAAAAAAAAAAAAAAAAAAAAAAAAAAGGACACCATGACCATAGCAACTCTTAATAGAAGAAAACATTAAATTGGGGCTGGCTTACAGTTCATAGGTTTAGCGCATTACTGTCACAGCAGGAGGCATGGCAATGTGCAGGCAAACACGCTGCAGACACGCTGAGAGTTCTAGATCCAGATTGGCAGGCAGCAGGAAGAGAGTGACACCAGGCCTGGTTTGAGCTTCTGAAACCTCAAAGCCCATCCCCCCAGCGACACACTTCTTCCCATAAGGTGGCACTTACTCCAATAAGGCCACACCTCCTTATAGTGCCACTCCCTATGGTCCTATGGGGGCTATTTTTATTCAAACCAACACGATGATGATGTCTAATTAATCTTAAAAGTACACTTTTTTCTGTGGTCTCTGCCTTCACTCCTGAGGGTCACAACGTAGTGAAATAGAGAGGACACATTTTGCATAATTGTTTTTGTCCTGTGTCTTGAATTTCCAGATATTTGAGTAGGAATGCTTGTCACACCAGCATAGATTATCCTTGGTGATAAGATCCACAAAGTAGAAACAATGTAAATAATGGATGTTCTTTTGTCACATAAGAGCAGAGTCTAAAGTGAAATCTCTCAGGGCTGGTACAATAACTGAACAATGATATCAAGAATCCTAGAAGTCCTACCTCCATGCTCTTCTGTGCTCAGGGTGATGGTTTTATTTCTAGGCATATGTGTGTCTTTGGGGCATAAAAGGAAGGGGAAAAGAGGTAGAAAAAACTTGAGTTTCACTGGGAACTCATTCCTTTTAGGAACTTTCCTGACATGTAATTCACAAGTTTAGATACCTAATATTGTATATAAATAGAACCCCTCAGAGCGAAAAGATGGCTCAGCTGCTAAGAACACTGGCTCTCTTCCCAGAGGATCCAAGTTCAATTTCTAGCACCCACATAGTGTCTCACAATCATCCCTAATTCAAGTACCAGAGCATCTACCACTCTCTTCTGGCCTCTGTGGGCATTGCATTCAAGTAGCACACAAATCCACATACAGGCAAAACACCCATATGTGTAAAACAAAATTTAAAAAATTTAAATAGAAGCACACCTAATCACTGTTGTATCTTCACCTTTCTGCTTTTGCCGTAGAAGAGAGTAAACCACAAACCCAAGCTGCCTTGCCTGTCCTTTCTATGTTCAATAGTGGAGATATATTTTAAAGATCAAAATGGGTAAAAATAGAAAGGTGGCAAATACACATATTTTCCTTTCTGATAAGTAAAATCCAAGCAGCTTAGGAGAGCAAACATCTAAGAAGACCCAGTGGACTACACTGGATTGTAAAGCTACTTAGAATGGTAGGATTAAAAACTAAAGGAAACCGTAACAAGTGTGCAAGCCAGTACCTACTACTATTCCCCATAACATATACAGCAGTGCCTGTCAAGTGGCACTTGGGGAATTGTATTGGGTGGAGCAAAGAGGAAATCAATGAAGCCTAGTTTATATTATCCTCTTCTAGATAGGATCCAAATAGAACTTACTTAAGTAGACATGAAGGAAAGAGAGTAAGTTGATCCTGGCCCAGTATGCACTCTGCATACATACCTTTTAAAGGCCTCTTGCTTGCCAACTCATGGAATCCTCAATGCAACTTTTCCAAAAAAAAATTGTGTATTCTAATGTATTCTTTGATAAAACCGTACATAAATACAATGCATTTACATCATCTCCACCTCCTCTCCTCCCCAACTTCTCCTGGATGCACCCCTTTCCTCCAACTTCATTTCTCCTCCTCCTCATTCAATAACTCACTAAGTCCAGTTAATCCTGCATATATACACATGGTGGTGGGTGCTGCCCACTGATTCACAGGAAACATACTGAGCCACACTGCTGAGGAGAACTAGCTATTCCTTCCCTGGTGGCCATCAACTTCCAACAGTTCCTCAGAGAAGGGTAGGACCTTGGGAGTGGTGACTGCCTTGATCATGTTCAGATTTTGTGCCTACACAACATAGCTGCTGTGAGTTCAGAAATATAAAGCATTTGTCATATCCAGAAGACATTACTTCTCAGCTATCTTTCTTTATCTTTGGCTATTACAATCTTCTGCCCTTCTTCTGAGATGTTTCTGGAGGTTTGTTGGAGAAAGTATGACATAAATGTCCCATTTAGGGCTTAAGCACTCCACATATACTTATCCTTTATACTTTGTCCAGTTCTGAGCCTCTGCATGACCTGCCGTTCTCCACAGAAAGAAACTCCCCTGATGGGAGTGAGAATTGCACTGGTCTATGTGTATAAGGATAAGTAGTTAGAAGACAGTCCCTTTAGCAAAATAGTAGCAGAAAGTGTGGCCATGAATTATAGCACCAGACACAAGTTTCCTTCTGTGGAGTAGGCCTAAAGTCTCACTAGAAAGCTGATGGTTACCCTCAAACATTTATGTCACTATTATACTAACGGGCATATGTAGAACCTGCCATCATATTTATAGGGTGGATGTCAACATGGCTCAGTGTGTAAAGGCACTTACCACCAAGCCTGATGATTTTCTGTCCAGGACCCACAGGGTGGAAGGAAGAGAAATCTTACCTCTGTACATGCCATTGTACATGCACACCCCCAACACATACATGCAAATAACTAAAATGCAATTCTAAAGCTTGTGGGAGTAACAGGCTACCATAATAATGCAGAGAAATCAAGAAAAATAATGTCAAAAGAAATGAGAATCCTAAAAATCAAAAGAAGAAGCAGTTTTCATGAGTTCTTTTGTAGTATTGTCTTTATTTTGGGCCAGACTGTGTGCTGGGTTTTTTGTTTGTTTGTTTGTTTGTTTGTTGTTGTTTTTGTTTTTTTTTGTCATGTTGACATCAGCTAGTGTCATCTAAGAGGAGGGCACCTCAATTGAAAAAATGCCTTCATCTGATTGGCTTGTAGGCCAGTCTGTGGGCCATTTTCTTACTGATGACTAGAATGAGAGGGCCCAGACCACTGTGGGTGGTGCCATCCGGGGCAGGTGGTTCTGAGGTGTATAAGAAAGAAAACAGCAAGTGAAAGGGAGCAAGGCAACAAGTGGTGCTTCTCTGTGGTCTCCGGTCCTTGCCTACAGGTTCCTGCCTGGAGTGCCTGTCCTTACTCCCAGTCACGATGGACTATAGACTGTAAGCTGGAAAATTCCTTTCCTCCCCAAACTGCTTTTGACCCTGGTGTTTGTCACAATAATAGAAGGCAAACAGACTACTTAACGTTACATTTTTCTTCAATATATGTTTTACAGTATTTATCGAACTTAGAAATATGTATCATAAAAGGATGAATGTGATAGCAAAGAGAAAAAAATCTATAATTGCAGCATACTAGACACAAAATATCTAATTTCACATTCATTCATACACAACAGAAATTTTAACCTGAAAGCTTTGGGGAAGCTTTCATGGTCCTGAGAAAAATATAATTCTTTCTCAGCCTCTCAAATAAGAATCATTTCTTATGATGATGGAAAACAATATGCATAAAACATGGTTCTAGTTTAAAATTATTCATATTTTATAGGGTTCCTGGGGGAAATTTAGAACTCTAGTATTCCCCAAATTCTGTTTAATATCATCTTCACTAAATAGCATGTCTACAGGTCTGACTTGGAAGGCCCTGTGCTTGCTGGAGACACACATGTGTAGTTTCATGCATGTGAGTATAGGATAAATTGTCATTTGTCTGAAGTGGTTCCTTAGCCCAGTATCACAAGGCACTTGTCAGCTAGTGGAATCAGACAACTTCAATGTCACAAAGTCCTGTGACATCATATTTTATCACTACATTCTGCAAAGAAGCAAAATGGAATTCAGAAAACAAAAATATCCAGAGTGTGAGTTGAAGTAGCCTGATGCCCACTCTCCCAATGCAGGGTCAGAACATTTTATCCCATGGTATTCGAGTCTCTTCTTGCCTCCACAAAATCAGGTGACTTGGTGGGAGTTCCAGGTGGCTGCTGTCAGCAGTGCAGCTCTTCCTCTGAGGTCCCAGGGGGAATTCTGAACTTCCTTGTAGAACCTGTCATCTTTACTTTTGAAACAATACTGTTTCGTCATTTTTCATCATAATATTAATACTTTTCCACAGTTCAAGTCTTGCCACCTGTGGTCTATGTTCTCAGCTTCTTAAAAGCATTATTAAATGTTTCATCAATGCCAATGGTAGATTTTAATCCTATCAGCATTTGCTTATGAAGGTAAGAACTACATAAATGAAGAGTATGCAACAACATAAGTTTGAATTAATCAATTCTCTGGAATATTAATATGTGAAAATGATATGACAAATTACCACAGACTAGGCAGCTTAAGCAATAGACTTTTACTGTCTCACAGATCTGAAGGCTGGCAGCCTGAGGTAAAGGTGTGGCCAGATTGGCTGCTGCTGAGGTCTCTGACTTATAGCTCATGTCCTGGTATCTTCACAGTCGTCCCCCCCCCACCCCCCACCCTGCTCTCAGCTCTTTTCAATTAATTACCTCCTTACATAGCTCATCTCCATATATGGGCATATTCCAAGGTACTGGGGAAGAGGGTTAAGATGCCACTATGTGTTTCTCAGTTCAGTCAAGACCTCCTAGAAACAGAAAAACAGTGGCACTCAGAAGTAAGGTCACTGGGCTACTCTGATAGAAGTGGAAGACTTAGATACCTTGTTAATATAGGATGTTTTCCCCTGAGGCAGCATTCTAAAGGGCGTCTTTCAATGGCTCAAAGAAAGAATTCTGACTCTCCTTTGAAGTGAGCATGCATTGCTCTGGTTCACACCACAGAAAGCACACGCCACTCGCAAATGTGGCTATAGGAGGCTTCTGGGGGACCCTTGATCAAAAAGCCAACAATCTTTTTGTTTATTCCTGAGGTTAAATCATTAACAATAGTGGCAAGGAGGTCAGTTTATTGTGCACAAATCCATTCCTACATCAACATCTGTACACTCTGACTAACTGTGTGCTCCTTAGCACTGCTTAGTTTAGGGGCCAAAGCTAACAGCCATTTGCATTCTTCCCAGTTCACACTGACAAACACATCGAAGTGAAGCCTGACATGGGCAGTTTGAATGATTTTTTTAAAGGATGTTTTCCTCCTATTGTAGGTGTCAAATTTTTATATTTTTCTCTAAAGAACTTGAAGTGTGACTGAATTATCACATAGTCTCATATTGTACAAGGAGAAATGTTGTCGCAGAAGTGTGGAAAAGAGTCTTCCAGTCCGTTCTTCTAGCCATGATTGAAGGAGGTCAGAGCAGGAACTCGGGACAGGAACCTGGAGGCAGGAACTAAAGCAGAAGCCATGAAGGCATGCTGCTTATGGACTCGCTCCTCAAGGTTTGCTTAGCTTGTCTTCTTACAGCACCCAGGACCACCATCCCAGGGGTAGCAACACCCACATTAGGCTGAACCCACCCACATCAATCATCAAGAAAATGCTCCACAGGTGTGCCCACAGGACAGTCTGGTGGCAGCGTTTTCTTAGGTGAGGTTCCTTCCTCTAAAGTGACTGCAGCTTGTATCCTGTTAACATGAAACTAGCCAGCATAGCCCCTATATGTTCCCATTCTGAACCGCTTTTTTATACATATGGTTTAAGAATACAAACTATTGAATTAAATCTGTCATTTTATTTCTCTGTAATTATCTGAAATATCCTGAGAAGAGATTTTTAAAAAGTCTCGAGGAACCTGCTATGGTCAATTTGATTCAGATTTCATTGCAGAAAATTTACTTAAAAAAAAAAAATCACACATTAGAATTAACCAGAGAAGCTATTCAAAACAGAAGCTGTAGAGCTTCATATTTAATTCCATACTTTCACTTTTAATTGTGTTTTATATTTTTATTCACCACCACAAATAGAAAATCCACAGCAGAGTTAGAAGCAGAAAAACAATTAACTTTGTATCCTCTTTCATAACTCATGTTTTTTGCCTGCGTTCAGTCCTTCCTTATCCTCTAATGCAGTGGCTCTCAACCTTCCTAATGCTGTGACCCTTTATTTATATATTTAGGTTTTTTGAGACAGTGTTTCTCTGTGTAGGTTTGGCGCCTGTCCTGGATTTCGCTCTGTAGACCAGGCTGACCTCAAATTCGCAGAGATCCACCTTCCTCTCCCTCCAGAGTGCTGTGATTAAAGGTGTGCACCACTGCCGTCTGGCTCTGTGATCCTTTAATACCATCTCTCATGTTGTGCTGACCCCAGCCATAAAATTATTTTCATTGTTAGTTCATAACTATAGTTATGCTACTGTTATGAATCATAATGCAAGTATTTTTCTGAGATAAAAATTTGCCAAAGGGGTTGCAACCCACAGGTAGAGAACCATTGTTCTAATATTTAGACTTTATTCTTTTTTCTACTCATTATACTGTATCCACAGGTATATCTGTTTACATATGCATGCATTGTTGGCTGGATTACACATATGTGGGAGAACATGTACTTGTCTTTTTTTTTTTCTGAGATAGTGTGGCCTCGTTAATATTACACATACCAGGTCCATCCATCCATTTTTTTTCCTGCAAATTTTGCTTGTTAAGGGAGTTAAGTATATTCTGACTGAGAAGCTAAAAACCTTGGGCCCACAGACTAAGATGGACAAGCAGGAATCATGACCCTTTTCCATAGCTGATGAGAACCTTCGTACTGTTGAAGGAATTTCTAGGACAGAAAATAGAATAAAATCAAGACACTGATCCACTTGGCCCTAACTCGGATTCTGTTGGCACATCATCTGATTGTCTCTGAGCACCAGAGATCTCTAGGAGCTTGTCTACCTTTCCTGTCACAGTTTTGCCTCCTGGCCGCCCACTGCATTTCCTCCCAGTCTGGTGACCAGGACAGGTAATCAAGTTTTGTTTCTTGTCCTTGTTTATTCAACAATGGAAGTAGAGGGAGCGGCCAAGTTGTAATTCAGGGCAGGCCATCTCTGTGCTAGATCACGAGGGAGCCTGCTCAAGTCTCCAGCCAGTACAGTCCATGGGATAGGCACTCACATGAGCATACACATGGAAGTCCAATAACTGCTCCCCACAACACTCCAGCAGTGCCTTTTCAAGTTTCATTAGACAGATGACTCCCATAGAAAGGGAAGTCAGAATTCCAGTAACAGAGCCTGTTCATAGTTTGAGACAATGTGGTCATCACTCTGATATTTAAACCTTTTCCATCAATTTAAGGCAGGTATTGGTGTGGCTACTTCAATGATTGGAGATGTTTTATCTCTACCATTTTAAAAGTCTTAATTAAGGAAAAAAAAGGAGAGAAACAATTAGCCCTCAATTAGCCATGAAAATGATATTTTTCTTCCATATCTTCTGTAAAAGTCTAAAAAAAGTGTGTCTCTGATTAGTTCAAGACATAGAGATATAATAAGCCATGCCTGCCAGAAAACCAGGTAAACTTGCCTGTAGATTATCTCTTCTCCCTTAGTTTCCCCAGATCCAATCCCCCAGTCTCATCTCCAGTTCAGCGGCAGAATACCTGTCATCACCATCATCTTCCTTGCCCTCACTGCTCCCATCTCCTGTGGGTCCTACAGATCTTCCACTTTTAACCACCCCCCTCCCCCAAGGACTCACTAGTTTTCCTAGCACCAACCACAGCAGGTGGCTCCTCTAACCCAAGGACTGTTCCTCTAGGGCAGCAAGTAAGCTGAAGGCAGATCCACACTTTTCCTTTTGCTTTTCCAGTTCCAATCCCCCTAATCCAACCTCCAGCTCTGTAGCAGAAAATCTTCTATGGTCTCCCTTTCTGCACAGACCACATCCTCAACTTATCACAAAGACCTTCTTCAAAGTTCCCCAACTCATCTCAGTATCCCAACCTCCAACACCAACAGGTGCTCCCCTCTGAAAACACTAGCTGACCAGGTCAGGAAAAAATAAAACATACAGCCTTCACACTCTGATAATCCACAAAGGAAACAAAAACCAAGGAACAGACCACCCCCAACAAAGACAAATCTAGAAATCAGCATCTAGACCTATAATCATTTCAAATCCAGATGCCTAGATGCCAGCATAAAAGCATAATCAATAACAGCCAGGACAATATGTCTTCACTAGAGTCCAGCTATCCTACCACAGCAGGCCCTGTATACTCCAACATAGCTGAAGCACAATAAACAGACCTTAAAATCAACTACGTGATTATGATTGAAGTTCTTAAAGAGGAAACAAATCCCTTAGAGAAATGCAGGAAAACACAAACAATCGGAGGAAATGGGTAAATCCCTTAAAGAAACATCAGAAAATACAAACGAACGGTGGAAATAAAGGAGTAAAACTGTTCAAGACCTGAAAGTGGAAATAGGATCAATAAAGAAAAACACAAACTAAAGAAAATCTTGGAATGAAAAATTTAGGAATTCAAACAGGAACCACAGAGGTAAGCTTCACAAACAGAATAAAAGATATGGAAGAGAGAATCTCAGGCAGTAAAGATACTAGTGAAGAACCTAACAGATATTTACAGAACATTTCACCCAAACCAAAAGAATAGACCTTCTCTGCATCTCATGGAACTCTCTCCAAAACTGACCACATACTCAGACACAAAGCAAGTCTCAACAGACACAAGAAAATTGAAGAAAAAATCCCCTACATCTTATCAGACCACCACAGACTAAAGTTGGATTTCAACAACAGAAAGCTTACAAATTCATGGAAACTGATCAACTCTCTGTTGAATGAAAAATGGGTCAAAGCATAAATAAAGAAATCAAAAACTTTCTAGAATTCAACTAAAATTAATACACAGCATACCCAAACCCATGGGACCCAACAGAAGTGGTCCTAAAAGGCAAGTTCATAGCACTAAGTGCCTACATTTAAAAAAATGGAGAGCTCTCTTACTAGCAACCTAACAACACATCTGAAAGATCTAGGAAAAAAAGAAGCAAATGTACTCAAGAGGAGTAGATGGCAAGAAATAAGCAAACTAAGGGTTGAAATTAATAGAATAGAAACAAAGAAAATAATACAAAGATTAATGAAACAAAGAGTTGAGTCTTTGAGAAAATGAACAAACTAGACAAATCCTTATTCAAACTAACTAAAATGAGAGAGAGAGAAGATCCAAATTAACAAAATCAGAAACAAAAAGGGGACAAACAAGAGACACCAAGGAAATCCAGAGAAACATAAGAACATATACCATAAAAAACTTGTATTCCACCCAATTGGAAAATCTAAAAAAAAAAATGGATAATTTTCTCAATAAGTATCACTTACCAAAGTTAAATCAAGATCAGATAAATAATTTAAATAGACTTATAATCCTTAGTGAAATAGAAGTAGTTATTAAAAGTCACTCAACCAAAAAAAAAAGCCTAGGGCCAAATGTTTTTAGTGTAGAACTCTACCAGATTTTCAGAAAATAGTTAACATCAATACTTTTCAAATTACTCCACAAAATAGAAACAGAAGAAATATTGCCTAATTCATTTTATGAGGCCACATTTGTCCTGATGCACAATGTAGAGACCCAACAAAGAAACAGAATTACAGATCAGTTTCTCTTATGACAATAGATACAAAAATACTCAATAAAATACTTGAAAACCCAATCCAAGAACACATTAAAAAGATCATCCACCATGATCATGTAGGTACTATCTCAGAGATGCAGGAATGGTTCAATATGTAAAAATCAATAAATATAATAATCCAGCATATAAACAAACAAAAAACATGATCATCTTATTAGATATAGTAAAGACCTTTGAAAAAAATCCAACACCCCTTCATGATAAAAATCTTGGAGAGACTGGGGATACACGGAGCATACCTAAACATAATAAAGGCAGTTTGCAGCAAGCCTATAGCCAATACCAAATTAAATGGAGAGCAACTCAAAGCAATTCCACTAAAATCAGAAACAAGACAAGGCTGTTCACTCTTTCTGTATCTATTTAATATAGTACTAAAAGTCTTGGCTAGAGCAGTAAGACAACTGAAGGAGATGAAAGGGATACAGTTTAGAAAGGAAGAAGTCAAAGTATCTTTTTTTGCAGATGGTATGATAATATACATACAATAACTAAAAATTCCACTGGAAAATTTCTATAGCTAATAAATACTTTCAGCAAAGTTGCTGAGTACAAAATGAACTCACAAAAATCAATAGCCCTCTTATACACAAAAGACAAATAGACTGAGGAATAAATCAGGGAAATAATACCTTATGCAATACCATCAAATAATAATAAAAAATTATCTTGGAGTAACATTAACCAAGCAAGTGAAAGACCTGTATGATAAAAACTTAAAGTCTGAAAAAAGAAATTGGAGAAGATATCAGATGGAAAGTTCTCCCATGCTCATGGATCAATAGGATTGACCTAGTAAAAATGGCCATTTTACCAAAAGCAATCTACAGATTCAATGCAATCCCAATCCAAATTCTGACAGTTAGTAGAGCATGAGACTCTTAATCTCAGGGTCATGGGTTCGAGCCCCATGTTGGGTGCCATTTATAGTTAGAAGATTTCCTGTATCCTGGCTTACCAACAATCGGGATAAATCTCTCCCACTCTTGTCCCCCAAGTAAATACACAGAGGCTTATATTAATTATAACTGCATGGCCATGACTCAAGCCTTTTGCTAGCAAGCTCTTATATCTTAATTTAGCCTATAATGATTAATCTATGTATCACCACATGCACTGTGACTTTCCTGTGTCCCATTACATGTTGCTCCATTGGGCCACTCGCTGGCTGGCATCTCTCCCTTCTTTATTCCTGTCTCTCTCTTTGACTTTCCGCCTGCCTCTAAGCTGCTTTGCCATAGGCCAAATGGCTTTATTTATCAACCAATTAGAGCAACACATATTCGCAGTATATAGAACGATATCACCCATCAGATTAAGTATAGAGGAAGGGTCTAAGGTATACACAAGAATCCCCTGGGAGGGAGAAATAGGATAAATTTTATGGGTGGACTGGGGGTGGGTGGGGATGAGAAATGGGGAACCAGAAAGGGAAGGGAAGGAGAGATAGAGTAGAAGGAGTGAATACAGGGAGAACTAGTTGTGGGGGACATTTGAAGGATAATATGGAAACCTATTGCAGTTGGAACTTCCTAAAATATATGAAGGATCTTAATGAGATCTCCTAATAATGGGGGATATGGTGTCCCAACTGGCCATCTCTTGTCTCTAAATGAGGCTTCCAGTAGCAGGACTGGGTTGCGTTCAATTGAGTTGCTGGCCAATAGGGGTCACATAAAAATGCTCATGTTATGAAGACAGTGGGGCTGCTGTCTGCAACCAGATAGCAAGGCACCACTCCTGAGGATGACACCCACCCAACTCCAACATGGAGAAGCCCAGCTGGTGCCTACATGGGGCCTCACCCCTGTGTTCTAGTGTTTTTAGTGTGGGAAGTTACTCTGCAGGCTATCAAAAATGAAACATAAACACCATCCCAGCCATAACACCTTTCACCTACAATTTGTCATGCTTGCAAGTTATGCTAAGGCAATGGTGGCACATGGTGAAAGTAGCCAACTAATGTCTGATTTGATTTAAGATCTACTCCATGAAAAGGGACCCACACCTGACACTTGCTTGGGTAACTAAGAACCAGAGACTAGATGGCCTAGAGGTCTAGGGTAAACCAGACACTACTGGTCTGAAAAAAAAGTATCAATAAAATGACTCCTTATGATATTCTTCTGTATAAATCAATGCCTTATTCAGTCATTGTAAGAGAAGCTTCTGCTGGCAACAGATGGGAACAGCTGCAAAGACATCACTCAGAGAGAGAGAGAGAGAGAGAGAGAGAGAGAGAGAGAGAGAGAGAGAGAGAGAGAGAGAGAGAGAGAGACTAAATGGGCTGTCTTCTTCAAATCTCTTCCCCCAGAGCTCATGCAACCCCACAAAGGAGGAGGCAGGAAAAGTGTAAGACCCCAGGAAAACAAGCTTTCTGGCTCAACTAAGCAAGGTGTATATGAACTCACAGGGACTGAAGCAACAAGCACAGGGCTTACACAGGTCAGAAGCAATGTATAGACATATTATAGCTTTCGGCTTAGCGTTTTTATCAGATTCCTGAGTGTGAAAATGAGTGGGTTTCTGATTCTTGTTGCTGCTCTTAGGATTCTTCTCATTCTGTTGGATTGCTCTGTCCAACTTTGATACAATGATTTTTGCTTTATTTTATTATATTTTATTTTGTCATCTTTTGTTGTTATCTCTTAGAAGCATGTTCTTTTCTAATGAGAGACAGAAAGAGAGTAGATCCAGAAGGGAGGAGAGGTGGGGAGGAACTGGGAAAAATAAAGGGAGAGAAAACTATAATTAGGATATTTGTATGAAAAAAGAATCTATTTTCAATACAAGGAAAAACATTAAACAAAACACAGACATAGAAACAGAAGCCTCAATGGGTCCTAATAATGGGATATGATTGTTTACAGGTCTACAAGGTTTACAAAGAAAAATATTCTAACAAAACATACAGCTCATGGTTAAAAACAAGGAAGAGATGCAATCATGCTGAAAACCGTCTGCTCACAAAGGATCCCAGGTACTAGTTGGGAGCAGGACTTGTTCCAGAGGTGTGTATGCAGAAAAGGAAGCATGCCACAGGGGACAGCCAAAAAAAAACTCTGTGGAAGAATTGGTAAAAAACAGTACCTGTGTGCTCTCTCCATCCCTCTTTCTACAAGGTAATACACCACAATCCAAGTAAACAACCAATTCTCAACCGCTGAGTTCACCATTTTATTCTTTTTATTTTCTGTTTATTTCATTTTGTGGTTGTGCTTGGCTTGACATTTCTGGATTCTCTTCTGTAATTGATTTATTTTGGAAGCTCTAATTTACATCTGTGTTTCTAAGCATTCAATGTTCACTTTTTGTTTGCAATAGAAGCAACTAATAGTGGCACATTGGGAGCAGAACCTTAACCTTGTGTGTGTGTGTGTGTGTGTGTGTGTGTGTGTGTGTGTGTGTGTGTGTTTGCTTGTAGGTTGCCTTTTATTTTCTTCATCAATTCAACACGGAGAATTTTAAAAATTATGGTTCTGAATATGTAACTGTCCCTTGCTAACTCTTCTCTAGGGTATAGAAATGACTTGCCTGATGAGTGACGTCAATGAGATCCATTAGGCTATATTTATTAGAGGTCTGCTTGTGATATTAAGAAGATAAGATGGACTTTTTTTCCTGGTATCCTCCATTCTACTTGTGTCTTAGATTTTAGGACACATTGTAATCTCAGCATGAACTAAGGGTTAAGTGAGTATTGAGCCTGCCTATACTCAAGGTTCTCTATCCTTTAAGTCTGCCAAATTCTATGTTTGGTCTATGTTTAAGAGAAGATGGAGCAAAACTCTTTTATGATGTTCCTACTCTTTCTTCCTTTGCATATTACCCAGAAATCTCCATGTGTCAGAGTTACTGAAGCTAGTGTGTGATAATGCTTTGAGATGCATTTTGGGTTCTCTGCTAGAAGGTGATGCAATTCTCCATTGGAACACAATGACATCTGGGACTCCTTAGCTCCAGTGCCTACACTCAAAAAGTCAAAATGCTCCCAAAGGAATCATCAATAGAAGTTCTGTGGCTTGAATGTAACAGTAATAAGAGGAATGGCCTTTAGGAGATTATGAAGTCATCACTGAAGGCCCCATGAGTGGGCTGAAGGGAGCTCTCTCTTGCTCCTCAGTTTCTTCTTCCTAAAGAGGACAATGGGTTTGTTCCCTGTGGAGGAGACAGCAAGACTCCATCCTCAAGGCTGAAAGAAGCAGTCATTAGACATTCATACTGATGACATCTGGATCTTTGACATCACAACCAGAAGAATCATAAGAAATATATTACTGTTCTTTATAAATTACTGTCTCTAATATCTTAGTGCAGCATCATAAACTGACTAAGACAGGGCAAATTGGCCTTAGTTTCCTGCTCATTAAAACTGCAGGTGAAGAATATTTGTTCAAACATAAAAGAATATCTTTTTCATAACATCATGTGGAAGCCATCATAAAATTTGCTACTTGCTGAGAAACAGTCATATGTTTTATTAATAGAACTGGACAGAGATGCTGGTGTGTTAATTTATTATTTATAGGAAATATCCAAATACATCTGAATCACCAAGGTTTCTGATGTATCTGGTGGTAAATGGCTATGAATAGAGATGGTTGTCAGAAAAATAAATGGTTTCTTTAGAAATTTCAATATTAACACACAAGTAAATGGCCTCCAGATCAAATCTCAGTTTCTTCCTTCTAGCCTTAAGGCACATTTGTAAGCCATACCATCTTTGCAGGGTATAGACTCTGGCACTATAGAGGACTAAGATTGGAGACTGTACCTCTCTGTAAACTGAGTGATGAATCTCTAGATGGAAGGAGTGAACTGAGAAAGGCCCTTGGATGCTGAGACCCTCTACTTCACCTTGAGTTTTCCAGAAGAATATTAACATTAAATGTTCTCCAGTGATGTGCACACCTGAAATACTCCACAGTGTAGTAATTTTACCCACATTCCATTAAGGAATGACTGGGTTTGGGAAGTAGGGACAGTGGAAAAGGTAGGAGAGAAAACTGTGTTCTGGAAGGAACTTTTTTCTTATTTATTCTAGAAGCAATTATAGCACAAGTCATACACCAGAGTCACCAGCTCTTACAGAAATAACACAGAATCGCTCTATGTGGAAAGAAGTGGTCCTCATCCAGGGTCATAGAAAGAAAGCAGCTATCTCCTGTGTTTTGTCATGCTTGATGGTTAAAGCAAATCATTATAGGGAAATGAATCCAGAGAAGAAATAGTCATTGAGAAATAGAGATGCCAGAACCTGATGTCTGAGCTGAGAGAGGTGTTCCCTTATGGCACCTGAGAACTTTCTGTATTGAGCTATTGTCAGATTATTGAGTGAACCCTGTCAAACCTGATCCTAAAATGTCTCATTTGACACATACAATTTGAATGTCTCATTCTGCACATGAAACATACAATGATGAGTAAGTGTAACATGAAATGTTAGAAGATCTTATTAATAAAAACAAACCCAGAGCCAGGTATCAGGGTGAATGCTGGAATATCAGAGAGACAGAACAGGCCACAGCTTCCTCATCTCACCAATTCCTCAGCTGATCCTGTTTCCTCAGACTGGAAGCCTCTGAGTCCTCATCCAAATGGATCTCAGCTGAAGTGCTGCTCAAAAGCCTAAAAACTTAACCAGGCTTAGTTCCTGGTCCTCACTCCTTATATACCTTTCTGCTTCTTGCCATCACTTCCTGAGATTAAAGGCATGTGGCACCATTCCTGGCTGTTTCCAGTGTGGCTTTGAGCTCACAGAGATCCAGATGGATCTCTGCCTTCAGAATTCTAGGATTAAAGGTGTGAGTGCCACCATTTTCTGGCCTCTGTATCAAGTGGCTGTTCTGTTCTCTGATCCCAGATAAGTTTATTAGTGTACACAATATATTGGGGAACACAATATCACCACAAGTAAAACTGATTTTTGGTTTTGTTTTGTTTTACTTCTGAGGACTCAAAGTCTGGTATTAAGCAAATTGATAAATGCTTACTATGCTTTTCATTTTTGGCATCCTGTATTCACACCCCAGGAGCATTCACTTGATACTCTGCCTCTTCACAGGTTTCAGGGGAAGCTCTCTGCTGGTGAGCACCTCCCACTCTCACTGCCAGAGCTCCACACTAGCCATCCAAGCTTTGACAACCAGGAGGCCACTCCTTGGACACAAACAGAGGGGTACAAGGGGCATGCATGCTAGACAGCCGTGCCAAGAGTGGTGGCAACAGTGGTATGGCCACCAGAAAGACAATAAGAATTGTAGCTAGAGTTTTCCTGCCTTGCCCACAGTCAGGACAAATCTCTCTCCACCGCCAGTCCCACAGCTGCTCAGACCCAACCAAGTAAACACAGAGACTTATATTGTTTACAAACTGTATGGCCACGGCAGGCTTCTTGCTAACTGTTTTTATAGCTTAAATTAACCCATTTCCATAAATCTATACCTTGCCACGTGGCTCATAGCTTACCGGCATCTTCACATGCTGCTTGTCATGGTGGCGGCTGGCAGTGACTCCTTCCACCTTCCTGTTCTTTCTTTTCTCCTCTCTGTTAGTCCGCCTATACTTCCTGCCTAGCCACTGGCCAATCAGTGTTTTAGTTATTGACCAATCAGAGTAATTTGACATACAGACCATCCCACAGCAAAGAATCCAAAAATTGTGACGAACTGTTAACGGAGTGAACTTGGCTATGAATCTATAATAGCTAATCTTATATGTCAATTTGACATTTGGGCCAATGGTGATACAGCTGAGTCTATGTGAGTTTAACATTTGAATCAGTAGAATCAGAAAGCATATTACATTCTTTAATGTAGGTAGCCCTTGTTGTAATCATGTGAAGAACTTTATGGAACAAAAGACTGAGTAAAAGTAAAAACAAGAACCTAACCAGCTTAAACTAGTCCTCTGCTTGACTGCTCAGGGTTAGACATCAATCTCTTGCCCACAGAACAAGAACTTACACCATCAGCTCCTTCGGTCCTCAGGCCAGGATTAGGGAGTTTTTGTTTATTTATAGGAACAGGAACACCAGAAAAAGTGCTTACAATAATAAGAATTAAAGAACTTATCATTAGACTGTAATGGTTAATCTTTACTGTAAAAATGACAGGAATTAGGATTACCAGGGAGATGAATCTCTGGGCATTCTCATGAGGAATTATCAAGCTTAGTTTAACTGAGGCAACAATGCTCACTTTAATTGTGAATGGCACCACTCCAAGCACTGAGGGCCCAGACTGAACAAAAAAGTAGAAAAAAATGAACTGAGAACTAGCATTTATTTCTCTCTGCTTTCCGAGTTTACATGTGATGTGACCAGGTGTTTCAAGGTTGGGGTGCCATGCCTTTCCCTCTGTGAGGCAGAGAATCCCCAAACCAAGGACCAGAATAAACCCTCTCTTACTTAGGTTACTTTTATTGGGTATTTTATTGTCACAAAAAGAAAACCTACTAATATATACACTAACTAAGTTTAACAATTTTTAACACTTGGAAAGTGCACAAGAAGTCTGTCTCAATACAAAATTCCCATGGTGCTAAGTACCAAATTCGATAAAGTGTAGGGAACACACCAGGCAGAATTGAGGCTGAATTTGTATATCATTCAGTACACACAACCCTAAGAAAATTTCCAGTGAAAGTTGTTGGGTGATGGAGGTGCTGATAGTGGTTTTGTTTATTTATTATTGCCATTATATTATTATTATTATTATTATTATTATTATTATTATCATTATTATCATTATCATTTTTATTTTGGTCAGTAGCAATAAAAAAATAGCTCTCACCTTAAAGGAAAATCAGGAAGAATTTCTTCTGGAGATATTCTGGAGACCAATGTGACACAGATGCAGGTCACTACAAACTCCAGGCTTGATCAGGGAAGCAGGTATATTATGTTTTTATGGTTTAAGAGCAAAGAAAGTCACAAATCAAGTCACTTTCAGGAGACACTGGTCAAAACACTAAGTAGGCGGTTACAGCAAAACAGAAAAATCTCAGACACAGGTCTCGGATGCTGTCTCATGATAGTCTGAAGTTTTGGTTGGTAGAAACTATGGTTTTGTTAAGTTAGTACATCTGAAGAGGTTTTTATCTGTTAATTATAGGATATTAGGCCCAAGATGAGCAAAAAATGGCTGTTTAAAGGGCTAAAGTTGGCCCAGGATAAATTGCAACTAGACTCTACTCCTGTGTTTGAACCTCTCCATAGCCACAATCAGTTAACCAGCCTTACAGAAGGTTTCAGCTTGAAGGTGTACTTTCTATTTGGGACCCTTCTTCACAATATCTTAATAAGCCCATGCCAGGCTTTATGCAGAAAACAAGAAAACAAACTGTCTTAGTTAAGGTTCTTTTGCTGTGAAGAGACACCAAGACCATGGCAATTCTTATAAAGGAAGACATTTATTGGGGTGGCTCAGTTACAGTTCAGAGGTTCAGTCCATTATCATAATGGTGGATCATGGCAGCATGTAGGCACACATGGTGCTGGGGAAGTAGCTGAGAATTCTACATCTTACAGGAAACAGAAGTGGTCTGGGACACTGGGTATTATCTTGAGCATATATGAGGCCTCATGCCTACCTCCACAGTAACACTCTTCCTCCAACAAGGCCACACTTTCTAATAGTGCCACTCCCTATGAGCATATGGGACCAATCGTGTTCAAACTACCACAAAAACAAAGTAAACAAACAAATAATGCTGAGTAGAGACTAACCTCACTAGTCAAGAAAATACGATACTTATAATTAATATAGTATGGTAGTGGCTCATTGATAAACAGACACACTAGTCTAATATCACAAATTAGGAGTCAGAAGAAAAAGGTCATGGGCAAAATATGCCACTTGTTTTTGTGATTTTTTTTTTCTGGTACACATTATCGATTTTCTGGTATGTGCTATCTACCTATGTCATAAAGGGGGAGTGGAAAATTGCACCAGAAGCCACATGACTTCCAAAGTCCCGCCCATCACAGTGTATCCCTTGGACCCTCCAAGTGGGCAGCTGTGTCACACTTCTAACTATAGTGGGAAATCTATGCAAGGAAGATGGTGTAGCCCGTGACTCCATCATGAAGAGCATTCTCAAGAAATGCCATCAGACAGTGAGCTGGCATTTGACAAAGATAAAACTGGGTTAATAGGATTAAATTGAGAAAGGTAAAGAAAACCTTTCTAATAATAAAGACAAAATTAATTTTAACTACATTAAAACAAAAAGGCAAAGATAAAATAAAATAAAAAACGAAACAAGCAAACTCAAAAGACAGAAATCAACATTAAGTTAAATTAACATAGTTTGGATTGCTTACATGGGAAGTCAAGAGCCTCCCTTTTTTTTGAGGGAGTTTCTGCTTTTTAAATGCTAGGATAAAATTTTGCAACCTAGGATCACATAGAGGGTCAAATACCTGGTTAATAAAAATATTGCAAAAAATAAAGTTTAAAAGCCCACAAAAGTAGATAAATATGCAAACAACAGGAATAGACCATGTACAACATCCCCCAATCACATGATCAACTTTTCAGTTTTGCTTTGATAAGACTGAAACATTTTCTGTACTGTGTATTGGACTGTAACCAACAACGTGACAACATGGCATTTGGAAAACAGCCTTATGAGTAAGTCAGCAAAGCAGAACGAGGGTTGGAGTGGTGTATAGTTAGACTAGGGTCTACAAAGAATCAATAATGTCCCTTTCCTCTCCCTCCTCCTCCACCTGAGGGAAGGCATCAGTACACAGCCAGGGATGGCCACATGGCTACTGCTTATGCATCAGGGCAGCAGGTCAGAAGGAAGCCAACCTGACTAACCCCGGTCATTGTCATCTTAAGTCCCAAGAACTGCGAGAAAGTGAATTTCTGTTGTTTTAGCCTTCCATGGAGAGATGGTAGTGTTCTTTTTGTAGCAGAATGATGAGTGCCAAATGGTGGTGAGAACGAGAATGCTGGGGCTGAAAAGTCATCATTTTCAACTACTGGGAGGAGATTTAATCAATAAGAACTATTTCTGAACATAAATCCAGGATGGATTTATTTTAGTGAGAAGCAGAATATTTTCATGGTCTAAAATAATGTTACAGGCTGCTTGCTGTTTGAGAGAGGAGAATTGCAGAGAAGAGAAATCAGAAAATGTCCTGAACAGGCGATTAAAATTAAAGCCGTCCATGAGGGACAAATGACCATTTGTGCCTCCAAGTATGAGACATACAAGTAATGTTCTAGCCAAGAGTAGATAATCTAGTATAATAATGAGAAACGGCAGCCAGTTCAGAAGTACAGGGGTCCTGTTTGGCAGAGGAGGGGGAAATGCAGCCTTCTGTCGGTGTCATCAAAGACAGGAAAGGTCTGTGTTGCTATGCAAGACTGAGAGAAGTTTAGGACTATGACAAATGCAAAACCCAGCTGGAGAGTAACACCACACAGGAGGGTGAAGGCTACAAATGGCAGTACCAGGCCAACTGGTACTGATGGAATACAAATGGCAAATTAATTAAAGACATTATACCAATGTTAAACTAACCAAGGCAATATTTATTGTATTTACTATATAATATAGCATCCTCATCAAATATGCCTGGAAGACTTAGAAGTAAAATAATGTGGTTACTTTTTATTCTTTTCTATATTTTGATGTTTTCAACATCTCTGTAACTTAAACTTTTTTTTCCAAATAAAACATTCCTTTGAAATGAATGGGAAACTACTGCATTGTCAGCATTTGGGGGTGGCTTCTTCTGCCACCTCTACCCTACCAGTAATCACAAGAATATTGGGACATAATATATCAGTGAATAACTCCTCTACTCATTCTAGTAGAAGAGTTATCTCACAAAGATACACAGATCAACAGAACAAAAAATAATGAAAAAAATACCAACCCAATCTGTATGCCAACTTAAATTTTGGTCAAGTGGTTACTTTGGTAGCATGGGGGATAGGCTGATGTATTAAGTGTTTCAGGGTTATTTGTATACTGGTATGAAAAAGAAAGTGGAAAAGTATGAAAAAAAGTAGTGGAAGGGGGTACAATTCTGGGGAAGAAGAAGGAAAAAAGTTATTGAATAAATAGAAACTATATGAAACATAAACAAAAATGCAAAATACCATTTTCTTCTATACAAACACAAGAAAACATATTTACGACCTTAGCATGAAGAAACAGCAGACATGAATCACAAAAAATTGCTTGGTTAAGTGGGTTACATTAAAAGTTTTAAATCCATCACAGAACACTTTTTAAGTTATCTGGAAAAACATGAAAGTTTGTGGTAATAAATCTCATAAAACTTATTCTGCTGAATACACAAAACAGCTTCACATCTGAATTATCTATATACAATCATGCCCTTATTGGTATGTGGACACAGAAAGACAGAGCTGCAGAACAGCCAAGAGAAACCAGGAAACTGCATAAACTCCTGTGCCCCATGCTCATCCTTTCCTCATCCTCTCCTCATTCTCCACTTATCTTTCCTTCCTCCTCTCCTCCTCTTCTCTCCCTACTCCCCTCATTCTCTCCTCACCCTCTCCTCCTCCTTCCCTCCTCCTCCCCTCACCCTCTTCTCATCCTCCCTTCCTCCTCCCCTCACCCTCCCTTTATCCTCCCCTCATTCTTCCTCATCCTCTCCCCATCTTCCACTCACCCTCTCTTCATTCTCTTCTCATCTTTCTTTAATCCTCTTCTCATCCTCCTCTCATCCCATTGGAAGGCAGAGGTGGAAGACCCAGGCAGGAAGACAAAATTACAGGAGAGGAAGAAGGAGACCGAGAAGAAGGAAAGCACAGAAGCCTGGGAATGAATTCAAATCACTAGAAAGATTGGATTC
Source organism: Peromyscus leucopus (assembly GCF_004664715.2). Lineage (NCBI taxonomy): Eukaryota > Metazoa > Chordata > Mammalia > Rodentia > Cricetidae > Peromyscus > Peromyscus leucopus. The sequence goes on along the minus strand of NC_051069.1, from coordinate 47,904,064 downwards.
AAACTAAATCTAAAAATATTGCCTGTGAACCAGACACAAAATGTAGAGAAAGAATCTCTAAGTGATTTAAATGACCAGAATTCATATGTAAACAAGACCTATCATTTAAAAGGAAAGGTACTATTCAAGGGGCAAGATGATTGAAGATGATTCTTTAAGTTATACCTGTTCATTGACATCACAAACACATGGAACTGGGGAGAGAAAAAGACAACAGTATACCTTGACAATTTGCTAGTGGAGACTTTAAAATGTCTTGTGAAACAAGCAAGAACAATGAACTTAGAGGACATGGAACCCTCCCTCCACCACCAAAACAAAATCCTAATGCATCTAGACTTTTCCAGACTGTGATAAATGGGTACCATTAAAGAAGGAATTGTAGAAAACACTGCAGTATGAGACAAAATTTCAAAGGAAGGAAAGTACATGGAGGGCCATTCTAGAAAACCAGAAGGTCACATCTCACCTGAGTCAAGTAAAGAAAGACCAGCTTAGAATATAAATTTAAGGCGATGATCAAAGACAATCATGTGAGCTGAAGAGATGAAAAGTTATAAATTATATTAAACCAGGAATTCTAAAGGCAAAAACTAATGAAAAGTGTAGATTAAATTAAAAGAGTTTTGTTCAATCAAGGGAAGAAGTTGAAAAAAATGGCATGAATTTCTCAGAAACTAAGTAACTGTTTTTAAAAATCTGTGTGCTCACTTAAATGTTAGACACAAATTAAAATTTAATGAAATGTTAAAAAGGGAGAGGGTTGGATATCAAGAAAGTAAATATGACACAAAGAAGTAAAATAATAGCAAAAAGAAAGTAATAGAAATAGAACCTTCTCCGAAAAGCAACACTGTCCTCATCATTAGAATGAATAAAGAAAAGCTAATGGAAGAGAGATTTTTGTGAGATCAGAAACATTTTCTACAATGAAAAGAGACAGCCTGTATGCAGCATGGGCTCCACAGTACTTTAGAACACTGAGGCAGAGTGGTCATTCCTGAACACTAAAAATTATTCCGTTTTAAAGGTAAAAATGGATTCCCAGGGTTTCTAGGCATTAAGGTAAGCAACATGAACACAGTGGGGGCTCAGTTCATCCCTTTAAATGCAGAAATAACCCAAAGAGACAGCAGAGTAGCACTTTCCAAAACCTCAGTGAAAGAAAATGTGAAGTAGGGGTGTCATGGCTGTGGGGCGTTTACCCACCACCCCCACAGGTCCCCAGAGTTTTCTTGAGTGCAATCAGCAGGAAATATTAGATAAAAGGATTTATCGTGGAGAATATCGCGGAGATAAACAGATAGAAAATAAAGGATAGCCTCGAGAGGGCCTGGAACCTATTCCAATGGGCCCTGACTGTCTCTGGCCCAGGGTTTTTATAGAGATGCCAAGGGGTGGAGCAAAAGACCTCCTCCCCCAGCACAGCCAAGTGCAGACCATCTCAGACACCTGCACTCAGGCCTGTGGTCCTGATCATCCTCTATTCGGACCTGCTGGGTAAAGCCACGAGGAACCTGAGAACAGGCTCCCACATATGTCCAGCCATGCTGTCCTTCCAGTGTGTGGGTTTTAATATACACAGCATTTAGGAAACATTGAACCCTGCCGCCCATCCCTAGGAATCTATGAGGGCCTGAGCTTCATCCGAAACTGTGGCAGAAATTTAACCAAAGGACTGGAGATTGAGCTGTGGCATGTGTGTGAGCACAAGTAAATAAAGAGAATAAATGCACACAGCAGTAATAAAATAAGCAAACAACACACCTGGATGTGCTGAGGAGATGAGTAAGTGTTTTTCCTGAAAGTATGAGAACCTGAGTTCAATCACTAAGCAAGAACATAAAAAGCCAGGTGCTGTGGCATGGGTCTGTAATTCCAGAACTTGGGGTGTGGAAACAGTCAGATCCCTAAGCGTGGCCAACTAGTCTAGCTCAGTAAGTGCACCCCAAGTCCAATGAAAAACTCTGTCTCAAACGATAAGTTAGAGAGAGAATGAGGAAGATTCCCGCATTGACTTCTGGCTCCATACATGCACACATATGTTTATATGAACCTCCCCCTCCCACACACACACGGTCTGTGTGCATGCAGACATGTATACAACCTCCAAAAGACTGGCTAGAAAAGGAAACAGAAACTGAAATTGGAGACTTACACATATGTAGTAATGATAAAACACTATAGACCAGAATCCTTGATAAGACATTTAAAGTTGTCCTCAACTTTCATTCATTGTTCTAAGCATGTTTATCAGTAAAAATGAAAGAAGACAAGTAAATTAATAAACGCTCACTTCTACCCCTAAACCTTAGAGGAAAGGAACAACACATGTGAAAACAGGATACTAGGATGCTGCCAAAGTAGGCCAGTTCTGTTTTCAAAGCAATTAAAGAAGACAGCAGCAGCATAATTCTGAAATGGAGCACAGTCTAATATTTTCCATTTGCATCTTTGTTCACCCAATGACTGTAGCAGGAGACTGAGCACCACTTCCTCTATTAAGAGCATTTCTGTCTCTCTGCTTCTTATAGAAAAATCATTATCACTCATGATATTACTGCCCTCCAAATGGCTCCTAAAATCAAAGAAAGTTGATGATGACATGTGTTGGAGTACTAATTAATTGATGAAAAGAGAAATGATTCAAAGCACTCAAGAGTCTTTTTCTTCTGGCTACTCTAAGACAGCAGTGAGTTCCAATGAGTCTTTTCTTATATGTCCCACCAGCATTTAAATGATGATGAGAGACCCATCAAAACTATCCCAGAAGGGAATGTCAACTGGAGAAGGTAAACACTTGGACAGATGCAAGGCACACCATCCAGCTGTGGACTAAGGAGAATGGGACATGCATGATGGAGTGCAAGGAATGCGTGCACAGGAAGATTGAGTCTGATACCCTTTGAAGAAGAAAATCAGTACTTGAAGATGTTCATAATAATGGGCACTTCAACCTTAGTCTAACAGAGAAATAAACAGGGACAGGGGAGGAAAGGGGGAAAGGAGACATCCTTCATATATACTCCTCTGCAGATGATTTTCATATGTTGTCTCATTTCACTGGCCACCAAATAATGTAAGAAAGGTGATAAGTTTTAGGAAACTGACTTTAGGAGAGTCATAGAACTGCAAAGCTGTTAATGGACAGAAATTAATATGAATTCATGTTTTCATGTGTCCAAAGTAAAACGCTCATTTCATAACTTGGCTCTTGTGTCCATCTGATCCTCATTATCCCCCTTTAACCCTGTATCTCACTAAGGAGTTCCTGATGGCCAGGGTGGCAGGTCTGCTCCAGGAGTGAGGGGTGAAGCAGTGAGCCAGAGAAACGAAGCTTGGTTCTCACGGGGCACACTCTATAATGGAAGAGAAAGACACAGACAGACAGAGGCACAAAAGGAAAAGGGGTCAGAGTCTGACACATGATGGGAAGGTGACTGGGCTGAGGGTGGCAGGGGGAGGCAGGGGCTGCTTTAGTTTGGGTGGCTGAGCAGATGGCTTTCAGAGGACATCATTCTGGGAACAGGTCAGCCGGGAATGAGCATGTGCATATGAGGAGCAGAAAGCAGGGTGGGGGCTCTGAGGTGCCAGAAACAAGGACCAAGATTTAAAATGAGGTCAGAGAGGTTCACGGCAACCAAGCTGTGTGAGAACTTAGGGCTTCAGTGAAAAATGTGGGTTCTATTTTGAGTCTGTCATGCGCATTATGGAGGTTTTAGGAAAGAAGTTAGTAGATGCTACTTTTCACTCTCAAGCTGGAAATCATAGCCATGGTGCTATTTTAAAATCATATCATTGTGCCCTCAAAGTGGATCATCTGGAAAAGCCAAGGGGAAAACCTCTGACCAACCAAAGCTTCAGCTAAATTATTGCAAAATGAAATTATTATCATGGGCTCCAAGTTGTGAAAAGAAGCCCAAACCACACACACACACACACACACACACACACACACACACACACACACATCATCATCATCATCATCATCATCATCATCATCATCATCATCTCTTGACTTCACTTGTCTTTCCTTTATCTTAGAGGCAAGATGTTTTACAGCCAGGTGCTTTGTGTAGCTGTAGGCTGGATGTTAGAATCAGGTGCCCCTGACTCTCAGTGTGGTAACTTCTGTTGGGTCTAATTGGGATTGTCTCACTCTTATCACCACTGTTCCCAGGACATTGGACTTACAGTTCCCCTGTAGAAAATTCAAGTGAGGGCCTCAGAAGAGGCTCAGATGTTAAAGGCTAGGACCACAACCAAAGAAAGGAATTGAGGGCAAGAGACTGGCTGGGGAGGAGAGATGGAGAAAAAGACACAGAGAAAAAATTAAAATGTACTGAGTGTCATTATGATTTATGACAAATGTGCTCCAATACTGATGTGTTGGAGGCTGGTCAGCAGTCTTCAGAGACCTTTGCATAGTGATTAGCTCAAGGGAGCTCTGACTTTATCAGAGGATCTGTTCATGGATGTGTTCATAGATCAACATGTGATGGGAAGGTGACAGAAACGTTGAGAGGTGGGGCCTAGGTGGAAGAAGGGGGTGATGGGTATGCCTCTGAAGGGGATTTTAGGATTCCTGCCCCTTTGTCTCTTTTTTCTTCCTACCATGAGCAGCTCCTAGGGTAGCATGTTTCTGCAGCTATGGATGTCACACTGGTCACAGGTCTTCAGCAGTGACCCAGCTGGCCATGGGATGAAACTTCTAAACCCATGAACCAAAAGTGGGCCTGTGTGTGTCTGTCTATTGTGGAACTGTGCATGCCTGTGGTATATCTGTACCCATGTGTGTCTCTCTGTATTTATTCAATAGCACAGAGAGCATTACATAGGAAAGGAATGGGATACTTTAAGAGAATTTTACAAAGGATTAAGTCACTGACTCCAATAACCCCAACTGACTCTGATAAGAAACAATACTACAAACATCATTGTTTATCAAGCAATATCTAAATGTTGTGTTCAGCATTATCCATAAATGTTCTATTCAACATTCATGGTGGATTCATTTTATAAATTGTTTTTTGCCTCTATTTTTGATGCTTTCATCAAATGATTATTAGAACACAATCGTTACCTGGGTCAGGGGCGTGGAAGGCACATAATTTAAGATTATAGCTGTATATTAGTTTAGGCTGTAAACATTGATCTTTGTGGGAAATACAAGGCAAGTAAGTTTGATTGGTACATTGTTCTCTTAAAAGCAGGTTGAACAAACAGGCTGAGTATACAGTAGGCTAGCAGTCTTAGGTCTTAAGTGACCTCAAGGTGAATTGTTAGCTGTGACTGTGAAGTCCTGCAAAAGCTCCAATTTCTCAGACTGTAAGAGATATTTTCATAATATTTCATTGTCACAGTTTCAAATTAGGGTATTTATTTTCTAACCAAAGAAAAACATCAAAGGACTCAGCTTGAAAGTTAGAATGGATGTGATATATTTTAAGACGATATTTTAAAAAATGAAATGTAAAAAAGTGGAATCAGATTGACGCCATGGCTTAGCAGGTAATGGCACTTTCCTCAAACCTGACCACCAGAGTTCAGCCCCTGGAACCCACAAGAGAGAAGGAAAAAATGACTCCCCCAAGTTGTCCTCTGACCACCGCAGTCTCAAAGTCCACTCCCTCACACATGCAAAATAAACATAAAAATAAATAAACATAAAAATAAATAAATAAATAAATAAATAAATAAATAAAGTGTTGGAATCACATTCTGAGTTAACTACTGCTTTTGACAGTAGAATTAATCAACTTCAGAAGTCTGTTGGGGTTCCGAATGAAATAACATTAAACCTGTTAATTCACAAATAGCATGCTTTCGATAACCAAGAGCGTGATATGTCAACATTCCCTTTCATTTTCTTTGGTAAAGTTTATGGTCTATGTCTCTTGATACCTCACTTTAAAATTTATTTCTAGGGAACTGGGGGAAAGGTCAGTGGGGGAAGTGCTCGCTGTGAACAATAGGAGCTGACTTCAGATCCCAAGCACCCATGTAAAAGTTAAGCCTGGTGGTGTGTGTAAGTCACCCAAGCACTGGGTGGGACAAGAGACAGGCTGGCCAGCAAGTCTAGTCCAGACTGAGAAAAGGTCTAGAAGGCAACCCCGCCCAAATGCTTACTTCAGATATTTGGTTTTGTGATTCATAACAAACATGGTTAATGGAGTTCTGGGTTTCCGACTGTATTGCTTCACTCGGCCAGCTCTTTCAACAAACACATATCTTTCAGTATTAAGCTAGTTAGTGCAACTTCTATAATAGAAGATGGAAGAACTTTCTATAATTTTAGCTATATTTCATGTGACTCGAGGTTTGCATTAGGGGGATAGGAGGGACAAATGCTGACAGTTATGTCTATCTGTCCCCAGACTGCTATGAAGGTTTAGCTAGAAGTACAGATCAAGGCTGGGCAGGGGTACTGAGAGGACCCATCCCCTGCTCCTTCTGCATTCTAAGACCACAAACCATCTGCCACCGGTTAAATCATGGTCACTGGTTACTTAACTGGCTTGTGGGTGTTTTTTATCCTCACTTAAGCATAAAGTTGTCTTTCCTGACAAGTCACTGAGAAATCTGTAGGTGTTTCTAATATCACACCATTCCTACATTTCTGAAACAAAGCCATCTAAGCTACACAGAATTAATCATTTTAATATTGCAGACAGCAAGCGAATAATTTAAACATTGCAGAAAGCAAGCTGTAGTTGTTTTATTGGTTACTTTTTGGTTTTGGTTTCTTGTTGTTGCAGTTATTGTTGTATTGTTGGTCTGTCTGAGGCAGTGCCTCGCTGGAGACCTCAGTCTGCTCTCTAACTCCTTACCCTCTTGCCTCACCTTCCTGAGTGCTGGGACTGCAGAACACATAGCCCAGTCCTAGCCTGCTTTGGGGTTTTGTAATCAACACTATGGTCAAAAGCAGTCTGGAAAGGAAAGGGTTACTTGGCTTATACTTCCCATCATTGTTCATCATGGGGGAAGTTGGGGCAGAAACTGAAGCAGGGGCCATGGAGGAGTGCTTCTTTTTTTCTTAAATTTTATTTTATAATTAATTTAATTTTACATATCAGCCACAGACTCCCCTGCCCTCCCTCCTCCCACCCCCCAGCCTTCCCCCTTAACCCACCCCCTATTCCTACCTCCTCCAAAGCAAGGTCTCCCCTGGGGAGTCAGCCCAGCCTGGTAGATTCAGTTGAGGCAGGTCCAGTACCCTCCTCCCTGCACCAAGGCTGAGCAAAGTGTCTCAGCATAGGCCCTAGGTTCCAAAAAGCCAGCTCATGCACCAAGGACAGGTCCCGGTTCCACTGCCTGGGGGCCTCCTAAACAGTTCAAGCTAAACAACTGTCTCACTTATCCAGAAGGCCTGGTCCAGTTCAATGGGCCTCCTAAGCTATTGGTTCACAGTTCATGTGTTTCTGCTAGTTTGGCTATTTGTCCCTGTGCTTTTTCCAATCATGGTATCGATATCTCTTGCTCAGATAATCCCTCCTCTCTCTTACCATTTAGACTCCTAGAGCTCCACCTGGGGTCTGGTCGTGGGTCTCTTTACTAGGTAGCCTTCCTGGAGTTGTGAGCTGTAGTCTGGTTTTGGTTATGCTTTGCTTTAGAACTCTCATCTAGTGACTGGTGGAAGCAGATGCAGATGGTCGAGAGAGTGCCTAGGCTGACCTACTCTGGTGATCGGATGGCCGAATTTCCTGTCATGATAGGGAGGAGTGCTTCTTGTTGGCTTGCTCAGCTTCCATTTTTTTGTACAACCCAGGACCACCAGCTCAGGAGTAGCACCACCCACAATAGGAAAGGCCCTCCCACATCAGTCACTAATCAAGGAAATGCCCCACAAATTTGCCTATAGGCTAATCTTCTGAAGGCATTTTCTCAATTGAAGCTCCCTGTTTCCAAATGACTTCAGTTTGTGTTGAGGTGACAAAAAAATTAACCAGCCCAGCCCTGCATGCCCAATTTAGCATGGCGGGATATTTGATTACACTATGTAAAGATGTGTCTCTGTCCTTCTTTGCCTGCCTAAGGCACCTTCTGATTGGCTTAATAAAGAGCTAATGGTCAATAGCTAGGCAGGAGAAGATAGACAGGACTTCTGGGCAGAGATAGGAATGCTGGGAGGAATCTGAGGAAGGAGATTCGATCAGCAGATGCAGAGGAAGTTCAATGTATAGTATTGAGGAGAGGTAACAAGCCACATGGCAGAACATAGATTAATATAAGCAAGTTAAATCAAGTTATAAGAGCTAGTTGGGAACAAGCCTAAGCTAAGGCCAAGCTTTCATAATAAGTCTCCATGTCATTATTTGGGAGCTGATGGTCCAAAGAAAGACCCTTTACAATTTAGAATCAATTTTTAAACAGATTTAAAACTGCAGAAATTTTCTCTTTTAGAGATAGATTGAAATTAATTTTATATCTGTTTTTTATTTTAAAGTGTTTACCTATTGCTATACAAAGACATTCTATAACAAAATCTGTTTTGGGAGGTTAAATAAGAACACTTAGAAGATGTGAACATTTGGGCCATTTTTCTCTAGATTTTTAAAAATTTCTGTCCCAGAAATAATGTTCTGAAATGATTTGAGTACTTTAACTGAGATGTAAAACCTGTACATGTATCTTCATGGGCTGCAGTGTGATGATTCCATACATGAGTATGATTGAATGACCAAATCAAGGTCATCAGCATTTTTATGTCTCTGTTGTAAGAAGCTCTAAATGTTCTTTCTTTTAGCTTTCTGTGAAATATTTAATAGATTCTGCTGAATTATACACACTCTACTGTGCTGGAGGATATCAGAGGCAGTTCCCGCTGTCCACAGTTACAGCATCCACAACCTACCCCTACCCTGTTCCTCTACCCTCAACATTAATCCAGTGACTGCTACACTATGCTTCAGAATACTTTAAATTTCCTTCAAAGAATTTCTATTTTTAAAAAATTCATTCAATTTGGGGAAATTGTATTTTGCTACAAAGTGATCTATTTCTTCAAATTGTATGAATATATTACCAAAATATTAATTATTAGAAATTATTTCACCTGTCTCTGAGTGATTTATTAAATTACTCATTGCTGTATTTGGGTCAAATTATTCATTTTTTTTACTATTTTACTCACTGCTATAATTGCATGCATTAGGCATCTTTTTCTTGTGATCATGTTTCAGAATTAAGCAGTGGTCCTTTTCAGCTAATTGCCCCTAGATCTATAAATACTTATTTAATACATTTCAGTATTGTGTTAATTCATGATAATTCCCCTTATCTCACTTTCATTAAAATTTACTCTTGTATTTTTGGAGGAATTATGAAGGGATTGGGTTTATCACTTTTTAAATAATAATTGGAAATTCAAATCTATGAACAGAAGCCCAACTTCAATTAGTCACATCAGGTACATTTTATGATGTATTTTTGATGTTTCCTTTCTGGTTTTTCATTTGTCCTCAAATCCTAGCATGTTTCTAAAATCATTTCACCTTGAAGGAATGAAACTTGACATCATTTAAAATAAAGTCTAGGAATATATTTCATATTATGTTAGATAAATGCATATTGATTGTTAAAACTATTGGATTGAATGGTTTACAATTTCTCATAAATTTGTTTGAAGGATACAGTGTTAGGAACAAATATGTTTACGCTAATGTGCCTGCTGTTTGAACAGAGTGTTGAAATCGCATGCAGGCCTTGAAATCCAGCCAGCCACTGTAATAACCCGACTCTGCCTTGCTTCGGCTAGGGAAACTCCCTTGCATTTATTCAACATTCTGGAGTCTCTGTACCATTATTGAATAAACATGTAAATGTAATAGCTGCAGTAATGAAGGGGAAATATTGTGCATTGGCCCTGGAACAAAGCAAATGTTCCATGATAGTCACAATACTTTCTAAAAAATATATTAAAAGTTTTTTATTCGGTGTATTTTGGTCATAGTCTTAGCCCTCCCCCAACCTCTCCAGATTAGTCACAGTACCCTTAACCTTTTAAAGTTATGCACACGTGTGTGGTAAAATTCCTTAATAAATGATTCATTCTTCCTCATTGCACCTGTGGAAGAGCTTGCAGTGTACGTTCCCTAAAATATAAGCCTTATGTTTTCCTTTTATCTAAGCAAAATGAACTCTGTCATTTGGGGAAAAACATCTTTAATTCTTTTTCTGTTGATAGTAATATTGCTGCCCATAGCTATGGCTGTGGTTACTCTATCCTCTCTCTTCCAAACAGGCTACATGCTGCTGACACGAAGCTTTTACGGTTGGCATGTGGTCTTCTGTCAGGGAATTTTTATCCGTCTACAATTACTACTACATAATGTGTCTGGCTATAGTTTTATGAATGTATATTTCTCTTTTAACGTTCCTGTTCTCCATATGGACTATCTTCTTAATTTCACAGCTATTTTGAGTTATAATTTCTTGGAGGTTATCTTTATCCCTAAGGCAGTTCCTGTACATAATATTTATGAGTAAAAAAAATGCATTTAGAAAACACCATCCATTCAGATGCTGTAATGGAAGACTGGGAAATTTTTAAGCAAACATTAGCTTGAAGAATAAAGAAGAATTCTCACCAGCATTTTTGCTATGGATCAGAATTCCAGGATGTTTTTAGCCAGTATTGGGATGTTCATTTTCTTGCTGCAGGAAGTCATTATTTTAAAGTAGTGAGATAATGTTCCCTAACATTCCAAAATTCCGCTTAGCCATGTAGTTTCAGAAACTTTAAGGTTGTAACTGTAACTCATCCTTGCTTTGTTTTTCTTTTCTTTATGGCACTCTTGTGATAAAGTCTTCTAGTGTGTATTCATGCTCATTTTGTACAATTCCAGCCACTGTCATAGAATTATCTATTTCTCTATGGAACCCTATTTCTTCTGGATGAAAAATGTTTCAGAAATTAAGGTACACTCACTGATACTGAAGTGTATATCCATAGTAAGCTGAATACATGTCTACAGATCATGTCATTTGAAGTAAAAAAGGATAGAAAAGATCAATTATTAGATACTGATTTATTCATTTATTTAGTAATTTACTTAAAGCGCAACATGAGTTCACTTTGCTACCTAGAACAGAAGGACCTAGAGAAATGTCTAAACACAGTAAATTGTTCCCTTAGCAACCTAAACACAAAGCTTACAACCACCCCCAACCCCCCACTGCGGACTGTAACAAAACACAGGACCCCAAGCTAACTGCCCTGTGTGCTTCTGGGAAATCCAGCTTGCTTACCCCACTTTGTGGTTTTATGGTTGAAAATGAGACTGTAAACTGGACCAGACAGAAGTCTTTCAGGAGCTATCCTGGCCCACTGGTGAATACATTTCCTCTCTTCCATGCTCATTGGTATGGTAGTGTTTATTTCAAGAGAGACTCCTACAACACCACAACCAGGCAAATCATTCCACATTCTTTCTGTGTGTGGCTGTTGTCTTTGGCTCTAGCAGTTAAAAAGCTGGCTTACTCAACTATTAAAAGCCTTAACGTAATTTCTTTATTGATTCTTCGAGCATTTCACACAATGCACCCCAATTCTACTTACCTCCCAGTCCCACCATGTCCTCCCCTCACCCCTGCAGCACACCTCCACCAAAAAAGTAAAAAAAAAAATCAAAACAAAACAAAGCAAACAAACATCAAACAAAAACAGAACAAAACAAAATTAAAACAAAAACAAAATGCTCCTCGCTTCTCCATCTTTCTTGCCTCTGCAACATCCTTTCATTTGTCCTGCTGGCACTGTGAGCTGTATGTCAGATAGTATACCCTTTTGCTCAATCAGCTTTACTAGCAAATGTTCATTGAATTGAGTCATTGGTCTGGTTCAAGGCCTCTTGTTTCTGGGACACTCTCATCACTGGATCCTCATCATAACTACTCTGAGCTATTCTGAGGCTGCCCCAAGTCATGGAGATCCTACAGGTATTGTTCCACAGGTCCTAGATGGAATAGATGGTAGGGTAGGCCAACCCTAGGCCTGGCTGTGGGCCTGGGTGGTAACAGAGCTGGTCAGTCCAGGCCACTGGGGCCACCCAGCTCAGAGGATGGGCAGAGCTGACTCCCCTACCCCTATGCCATCAGGTTCAGTTCTCCCTTGCCTATGGTGAGGACTGGGACCATCTCTGCCAAGTGCAGGGGCCATCTCATGAGGGTCAGGGCTAGATCTCTTGCTGCAGTGTCCATCAAAAGGCAGAGCAAGCTATCCCAGGATCAGGGAAGGGTGCACTGACTCAGCACAGCCCTCTGATTTCATCACACATGGTTTCTATAGCTGCAGCTGGACCACAGACCCAAACATGGCTTTCAGCAGCAGCTCAGGCCTGAATGGCATCCCGGTTTTGGGTGGTAGCACTGGCCACTCAGATCAGGATGGCTCCAGTGACAGCATAGCCCCATACACCGACAAGGCCACAGGTTGAGGACGATTAAATTCTAACACACACAGGGTGGTGGCAGTGCATGCCTTTAATCTTAGCACTTGGGAAGCAGAGGCATGTAGATTTCTGAGTTCGAGGCCAGCCTGGTCTACATGTGAGTTCCAGGACAGCCAGGGCTGCACAGAGAAACCCTGTCTCAGGAAAACAAACAAACAAACAAACAAGAATCGTTTTAACAAATATATAATAGTTGTCTTAGTTAGGGTTTCTATTGCTGTGAAGAGAAACCATGCATGACAACTCTTATAAAGGACATTTAACTGGGGTAGCTCGCTTGTAGTTCAGAGGTTCAGTCCCTTATCATCACGGTAGGACATGGTGGCACGCAGGCAGACATGGTGCTGGAGAAGGAGCTGAGAGTCCTACAGCTTGCAGGCAACAGAAAGTGACCAGAGACACCATGAAGTTTTGAGCACATGTAGACCTCAAAGCCCGCCTCCACAGTGACACACTTCCTCCAATAAGGCCACACCTACTCCACAAGGCCACACCTCCTAACAGTGCCACTCTCTTTGGAGGCCATTTTCTTTCACACACCACCATGGTAGTGTTACGATTATTCGCATATACCCTTGTGGGAATCAGCCATCAATCAAAGAGCACGCTTGTGTATATGTCAGTTTGTTTTGAATCTTCTAGACTCTAGTCATTTACAAAGTTTTTATTTAAGAACTTTTCTCCCCTCTTCCCTTACTTAGATTGTTTTGTTCACCTATAATATAATTGAATGATTTTGTCATGATTTGCCTTCCATCTTAGGATGCTCTGTTACTCCAAGTGATTTTTATTTTGTTCATTAATGCCACTGTTTCTGTTCCAAAGGTTATGGCCTCTAACAAATACTCATTACAGCATCACATGGCTTAGTTTTGCTGTCCGAAAGCATGTGTATATTTGAACTCCTGCATCCTTCCTGCCCTTTTCGTAATTGTGATAACCACTGACCATTTCACTGTCACTCTAATGTTGCCTTATACTCAGATCGCATCATTTAAAGAGCAAAACATAGAGACATCGATTTAGAATTTCATTTATAGATTTAAGAATCACCTGTGTCTTTTGCAGCTTGAAAAAGAATATTTCCTTTTAATTGTTTAATAATGAGCCCTTGGGTAGATATAACAACTTGTTTCTATTATCCATTAAAATTAAGGACACTGAAAATTTTGAGTCTTTCAGTCTTTGGTAATTTTGGATAAAGCTTCTAGAAGCATTCCTGTGGAGATCATGGACCTCTGCTTTTTAATCCTTTTCATAAATATTTAAAGGTACGATTACATGATTATATGCTAAGAGCTGAGTTCCATGGCATGTATCTCTTTTGTAGCTGAGGCAGGAGAGAGGTATTGTTTTCTCTGATGGTTGTCTTATGGTCAAGTTCCTTGACCATACTTTATATGTTCGCATTCATGTACCTAGCCTTCTCTGCTCTTTCAATGTTTGCTTTTCACTCACCCAGCTCTCCTGGAAGTGCCTGTCATTGACAGAGAACATGGTGCTTATCTAATCAATGGGGCAGTGTAGGCTGAGGGGAAGAAGAAGGATGATAAAAACACCTGTTATTGACAGAGAAGGGTGCTTATCTAGCTAACAGTGGTGCTGTGCTTATCTAATCAATGGAGCAGTGTAGGCTGAGTGGAAGAAGAAGAAGGGTGAAGGCGTTGGTTGTAACTGGATGTCCATTCATGAGAAAAGCTCACTCTTGGTGCCACTCTGACTGGTGGTTCACTGCTAGAGACATTGAAGGCTGATGTTGGGTGGCTAACGGCACCTGTGGCCCTATTGGGCTGTAGCAACAGCAGCAACGGTGGCCATGTAGCTGGGTCCATTCTGTGCACCCGCTAATGCGGAGAGCAAATGCTGGGGAGTTGGAAGGAGCATCTCCACACAGCAGCCTTTGTCCTTTTCCTCCCTTCTATATCCATCTGCTCAGATTCAGCTTCTAATCCGCCATCTTACTGCCTTCTCTTTTCTTATAACACATTAGTGCTTGGTTATATTTTCAACTCAAGTCAAATGTAACTCAGCTATAGCCGAAAGCTCCTGATAGCATCTGGAGGCAGACAAGTCTGGACCCCTTTGCAGCATCTCTTCTTGATTTGCATTCTGTCCCCAGCAAGAAAGCTATTTGGATGTAGTTCACATTATTGCTTCAAATTACTGTGACTTCTTTCTCAGGACACTCAATATTCCCAGGCTGGATTTCCAGTCATTATTCCCTCATTTTGGTCCCTTTTAACTTTTATTTCTTTCCATCATTTCTCCTGAATTATAGCACAGTTTATTAAAACTGACCTCTATATCCTAATTTAAGATTCACAATTTCAAATTTTATCTACTGGGGCATTTTTAAATTCAGGCATAGGACCTGCTTGGGTTTCCTCATAGCATCCAGTTCTGTTTGTATTTATCTTCTAAGTTTATCTCTATTTGTGTAATGGGTCCTTGTCCCCATTTTTCAAAATCTTGGTTTATTCATAAAAATATTTTTTCCTCCAATTCTTTAGAATGGATCTAGTATTTGCCAAAAGTCAGGTTCTGTGGCTTTCTCTTTACTCACTAGCGATGATTATAAAGGGACATTTCCTTTCCTTCCTGGATATAAAAACATGGATCCCAAAGCCCTTAACTGCAGCTACCCTTGCAGCTTTCCCTTCTCTGAGCACTGCTGAGCAAAGCATGCTCCACCTACGTGGTCTAAGGAAGCTTTAGGAGTTACAGTCTCTGACACTACTTAACAGTGAATAACTTTGCAGTGGGCCAGCAATATCTCACTCCTTCAAGATAAAATCTCTTGGCCACAGTGAAATAGTCTCTTCTCATTAGTGAAAACTGAAATTGTAGGCAAAGATGCAGGGTGAACATTTTTATGTTCTTTAGTCTTCAGGCAAGCACTTATTTACTTTCCCTTGAGTGAAATCAATATGCCAATCTCTTTTATAGTCTAATTCCCATTTCTTTTTATGCTCTTTTAATTAGTGAAATACTTCCCACAGCCCAACAATATGTTGGCTGTAGGTCTTGGTTTTGTCTTTATTAACCAATGATCATAATTTCCTGAGTCCTCGTAGATGCCCAATTGGGAACTGAATTCATGAAAGCTAGCCAAATGCTGTCATATAATTAATGACAAGAAGTATTTGAGTAGAACTATAGCATTAATTTTTTACAAGTATGTCATCATAATGTTAAGAAGTACAAAAAAAAAATCCACAGAGACCTGGAGAGATGGCTAAGTGGTTAGGAGCTTCTAACATTCTTGTAGAGGACCAGAATTGATTCACAGCACCCCCTGAAACAGTTCACAAATAGCTGTTACTCCAGTTCCAGGGGAGTCCAGCACCCTCTTCTGTCCTCTGTAGGGTATCTTTTGTCCTCCCTAGGCACCATAGATGTATACACAAACTCCTACATAGGATACCCACACATATGCATTATTCAAAAATGAAAATAAATCTTTCTTTTTCTATTGATAGAGCAGGGAAGCTTCACATATGAACTCACAGCAGTTATAACCCCATGCACAGCACCTGTGCAAGTCTAAACCAGCATGGAGAGGGGAGTTGGTCATGTGGTTCCATCCCCACCCCTTCCCAGGCCAGGAATTATTGCCAATTCTAAGCTGCTGGGAGAGGAAAGGTAAGTTTTCTCTAAGAAGATAGGCCCAAATAGGTAAACTATGCTTCAGTGGGGGGCCACACATTCAAGACTATTTGGGCATCATACAGTGGCCTTGATAGGAAAAAAAAAGAAAAACCATAAGACAAAGGACTCAAAGCTGTGTGGGAAGGAAGGGAAGGTGGGTCTGGGAAGAGAGCAAAGGTGAATATGGTCTAAACACACTGCACGAAATTCTCAAAGAACTAAAAAATGAAAATTTTATTTGAATATAAAAATATCTAAAAATCACAAATTATGGAAGATTGTAGTGAGAGTATTTATATAATGATTTGTTTAGTAAATTAAATTCACAATATAGAATATCAATGAACTACAATGTCTGAGATCTGCATGTTGGTCCAATGCTATACAGCATTTTCTTAGTTCTCTGAAGTCTGAAACAGAGTTGAAGATACATGAGCAGAAACTGAATGATCGATAATAACTCAGAAATTATAAGGTGAGAAATAAAATACATGTCTCCAAATCTTCCTCTAATTCATAAAGATTAGCACATAATTTAAAGGGATTTTAAATCAATTTTATAGACTGTAGAGGTATAACTTTCACATAAAAATGTACCCACCTGAAGTGCAGCTTGAGAATGTGGCCGGTGCATACAGTCACACAACCATCGGCATTATTGAATTTAGTAATACTTGAGTTACGCCTCAGAAGTTCCACAGTCACCCCTTGACAAGCAATCAAACCGCCCACTGGAAAGCACTGGTGTGCCGCCTCAGTACAGTTTTACCTTTCATAGAACACCACATAAATAGAATCCCATGAATTACCCATTTTTGTGCTTGGCTTCCTCCATGCGGTATGTCACCTGGATTCATCTGTGGTTGAGTATCTCCGTTTACTCTTTACCCCTGAACAGTTCACTGCCTGCAGAGCTGACACTGTGTTCATCTGCTCAGTCAGTCCTGAGCACACGATTCCTACTCTGTTAGGAGGAATGCTGCCATCAACATTTGCATGACGGTGTTTAGAAGAAGGGAGTTTTCATAGTCCTGGGGTAAGGGAATAATGGGGTAATGTGACATTTACTTTTAACTTTTTGATTGTCCATTAGTCTGTCTCTGTGTGTAGGTCACAGCACACATGCCACATATGCTCAAGATCTGAGAACATGTTCGTTGGGAGTCAGTTTTCTCCTTTCATCATGTGGGTTCTGGGATGGAACTCAGGCTATCCGACTTGGTGAGGATTGCTTTTATCCACTATCTCTCTAGCCTTTTTTTAAAAATTTTTTTAAGTAACTTCCAGCATGTTTTCTGAAGTTGCTACATATTTTAAATTTCCACTAATGATACATGAGGCCTATTCATCCATATTGTTATATTGCTCTTTATACTGTCAAACTTAAAAAAAAAAACTATTCTAAATATGAAGGGCACATTTAAAGACAAAAGCCACATCTGGGTGTCTCTCCAGAATTGCTAGCATCCCTGGGTGTCTCATATTTATGCAGCTTTTCAGCCATCCAAGCATTCATGCAACATTGATTATCTGTTTTTTAATAGAGACATCTTGAATCTCATTTCCAAAATTTTCCTGTTGCCTGAGTGCTGGGGCTACCACTGTCCTTTCTCTGGTTCCAGCCCCTCCCCATCAGCCCCCTCCCACCCTCCACTGCCACCGCCACTTCCTGGACTGAGACAGTTCACTGCTTAGCAGTATTTCTACCATCTGCCTGCATCCTGGCTATCTGAAGCCGCCTGAGTATCACCAGCTCATCTGGTCCAAGCTGCTGAGGGAGAAGAACAAATTACTATGCTGCCTGTTAGGCCAAAGGTCCCCAGTGAGCTTCCAAGAATACTGGTGTGTGTATTTGCAGCAGATGTGCTGATCTTGAGGGGTTTGTATACCCAGTGTCAAGTCAGTCAACCTATTTCAAAGGACATCCGAACAGATACAGTGCATGCAAGAAATGGGAAACACTGGAGCAAGTGTCTTTCCTGCAGCCATTTTCCATAGAACTTTTCGAGGACCAGGCAGCTCAAGCAGTAGCAGTTTTCAACAGAGATAAATAAGAAAAGTCGAAATGTTGTGATGAATATACTACAGCTGTTACACATAAAGAAAGGGGGTTGGAGAAAAGGAACCAGAGAAGCCTGCCAAGCCAGTGACAGCTAAAAAGCTGCAGAAGAAAGATCAATAATTGGAGGCAAAGAGAAAAAAAAAAAAAAAAAAAGTGTTGGCCTGAACAAAGCTGCAGAGGCCACTGTTGGCCTCTAGGACTTGCTGGCCCTGTGAGGTGCCAGTGGCCAATGGGAACACAACAGTGCCATTCCTGAATGACGACCTGGACATTGTGGTTTCTAATCCCTTACCTGCAACTGTCCTGCCCCCACTTAGAGGACTGCCTTTGTAGCTGCAGATGTTACTCTACCATAACATCTGGGGACTTGGATCTGTCCAACGGAGATCCAAACTACCAAATCAGAAGAAATAGGAGAGAAATGACTCTCCAAAGACTCCATCTTACCTTGATATGGAACAGGAACCACCCAACAACAAAACACTCCTGGTGTGTTTACAGGATCCACAAACACACCATTTAGCTCCCAAGCAGTGGCTGCACTTCAAGGCTTTCCTTCCATGATGTACCAGTGCCTGAGGCCCCCAGCCTTTTAGGAAGGGGGACAGGACAGAGTAAAAGCATGATGGTGGGACATTTCTATGCTCAATGGTTATGAAAATCATACAAACTGGATTGATTCCACTTCATCAGATCGATCCTGTGTACAGGGATGAATGGGGCACAGATGGGTGCAACACAGAGTAAGTCTGGCCCACTACAAGCTCTGCAGTCTCCCTGAAACCTCTTATGAATGAACCGGCAGGGTGGTCGGAAGCTCCTCAGGTCAGACTCTGGGTTCACAACTGAGGAAGTCAAAGCTGCAAGAGTTTCAGCCAGAACTGACTGCATTTCTCACTGCAATACATCTAGTTCTCCTGTTTATTCACATACACATCTTTTTTTTTAACCACTGGGGGGAGAGACTGGTAAGGGAAGAGGGAGGGAGAAACTGATCAGACTCAGAAAAAGTAATTGATTAATTAATAAAAAAAAAATTGCCTGGTTGACCGTGGTGTTGGTCTGCACTCACTAAGCTTGATGTGGGGAAAGCAGGTTGAGTAATTGTCCTGTGGAGGGCAACTTTGCTCATATTTCTCATGGAGTCATAAGCCACTTGGAGAAGAAGCTAAGTCAACTTGAGTAACTGGTTGTACTCTTAAAACAATAGCTCTAACATTTGCACATAAGGAAAGTATTATGACGTTAGTAATACCTGTGATAGTGTAATCCCACCCCCAAATGAGCCAGTGATCCTGTAGGAAGGGAATGCATGATAACATGTTTAATCACATAAACAGAATGTGAACGTATCACTGAGTACTGTTTTCTAGTATATCAAACTCTTCCACTTACCCTGCACTGTGCTACTATTGCAATGTGCTCAGTATGGTTAGTGAAAGGAAGACAGACTTAGATGTCACAAGAAAACTTAATTTAATGAATGTTTCAAGAACTCAAATTTTCTCTACCTCTTCTTAGATATGTACATAGTGCTAACATAAAGTCCTTTTCCTGCACTATTTGCTGAAAGGACCACTCAAAAAAGGTACTTTTAATGCCTGAAGATATACCTAGGTGTATAACAGTAACTTTGTTTACATTTTTATTGTGCCTAGTGTTGAGGGATATTTCTTCCCACTGTAGCACTCCAAGACTGCTAATAAAGTAACTATGAATCTATGAATCAGGGGTGGAGTCAATGACCAGTCTACTGGAATTAGTCATAGGGATTTTGGAGGACTCAGATAGTGAGACACAGGAAGAGCTAGAAAGGGGCTTGAAGAGAGATATTTAAGAGCCTTTTCGATCTGGAAAGGGTGGAGAGAGGAGGGTCAGCTGATCGTTCCTCCATTGCTCTTTGGATCTATCAGATTTTTACTCCAATATTTGATTCCAGAGTTTTTATTAATAATAGAACAATTCAGATAAATGCTTCAGCCTAGTGTTGACAAATGTTATTTCCTGGTATTAAACAGATGAATGAACACACCACAAAAGCTCTTCCTGTTCACTCCTTTTGTAGTTTTTCTGCCACCTAATCTAAACTTAACCCAACTCTGTTTTTGTAAAATGAAGTTTTAGCTATGATGGGTAAGGGAAGGGCAGGGATAGTCACACTGAAACATCAGTTATTCTGCAAAAAACCTCTTCAAGTTGTTGCTTACCTTGGGTCAATTTCTGTGTTCTTAAATGTTTTTTTTCAATTTACACTAATGGTCTGGGCAGAAAATGCCCCCTCCCTCCTTTTACCACCATGTTGCCACTACAGAAAGAGAACTCTTAGTCCATTTGCGTGGGTTGGTGACTATCTACTTTTATCTCTTTGTGACTACAATACTCTACAAAAACATCTTAAAGGAGAGCAGGTGTATTTTGGACCATGAGTTTCCAGGATTTCAGTCCATCGCAGCAGGGAAGGCATGGTGCAGCAGCCTGTTCCTGGGTGTGGGCGCATGTGCTGGCCACTATTCACATCATAGAGGACCAGGAAGCAGAAGCAAGATAGGCTATAAGGATGTTGTTCTCAGTCTGTGGGTCATGACCATCAGAAAACACAGATATTTACATTATGATTCATAATAGTAGCAAAATTACAGTTATGATGTAGAAACAAAAATAATTTATGGTTGGGGGTCACAACATGAGGAACTGTCTTAAAAGGTCACAGCATTAGGGAGGTTGAGAACAACTGCTCTAAGGGCTGAGCATTAACTTCAAAGCTCCGCCCCTCGGAATCCACTCCTACCAGGTAGACGCCCCCACCTCCTGTAAGTTCCATCAGATCACAAGACAATGTCGCTGTTTGGGGAACAATCATTTAAAGCTTGAGCCTGTGAGTGACATTTCAGAATTAAAACATATGTTAGAAAGAGGCACACACACACACACACACACACACACACACACACACACACACATATACACACTGATGTTAACTGCCCCTTTTGTGTGTTCCTGAACCAGGCTATGAAGGCCTTGACAGGGAATATAGCATAGGCTAGAGACATAGGAACTGGGAGTTTTGGGAGAAGGATCCAGTTCTTAAGCACATTCAGTCAGGAGAAGCAGAAAGGTGGGTCACAGTGAGTCTGAGCTTCATCTGATGAAAGAACAGCAAAGAAGAATGCGAGGGATAAGAACAATGAATAATTTACTTGTCTGTGGATGGATTACATGTTATTTTAAAGATAATGATAGTTCATTACTCTCTGTTTTCAGAAAGGATTTTAATACAAAAGAAAATGGTCAAAAGTAAAATTAACAATAAGGATAAAGTTTCTTTATTGAATATTTGAATAAGCTGTAGGGAAAACTATTAAATTATTTTTTAATTAAATTTCCTTTAGCACATTCAGAGTAGAAAGAAAAAAAGCACTCTCTAGCTTGGGATGCTGACATGAAATTAAGATGGAACCCAAAAGTACTTGATACTCTTTCTAGATGTGAAAGACAATGAACAATTTGTTTAAAATTGTGCTAAGAGTGTATTTGTAAGCATATAAGAAAGGCATCTCATGGTGCTGGCTAAGGATGCCCATCCTCTCCCAGTAAAGCTGTAGTATTCAATTGATTAGTACAAGTTTTATATTAGAATGTTTTAGTTTTCAGGAACATAAAAGTGTGTTGCAGAGCCAGAATACAGGCTTCAGGTGGAAAGACTCTCCACGTTTGTTGTTTGTGTTTACATTATTGTCTGCTGATACGTCTTGTCTGCTTTAGTTGCTGTGCTCTGGGCCTTTCATAAAGGCAACTCTACTCTGAGATGAATGAGTCTCCACTTAAAGCCAAAAAATGAGCAAATCACCATGTGCGCTAGACATTATTAGAAGAATAAATATTGCATTCATCTCTGCCTTTCAAAAAAAAGGGAAAATGTACATATAATACAAAATTATCCCTGATGGGAGATGCGAGAAAATCAGAAAGCAGCTATTCTAAGTACACAGAATGAGGACCCCCACTTTCATATCTTCAAGGCTGAAATTTTATTTTTTATTTATGGATTTTTTTATTTTGTTGTCCTAAAATGTATCCAAGTTCAAATGCATTGTGCCTTTGAAACGTGTTTGTTTAGTTTGGTCACAATAATTCTGCTACTGCCCTCGTCATACAAATGGCTTCTAAGAAGTGGAAAGAATAATTACCATGAAATAATACCAGTCAAGAGTCTATCAAATATATCAAACACAGAGTTTGTATCCAGGGATTTTTTTTAAGGCTGTTCAAATGCTTCTTCCACCTTCCATGCTGATAGAGGCTGTGGAGATAACTTTTTGGCAGTTTGAAGAATGGAAACACTCAGAGACATTAGTGAGAGGTGCTCATTTTCTTAGTCACATAGGTAGAAGGGATGACTCATGCAAGAGTTAAGCTTTAATTAAATGTCAGAGTGAGGGGAGGCCACTTAGGAGATTCACAGCCTTTTAATTTGTTTCGGTAGTACTTCATCTGTATCTGCCGAGCATCTTTATAACCACCTAATTCATGTTTCTGCTTTCTCTCCATGCACCCTTTGTCTTCTCCTGCACTATGAAATTACTAGAATCAGAATTTATATCTATTTTTGGTGTGAATCTCACACAGTGCTTATTTCCTCTGTGGAATTTGATACCACAGTTCACAGTAATGTTTGCTAAATGAATTAATTATGCAAATTTATTCTCACTATTTATGTATGACACTGATATTTCTTTGGTTTACGAACAGGTATCAGATGAATAAAGGTGCAAAAGTTAAATTTGGCATACATTAATGAAAGGTGCATAGATAAAGGTGTGCCACCTTTTAAAATCCATTCTTTCACAAATTATATGTATATTATACATACGTAATTATATGTATGTAGATGCAGAACTAAAAAGTATATATTTTATTTTATATATATATATTATATATATATATATATATATATATATATATAATGCGTTTTGATTACATTCACCCTATTATCATCTCTAAACTCCCTCCCACTCTACCTGGACCTCTTTTTCTTTTTCCAACAATCCCCATGCTACTGCCATGTCTTTGTGTGTCTATGTGACTTGCTGCATTTAATTTTTAATTAGAGCTGCTTGCAAAAGAGTGGGTGAGATCTGTTGATTTGAGCAAGTACAACTTACTAGTGGCTGTACTGAGCTGCATGACTCCTCTTCCTCCAGCAACCATTAAAAACCTGTAGCTCACCAGAGAGGGGTGGGGCATTTTGAGTTCCTCACTCATTCATGCTAGAATGTTGGTGGACCCCATCTCGTGCAGGTAACCACTTCTCTGTGAGCTCACAGGTGCTAAATCTATGTCCTGTCCAGAAGACTGTTTCACAGCACTCCTTCCCATCTTCCTGCTCTCACAATCTTTCTGCCCCTCCATCCATGTTCCCTGAGCCATGGAGGGGTGTTACTGATGTTCTGGTGAAGGTGGAAAACTGAACAGTCACTGATTCTCATCACTTTGACCTGGTATGAGTTTTTGAATTTGCTGCTGCCCACTCCAAAAAAGAAGGTTCTCTGACCAAGACTGGGAGAAGCACTAATTCTACAGTACAGCACTAATGCTACTAATTAGAAACACTAGTTTAATTGACATAAATACTTAGTGAACAGTTGGCTGTCATAGCCGTAGTAGAACATCAGCAGGTTTTCCCTAGGGCCTATGAATTCTCCAGCCTTGGGGATTTGAGCAGGCTTACAGTTCTGGACATGAATGCTCTCCAGTGGTGTGCACTTCAAACCCAGGGAGAAGGTAGCTGGTAAGGCTGACTGTTGATAACAGTCAGTGAGTTGTTTATTCTCAGGACACTATGGTTTGCTTAGTATCCTCAGCACTAGTCTAATAGAAGAAAATGACACTTCAACCATGATAGGAGTTGCCATATTCTAGAGGCAACGATAACAAATGGGGATTGTAGGTGAGAAAAACATGAGTGATATCATTGGGATAAATTTCCTTTACAGTAGGAGAGAACCAGGATCATCAGCCAGATGAAGTCTGTCTAGGAAAACTGGAAGAGGGATCTAGCAGACTGTGGCTAACTGTCCAAAAAGAGAAACCAAGATCACATGACTAATTCCAACAGCAGTACTTTAGGGAACACTTCCTGTTTGAACTTAAGGGAAAAAGTGAAGGATAATATTTCCTCACTGGTCAGGTAGACATGAAACAACACAAGACTCTAAACAGACTGGCATGGAAGCGTAATGTATCTCCCTTTGAAAGAAACAAATGAAGATCATTAGCTGTGACTTTAACCATGTTGAGAAAGTATGGAAAACAGCAGGAATTCAAGAAGGAAATGTTAGCAAACAAAGCTGCCAATCCAACAGACAATATTCCAAGTATTTGAAGAAAAGAGGGCATCTTTCCCATCCCATTGCAAAATTGCTCTCAGAGTAACCTGGCCTCTGTGAGGCACAGCAACATAGGGTGATAATGATGAGGCTTTGGCCAAGACATTGGTCAGAATTCAGGAGTCTGGGGGAGACAGGAAAACTGGAGGAAAGAGAATGGATATTTAAGGAGAGAGAAGGACCCAGCATATCAAAGGGAGAGCTGAACACTGGCGGCAATGGTGAAAGCCCTGTGTGCTGGGGATTTCTATTTTATACTTATAAATGATATGAGTTGTCCAATTCTGTTAGTGCAAAGTCTTTTATATTTGCTAAGTATGACCTTGGGTTAAGAATATTTTGAGACACTAAGTGCTAGTTGAGTGTTCAATTTGAGATGAGGAAATGGTGTGGGGAAAAAAAGGTTGTGCAGGAAATGAACGTCAGACATTTCTAAAAGGGGAACCAAGGAAAGTATGACCTGCTCAGCACTCCTGACCTGAGAGAGCTGAAGGGTCCTTTGTTCTCTACTTCGATGCTCTGGCAGTTTGGGGCAATTTTATTTAAATCTTCCTGGACAATATGACCTGCAACAATAAAGAACTTAGATACCCAGAGGTTTCCATCAAGGTTCTACAGGAAAGTCAGAAAAAATATTCACTTATTCATTCTCTGAAGACATTTTCACTGTCGGAAGTCCGATTCAGATGTGAGGGATGCAATCATGGACAAAATCATTGAACGTTTCTACATCGTGGGGATTCAACTGAACTAACCACACTAATGGGACAGTTGCAAAAGAAAGCAAAGGAAGGCTTGGTTGGTCTACATATGGGGAAATACAATTGTCATGAGTATGTTATTTGAATGACAGATTTCTCTCAATTAGGCCATATAGACTCTTGAATTGCAGGAATGCCAATTGTCTCAGTCACTGTTCTATTGCTGTGAAGAGACACCATGGTCAAGGCAACTCATATAAAATGAAGTAGTGAGTTAGGGGCTTGCTCACAGTTTCAGAGACCTAGTCAGTTATCATCCTGGAAGGGAACATGCAGTAAACGTGGAGCTAGAGAAGGAGCTGAGAGCTACATACTGAGCTGCTGGCTGAGAGAGAGACTGGGCCTGGTGTGGGTTTTTGAAATATCATGGCCTTTGGTGGTAGTGCTGCACACCTTTAATTCCAGCACTCAGGAGGCAGAGGCTGGCAGATCTCTGTGAGTTCCAAGCCAGTCTCTTTGTCTACAAAGCAAGTTTTAGAACAGCCAGAACTTTTACACAGAGAAACCCTGTCTCAATAAAACAAAAAAACAAAAACAAAGAAACAAACAAAACAAAATCAAAAAGAAAAAAAAAATGTCACAGCCCACTCCCACTGACATACTTTCTTCAACAAGGCCATACATTCTAATCTGTTTCAAATAGTACTACTCCTCGATGACTAAGCATTCAAGTATATGAGCCTTTGGGCCCATTTTTTTCTTCTTTAAAAAAAAAAGTAATTCTTTATTGATCCGTTCGGAATTTCACGTCATGCACCCAAATTCTGCTCACTTCCCAGTCCCTCCATATCCCCCTCTAAACCCTGAAGCATCCCTCCCAAAATAACTTCCCTAAAGTATCAATTAAAAACAAAACAAAACAAACAAAAATGTCTTGCTTTTCCATTCTTCCAACATGTCTTCATTCATCCTAGTGACATTGGAAGCTGCAGCATGTCACACCGTTTACCCTTTTGCTCAATCAGTCCCACCCACAAAATGTTCATTACAATGATTCATTGGTCTGGTTCAAGGCCTCTGGCACACCATCATCACTGGAACCTCACCAAAGCTCCTCTTGGATATCCTGCCAGTGATCTGGGTCATGGAGATCCTATGATTATTGGTCTGCAAGAACCAGTCCCTTCACGTACTTCAACAGTTCGTAGATGGGGTAGATGTTAGGGTGGACCAACTCAAAGCCCAGGATGGAGGTCTGGGTAGTAGTTGAGCTGGTCATTCCAGGCTACTGGGGCTGCCCTGCTCAGATGAGGAGTGGAGCCAGCTCCCCTATGCCCATACCATCAGGGGCCAGCTCTCCCATGGGTGTCAGGGCCAGCTCTCCTATTGACTGTCCAGTGAGGGGCAGAACCAGCTATCTTAAACCCATTCTTAGTCAAACCACCACACCAATCAATCAAGTAGGTCTTCACCTTCCAAGATTATTGCCCATTCCAGTAGAAAAAGAAGGAAAATGAATAAAAGAAAAACAAAGTCAATATGGTCTTAGAGCACACTTTTCTAACTTATGTTGAATCCAGGCAGGTAGTCTAGACCTTGGATGGGTTCACCTGCCCAGGTGTGTGCCAGGAATGTGTGTGTGTGTGTGTGTGTGTGTGTGTGTGTGTGTGTGTGTGCAATGCTCAAGTAGCATTTACTATGGGAAAACACAAAATGTGAGACATAAAAGTTTATAAGTCAAGGGAATAGGGGGGCACATCACACAGCATAAAAGGATATATAAGAAAACCATTCAGTAACCTCCTATCTGGTAACCCAAGTGGAAACATGAAAGAGAGTTTTAAGGAAGATTTTTTGCTAGACCAGACTTGCTAGTCCTAGAAATGATGGGTCACTAAACAAAAACTCCAATGCCAAATGCGGGGTACTTCCACAGGATTCGTTGGTCAGAGAGGACCCCAAAACAATACAGACTCTTGCTGTTTCTCTTGGTATCCCATCATAATTAGTTGATAAGACCCTGTTGCTGTAGACACTCTATGTGTTGAATTGAAAATGAAGAGAAATAAATCTAGAACTGGTCTAGAAGATTCATTTCTGCTGGCTAGCTTGCTGTCATGGTGCTAGATAATGCTAATAAGGCTGCTGTTGTGTGGAAGTACTAATGGTCTAACCGTGAACTCTTTGAACTATAATATCACCGCCTAGGGAAGATGTGTCCGTTGTGGCAATAGTAGTATGACTGTCTAGGGGCAACCAATGACTCTCTAATTGGGCCTGGGGCTTGCTGAATATCAGGAAATCCATGCCTTATACAAGAAACCTGTTCCCAAACTCATGACCCTGGAAAAACCTATAGCATCAAACTACCTCCTAACTATGTATGTCTATGTTCACAGAAAAAGGCTACTATAATCAGAGAAGCCTCTCTTGCAGTGAATGGAGGTAAACGCAAAGACACATAGCTGTACAAGATACCAAGAGTAAGGAGAGCTGGTGGCTCAACCTTAAAGAAGACATTTATAGCACCCCCATAAGGCTAAGGGAGCACTGAGGAAGAGGAGATGGAATGAAGGGAGGAGCTGAAGGAGAGGAAGAGGGCCTGTGAAATCCCATATTCTAAGTATGACGCAAACATGGCAACCATGAACTCCTCACAGCAGCTGAGTATCCTGGCACTGGGTCCACAGAAGTCTGGCCCTCCTAACAGTCAGGTATAAAGGGGCAAAGGACTCATGGGACACTTCCACCTACTGCTGATCTATTGGTCACCAGCAGATTCTGGGGGAAAGGAAAAGGCAGAGTATCCAGCTGTGTGCCACTGGTGAGCCCACCAGGTTCTGAAAGTTAGCCGGACCCTAGTTACACTCTGTGGCACACCATACAGACCCTAAGTAGTAAATGGAGGAAAGAGATTTGTAGGGAGGAGGAATGCTGGGAGGAGCGGGAAGGAAATAGGATGGGGTTGGGGATGACCACAATACATAGTGTACATGTAAGAAATTGTGAAGAGCAAAAATGACTAATGAAACAGAAAAACTAGAAAAGAAATAATCACAATAATATACTATGCCCCCAGAAAATGTTAATACTGTTTCTCTAAATTGTCTGTTTGTGGTTCATACAAAACCCTTTATTACAAGACCTTGCAATAAATTCACAGGGGGTATTATTTAATTATTACAATGTACCTATAATTTTCTTCAGTTCACAGTTTTTTTTTCTGAATTTGTCTCATGGTATGATAATAATAGCTAGCATTTATTAGGTGTGTGTCAATCGCCTGGTTCCTGGTCACATGATTCTCTTTTAGTCTCACCAACAAGCCTGGGACACTACTGTTTAATCTGCCTTTTATGGATAGCCAGCTTTAGCCTGCAGGGTTTGTTATTATTCAAGGTTATATGACTAGCAGAGGACAGTTCACATGGCAAGAATAAAGGACAATATGAACTCTCCACAGCCAAAACTGAGAGAAAGCACATGTTGCTTCCTGTATATCAGGAGAAGTCTATGTGGTGTTTATTTGGATTTCCAGAGTTCATTCAGGGCAAAAACAATGAGTCATCAGAGCCAAAACTCTAAAGCTGCCCTGAGGATGACTTAAGCTCTGAAACAGGGCTTACATTTATGTGTTTGGAATACTATCTTTCACGAATGTAACAGTCATTCCAAATGGTCATAGGAGGCAGACCACACACTGAAAGCAAATGTAAGCCTCAGATGCCGGGTGCAGAGTCTCAGCAAGGAAGTTAGCTATTGCTGAATCACAAGTAGGCGTTACATAAACAGTTAAAATGTGCGTCTTAAAACACGTCCACACACCACTACAGTCTGGGATGACACCGTCTTTTCAAATAAACTCACTAATCCAGGAATCCTTCCATCAGCACCTTCCAAACCGGCTCATTGGTTTGACTGCTCTTCTGTCTCCATAGAGTGAGAGTTCTGCACCAAGTCACCACTGATCAAGGCTAGGCTCAAAGGTGTGGCCCAGCATGACCCTTAGCACAGCTTTTCACCTGAGGTATAGGCATGGCGTTGCTGAGATTTTTTTCCCATAGATTCAGAGGAAAGGGTAACTAGAGGAGGGTTTTCCATAGAGGACTTCTGGTTTTAACCTCTATCCAGTTTGACAGTAATATTTAATGAAAGGAACTTCCGGGCCAGTGAGTGAGTCAACATAGACATCAAAGGCCCTCTTTTCATGAATATTTTTATCCCGTTGTCATGGACAGATTCATGAGGCAACAGATCGGAGTGTGGAAGGAGATTCAGATCCTCATTTCTGTGGTGGAATTTGAGTTCCGATGGTGGCAACAGTGTAGAGCAACCACAGGGGAGCTGCCTGCCTGTGCAAGCAACTCAAAGCCATGTGAGCTTCAACCATGTTCTCTGTAGAAGGAAAGGATTCACAAATAAGAACTATTAAACACAAAAGGAATTTAAAAAATATCATCAGCTTTTTCCTAACATGACCTTCCATGTCACTCCAATACTGTTGGAGTCATTGATGTCCAGGACATAGCTTTTAGCTTACTTTACAACTAAGGCTATTTAACAATGTTTTCTTGGGAGCCAATTCTATGTTGCACTCTAGGGAAATGAAGACATGAGCAAGGGGACTGATATCCATGTCCCTGTCATCATCTGTCAGAAGAGTGTCAGGAAGAGCAGAAATGAAAGAGGAAACTGGGATATTAACTAACACCTCCTGGTAGGTACTAGTTCCTGTCCCTAAGTTGGATTCTCGTGGCTACTTGTGAATAACTCAGTGTCTCCCATAGGCTGATGAACCCATTCAATGCTCTTTGTAAACTCTTCCTATCCAATGCTTGCTTTGTTGATTTCTTACATAAGAGCTGAAAAACTAGAATCATGACTTCAAATCAATTATTTAAGCACAGTTTTAATTCCATCTTCTATAGAGTATGTAACTTACAGGTGATAGAGAATTAAACTAGATTACATTCATAAGCAGCACCCTGCATACTTTATAAGCAGCAGGTATTTTGTCATTCTTACCACTACTGACTTAAGAGGGCCTTTAGTAACCATCACCAAAGTGTCCTGGTACAGTGTATTATAATAGGACCAATCCAATTTAGACTTTGTTCTTATATTTATCTGATAAAAATAAATTACTCAGAAGCAATAACAATGTATGAGTGGGTCAATACCAGATGAACTAAGGTATTTGGAACCCCACTGACTTTGTTGGGTACAGGTGAGTCATCACTGGCAGGGGTGGCACTCCCAAATCTCAGGGAAGAGCTGGTGAGAATCACCTCTGATAATACTCACAGTCTTCACTGTAAGGAAGACAGGACACTGGCAGGAAAATATAAGAGACAAACTCCATCTTCTATCAGAGGAGATTTGGTACAGCTTTGTTGCCATGTGTGTGCTATAGTCCAATGTGTGTGCTGCAGTCCAATGTGTGTGCTGTAGTCCAACGTGTGTGCTGTAGTTCAATGTGTGTGCTGTAGTCCAACGTGTGTGCTGTAGTTCAATGTGTGTGCTGTAGTCCAATGTGCATGCTATAGTCCAATGTGTGTGCTGTAGTCCAATGTGTGTGCTGCAGTCCAATGTGTGTGCTGTAGTTCAATGTGTATGCTGCAGCTCAGTGGGATGAACTTGTTTAATAAAGAAACACAAGCAACCTGAAACACCATTTAGTAAAAGAGCGATGGGACTTTGTTGGGTTTCCTTCAAGAACCATGAAGCTGGTAGTGATGCAGTTAAATTTGAAGCTGCTGGAATGTCACATTCTGCTAAAGCTTTGATAGTCCATGTCTGAGAAACCTGCAGAAACTGAATCCTGGGGCTGCCCCTCGTCGGTGGGCAGTGCTGTGAAGAGCCTGCTCCATCCTGAGAAACAATCCATCAAGAGCAATGCCAACACCATGTGCTGGCTTCTGCTACCAAGAGCTTCCCTGTGTTCATTCATATAAGCAAGCCTCAGTGTTCTAAGATGAAGTTGTTCACTTCTCATGCCATCCTAGAGACAAGGAAACAGGCAGAGAAAAGGTAAGAAACTTCAGGAAATTCATAAGGCAAAAATCCAGACTTGCACCTAGGCAGTTCAGTCCACTTCATGTTAGTGGCACCTCAGAAAATCCACCCACCAATCACTACTAATAAAAATAGGAACATTTCGTAAGGAAAGCTCATTTAGCCAAGTGCCAGACTCCTGCTACTTGCTCCACACTTGTTATCTTAATTCACTCATGACAGATTAACTTCATTATTATTTCCATCTTATCAATGAAGAGC
The DNA here is from genome assembly GCF_004664715.2 of Peromyscus leucopus. Classification (NCBI taxonomy): domain Eukaryota; kingdom Metazoa; phylum Chordata; class Mammalia; order Rodentia; family Cricetidae; genus Peromyscus; species Peromyscus leucopus. The sequence goes on along the minus strand of NC_051069.1, from coordinate 47,872,539 downwards.
AGAGGCTATAAGGGGACATGGTGAAGCTAAGGGAATTGTTGATTATTAAAGACGGACGTTAACAGAAGGGTAGGGCTGTCAAGGACACATTTCATGCCATTCTTGCACGTCATTCTGGAGAATGAGAATGCATTATATAGGTGAAGGTTAAGGCGGGGAAGAGATGAACAAAGGCACTACACTGTGTTTTCTAGAAGCTCAGAGATACCATGAGGATGAACAGTAGAGACTCACTCAGGCTGGAGAAATGTTTGGTTTGTGTGAGAAAACAGGGATCATGGTATAAGGAGGAGTGTGGGAGAACAGCTTTGGGACTGTGATAGTCAGTCAATGGAAGAGGCTCATAGCTGTCTAGGGGCCGGCAGGGCAGGGTGTCAGGAAATGAAGGGAAGGATAATGAGTCCCGAGGTTGTCGAGCTGGATATAGGAGGCTGCGGATTGGAAGGTGTCAAAGCATGACCGCCAGGCTTCCAGTACGCGCTTGCGCTGGTCACAGTCCCCATTCACGATCTCACCTCTGCCAGTGTTCTCAAGGCTCATCCTGAGGGGCAGTCCCATTCATGATCTCACCTCTGACAGTGTTCTCAAGGCTCATCCTGAGGGGCAGTCCCATTCATGATCTCTCCTCTGACAGTGTTCTCAAGACTCATCCTGAGGGGCAGTCCCATTCACGATCTCACCTCTGCCAGTGTTCTCAAGGCTCATCCTGAGGGGCAGTCCCATTCATGATCTCTCCTCTGACAGTGTTCTCAAGACTCATCCTGAGGGGCAGTCCCATTCATGATCTCACCTCTGACAGTGTTCTTGGGGCTCATCCTGAAGGAGGTTTAGGCTCCCGTGAAAATGAGAGGAAGACAGAGTTATAGTGAGGTACCCGAAGTGCACTGGGACAGCACCCTTGAAATATTTGTCTACCTGACTTTTGAACTGAATTATTTCCATTGCAATTCCATTCCTATTTTGGAATCAGAAGCCACAGGAAGTAAAATTTAGATGCTGTAAGAAGTCACACTTCTTATCAATGACTCTGGAGTAGGACTGTTGTGTGAGGGCTAAGTCCAGAACCATATTCCCAAACAAACTCACCTTGGGCCTTACTTTCCCTATCCTTCTTCAGATATTCAATCTATTGAAACATACTGCATCATTCACCATTTACCTCTGTACCTGGTTGTTGGTGGTCTGTGTGACAGTTGCCAGTTTTACCAATCCAGGGGCAATATGTTCTGTTTCCAAAATGAATTTTGTTCCTTTTCTACAGAAAATGTTTATTTTAAAAAGAAATTTGAGTTTTAAATTCAGTTTAATTTCCCCCATCTGGTTGGTGTCCATATGTTTAGGAAAGTTTTTATATTTTAGAAATCCACATTATAAGGCAGAATAACTGATGTAGGAAACTTAGCATAGTTACTTATAAGCAACCCTAGTCCCTTATGCAAATCAATCTTCTTATGACTGTTGAGATAGCTTTTGAAGACTATAGAAGACTATAGAAAAGAAAGTTTGGAACTCACTCATAATTTACTACATGAATATTCCAGGAATACCAACTCTTCACCAGGCATCTAGAAACTGTAGCTGAGTGAGCAGCACCCCGAATGTCAGCAAGGAATGTGTATTCCTAGGATGAGAAGGCAGTTTGTTATGGCTGCTCCCACCTATCCCCCAAGATAGTCTGGAGAGGTGTGAGATTCTGTTTGGGAACAAGGGAAGAGACTCTCAAAGAGCCCTCTAGATTTCCACATTGGATTTTTGAAACATCCCTTCTCAAAAATCATTCTGATAGAGTTTCACAAGGAATGAAATTTTAAGTGAGTTTGGGCCAAGGTTTAAAGTTATTTTGAATTCTGATTCAAAAGGTATGAAAAATAGATTTAATCCAGCTCAAACTGCTTTACTATTTTTGTTCAAATATTTTAAGTAACTGAGCAGGGAGATGAGCAGTTGGGCATCTTCTGTAGCTTTCAGACAAGGCAGAACGTGACTTGCTTTTGTTCCTAGGATGTATTAGGCACCTTGGAGAAATTTGAGATCTAAAAATGTGAGAATGTAAACCAGAGTAAGTGCACACATTTCTCCAATTTGGTGCATAGCCATCAGGCTGGGTAAGGCAGGAAGAGAGAGCTAGCCAAGTTAGGTGGCACATAATGTCAACCCTGGTGGAAGAATATTAAAAGGCAGGAAATGTTTTAACCTGGAGATGGCATGACAGTGGAGACCAGAAGCCTGTTAGTTAGGATGAAGCTTAGTGCCAACAGCTTGAGATGAAAGCCTCACATGTGACTTTCATTACCTGTGTCCTTAGATGTCTTTAGAGGAAACAGAGGACCCATCTGTGTGGCTGGAGACTCTTGTCACACCTGTATGGGTGGACAGTGTGTGGCTTTCAGAGTAGGAGGTGCTAGATTCCAGGCATACTCCACAGGTCACAGCCTAGCACCTCATGGCCCATAGCTGCCCTAAAGAGAGGTGTGTTTTTAATCCAGATAATTTAGTATAGAGTAAAACTCAGCCCTATACATCTCCTGAAAGCCAGTGAAAGGTGGGAACCCGGGCCCCGAGTCTCCAGAAAGTGACAGTTGACTATATCTGACCCACCTGTGCCATCTAGTCAGGCTGTAAAGTTCCCAGTCACCAGCACACACTCAGCCCTTGCTATCATTTAGTTGTTGCTTTATAATGTCTTATTAATTCTTTGAGGAGTTTATATAGTATATTTGACCACATTTACACCTCACTCCTCCCCTTAACTCCGCCTACATCTACCACTTAACTTCTCCACCTCTCTGCACTTTGTGTTCCCTTTCTTTTCTCTGTAAATAAGCCAGCAAGTCCAATTTGTGCTGTCCATACACTCACGGGTATGAGGCCACCTACTCAAGTGTGGTTATCCGATCAGGAGCCACACCCTTAAAGACTTTGTCTCCCCCAGAAGCCACCAACTGTCAGTAGCTCCTCAGCTAGGGGTGGGGTCTCATGAGTCCCTCCCTTATCCTTGCTTGACTAGCTTGATCTTGTGTAGGACTTTAAAAAAATATTTGTCTCTGCCTCTGTGTTTTTACAAAAGTATGGCATTAAACAACGGGAAACCAAACAAAGAGGATCACAAACCAAACCTGATATAATTGTTAACATATTTTCTCCACATAAAAGTGTACCTCCCTAATCCATTCATTTAGTTAACATCAGATGGCAATGTAGCAGGGAAGTGGGCAAATGCAGGCGCTGCAGGTAGACAGGATGGTTGAAATGAAGTGGTTTAATCGGGGTACACCCAAGAAAAATCACAATGTCTGTGCATACTCTCCTCACCCTTAAAAACAGGTCCAGTAAAACAGCACACAGAATAAGTCTGAGGACAGACTAAGAGAATAGTAGCACACAACGGCTATTCAGTAAATGACACTCACCATCTCCTATGGTCAAAGGATTTTGTATTCTGTTTCTAGCTTTTAATCAAAATGTTATGCCCATGAAATGAGGAAACTTGGATACAGGTAGACGGCACTATGTAGCTCTCTCTAGAAAGTAAAGGAAATGAAATTATTCTGTGAGCAATAAATTATAAAATCAAAATCATGGCCCGAGAGGGGGTCAGGGGCTTGGCTGTGAAGCACCCCTGGTACAGCTCTCGGTTTGCCCCATTGCCACGGCAACTCCAAAGCAGCTGTAGACAATCGTAATTAACAGACAGCTGCAATCCCATAGGACCGTTTATGAACAATGACATGTAAATCCTGTGTAATTTTCACATCATAAAAATTATTTTGAATTTTCAATCATTTTCATTTCTTATGTTAAGCATATTCTTAGTTTGTAGGCAATGCAGAATTAGAGAACAGCCTAGAGAATTCTGGTTTGCAAAGACAGAATCAACAGAAGAGTTTATATTTAAATAATCAGAATAGTTGAAAACTGAGTGAAGCAATTGAGAGCTGCAGCGGCACAATTTGGTAGAGGGAATCCTGTCTATGGCCCGCCGACGTCTGCCCCTCTAGAGGAATGAGCCCCCTCTGGAAACCACTGTGATGGGCTAACCTGGCACAATATGAATCAACACTCTAACTGTAACTAGCTCCCCATGCTCCCCAAGGCCTCCTAATGATCCCTTGACTCTCCTGCAAAGTTGGCTACAAAGAGGGAATGCACTGGCCAGGCCGACACAAGGCTCTGTTGTGTTTGATAACAATTTCTTACTGCAAGTTGATAAACTCTGATTTTGGCTTACTCCTCAATTCTTCTATATTGTCATCTGTTATTTATTTATTTACTAGTATTTAGACTGAATCAGCACTTCCAAATCCAATTAACTTGTGTGTGTGTGTGTGTGTGTGTCTGTGTGTGTCTGTGTGTGTGTGTGTGTGTGTGTGCGACGATGTGCATTATCCTACATGGCTGAAGGCCCAGTCCTCAACATTAGTTAGTATTTGAAGGTAATTTCATGTCAAAAGGGCCTTTCTATGTGGCCACGAACTTTCCATAGTAGAATTCTCACATTTATGCTGTTATTTGTTCCCTATCAAAACTTCAAACCCCTTTCAAAAAGGGGCATGGGTTCTTGTTGAGTTGTTACAAGTTGAGTTGTTACATAGTAACAAGATATGGTACCCTCTCAGCTTGTGTTAACTACCAGGACAATTATGATTATTCATATACTCCCATCACTGCATCGTTGTATCCTAAAATCAGAAGATTATAGTTTATATGGCATGAATTTCTAGAATCAAGAGAATTACAATAGACTGTCTCCAACTCTTAAACTAATTTAAAAATTACTCTGAAGTAGCGCCTCTCTCATCTCTTGCTTTCCAATTACAATCAATATCATCTTATGAAAAAAGGAAAGAGAGTCCCAAATGTACTTACTTCTGGCATCATCTTAGGAAATGACTTCGCAGTGTTCTCTTTGGTTCCAAACTACAATGTAAAATGTTCTTTCTGACCTAGGCCTCCATATCTTCAGGTATTTAAAGGAAATAGGATGGGGGGAAATGTTTCTTATTTTCAGGTTCACTTCTTCCCACTGCTACATCTGTTTTTCTCCAGGACCTTGTCCTAGCTGAGATTGTGAATCAGGGTAAGGTCACTAGCATCTGTGGCACCGAGATGGATGCATTGAAGCTGGAAACAGAGAAGGGAGGAGATCGGATTGTTCCCCAGGGAGAATCTCAGAAGTAAGACAAATTACATCTCCAGAAGAAAAAGATGGGTCAGGCCCTAACACTGGAGTCACAGCAGGCAAAGAGGAATTTAAATGAGGCTAGGAAGAGAACTCAGAGCAGATGGGAGCTTGCCATCAGCAATTCTATGATCCAAACCAGCTAGGCTGTCCCCCTCTGGCAGGTGGCCTGTGTCTTAGGTCAGACTTGGATGTCAGGGTTCACCGCAACAGCAGCCAACTCAAGAAGCAGTGTTCCTCTCAGGACCGAGGCAGGGCTTGCAGAATAGACTCAGATGACTTCTGGGTACCAAGGAGACTAGCCCCAGCAGCAAATCTAGAGGAAACAAAGCTGGATGCAGAAGAGGATTATGGGACCAAGAGTTTGGAAACAGGGATCAGGAACACAGGTGAAAATCAAAGTCAAAATGATAGGAAGCCCTGCACAGAGGGAGCAGAAGGACACAGGGTGGCACCTGGCACATCTGCTCAAAAGCGGAGCAGAGTTCGGTTCTTATTATAGGGATTGGCACATAGGACCGAGTTACATATTACGATACACGACAATTCTCCTCATGTTCTTTACGAAGTAAAGCCTGTATGGGCAGATGAAGCGATAGGTGGATGAAAACCATACATGGCCTGCCATGGTGGTTTTGGAGCAAGGCATGGACTGTGTGAGCCTTCTGAGCCTGGCTTCCTCCTTCTGCAGTGGGAGATCATGGGAAAGAGGTCAGGAAGCAGAAGAAATGCCCTCACCCAGGTGCTCAAGAACTGCCATTTGCTCCCAGGTGTTCTTTGTGCTTCGTAGAGGAGAAAGGCCTGTGGACCTAGTTATGACATTTGTTTCTGGGCAGAACGGGCTGCACCAATGCCCTTCATTCATTCAAAACGTTTAAAAACAACTCTGACTACTCTAATAGACTAAATATTAAAAGCAAAACTCCTTACCACTAATCCAAGCCCTCTCCACCCCCACAGTTGGGAGCACTGATCTCTCTATGGCTCAGCATTCCCCAAATATACCCCTTCTCTTCTGCTCTGCTCCTACTCATACCTGCCCTTTTGGAAAGACCTTGAGCATAGCCATCTTCCCTCACCATTAGCCTCTGATGTCCCCTTCTCTTGTTGGACTCATCATCAATAGATCTAGAGGTGATAAATCTAAACCCAATAGATCTAAAGAGACTTCAAATGTGCACTTTTAGCAAGTTTCCAAGCCATGTTTACATCGATCCTGATAATCTAGGGGCACACTGTGAGAACCACCATAAAAGACACACAATCACATGACAGATGAGCCTGGAGGTGGGGGCCTCCACTAGCAAATTGTGTGGCATTGGACATTCTGGGCCTTTGGTTTGTCTGTCTCTAAACAGGGCACCTCCTCATGCAATTATTCTGGGCTAAAATGAGATGATATACAGAGTGACCTGCATATCTGTGTGATGAAGCTAACATTTTTGTTTTTGTGACATTTTTATCCTTGACAGAATTCATTTGATGAATTATGCCCTGTACAACCTCAGCCTGTTTGCAAGACTAGCTTCATCTGCTTACAATTTGGCCTTCCAAAAAAGGTCCTACAATGCTCCTTTTGATTTATTTTCCCTTGGTCCTCAGTAATAATTATAATCACAAGACTAATAACAGTTCTGGTTTTGGTAAAGAGAACAATCTGCAGAATATTTTACATGTGTTATAGTTTCAAATTTAACAATGAGACTGAAGCACAGGTACCATTATCCTTCATTTCCTAGATGGGAAAATTGAGGGGCAGACAGGTTAAGTAAGTTTCTCAGGTTACCCTAACTAGTACCAAACAGCTGTTGTACAAGTCAGCTGCTTAAAAAAATTAAGTCATGGGAGAAAGCACTGTAGGGACAGTGGTTGTGTTCAATTATTTACCATCTAACATAACACACACACACACACACACACACACACACACACACACACACACACACACCCTCTTACTTTTTGATCACTGTTAAAAGTAGTTAGAATGAAAATAAAAATATTGCATGCCGGGTGGTGGTGGCCCATGCCTTTAATCCCAGCACTTGGGAGGCAGAGCCAGGCAGATCTCTGTGAGTTCGAGGCCAGCCTGGGCTACCAAGTGAGTCCCAGGAAAAGCGCAAAGCTTCTCAGAGAAACCCTGTCTCGAAAAACCAAAAAAAAAAAAAAAAAAAATTGCAATAAAAGTTAGACATAATGGATTAAGACACTGTTATAAAATTATTTCTAACACAGAAAATCTAAATCACAGGGGAAAAAAGTTCCCCAGATAAGCCCAATCAGGCCTCACTGCATTAGTCTGTGGATTTTGACTATTTTTTTTTTTTTGTCTGTCAGAATATTTTTATCTACTTTTTTTTCAGTATGGAAAACCCCCAAACAAATGTGATTTCTATCAAACCTTTCCCAGGGACCTACTTGGGAGTAAATGTCTCTTCTATGTGCTTACAAGGTCAGTGTGATCACTGAGAATTTGATATAGATAAATTTACTAATGTTCCTGTGCCCAACACTGGATGCTCCTGTCGTAGATATTTGATCGAGTTTCCTCTGAGAACTTGGTCTGGAGAAGATGTGCACTTATTCAGTTCCAAAATTGATACAGTGCCTTGGGGTTGGAGTATCTCAGTTCTGTCGATATCTACCGAATTTGAACCTGAAAGGGCTGATCATCTAATTCAGGCTAAAGGGATACAGAAGATCACTTAACCATGGACTTATAGGTGTGATCTGGGAAAACCGATGGAAACAGCAGGGTCTTTCCTTTGGAAGTAATCTCTCAAAATTCCTCCAGATACTTCAGTGTCAATGCCTGCCAAGCTGGTTACCACTCTAGAATGCTGTCTACCACCCCTGGCTTTGTGTAGAGCCCCCCACCTATGCAGACCAGTATCCAGACTCTCTTCATCCCATTTGTTATCCAGTGACACCTTCTCCTAGCTCACTGACTGCAGGGTGCCCCCTATTTCTCCCTCTTAAATTGATCGTGTTTTTGCAAACCTGTGTATTACTTTCCTTATTTTGTGGTCTCAGCACGATTTGCCAAGGCTATTGTGGAGTTCCTAATTGACTCTCCCTCACAGTCTGTCTATCTAGTCAGACCACAACACTGCCTTTATCTTCAAATAGCATGAACCACTATGGCTCAAAATGTTTCTCTCAGTTACCATTGGATATTAGATAAATCTATAACTTGAAGTAACCTCAGACTCCAGCAAAGTCAAAAAGAACTGTAGTCAGAGGGGAGAGAAGGGACCCTAGGGAGGGGATTAGTAGAACACAGGTGTTGTGAAGGCAGAAGTGGGGAAAATTGGGAAATTTGACTGGGAAGGGGACAGGGAGAACACAATAGAGGGACTGGGAAAGAAAAAGGATTATAATACCAGGGAGGTTTAAAAGGCCTTATGGAAACATTTTATATTTAAACCACATAGTGCATGTGTGTGTGTTTGTGTGTGTGTGTCTGTGCATGCATGCACACATGTGTAAGAATAGTAATAATTAAAGAAGATGTCATGAATCAAGGGAAGTGAGGGAGGAGATTTGGGAGGAGATGGAGAAGGCAATGGGAAGGGTAGAAATGGTGTAAATATGTTCTTATGTGTGAAATTATAAAAAAATTAAATTGAAATTTAAAAGGGCTTCAAATTCTCCTGTGACCTCTCTTCTTTTCCTAGTGTCCCTTCTTCCCAAATCCACCCTCTAATAACCTATTTGAGCCACATCAACTTTATATATATTATATATATATTTCTGTCTCAATATCTGCCATGCTAAGTCATCTTTAATGCTCCACTTTTCTATCTTTCAGGCTGACATTTTCCACTGAAGTCAAGTTCTCACAGGTAAATCTTCTTCCCAAGTCCTCCTGTACATGAAGGTCACCTTCTCTGCTTGTCAATAAGGATGATCTCTACATCTACCATCTTAAAATTCAGCAATTTCTAAAGACAGAAGTGCTACTGAAGGAGAAATTTAATCTAAAAAAAAAAAAAAAAAAAAAAAAAACTATCTAGCTAAAGGAAGCTGTAATCAGATGCATCTGAATATGTAGAATATATTTGAAAGTTCCCATTAAATCTGAGATTTGTATATGCCACGGGACTACTATGGTAGCTATTTTTCAGACTTTTAAACTGTAATGTAAAGAACAGTGGGTATTGGTGGGGATGGCAGGTTTTACATCAAAAGAGGATGGAATAAGAAGTATTTTAAGGAATGGGGGAAATTCCCAACAGTGTAAGCCCTTGCTTCCTCTTCAGCAATTGTGCCTATCAGTGTTGTGGGGAATTACTCCATCCCTGTCCTTACTGCCTTTGCTACTTGATTTCTGATCACCCTTCTTCCTTTGTGAAGATATTGACAGATGGGACACAGTCTTGTTTTCCATTCCCAGCAATGTCTCAGAGTGTCTGTGCGGATGACCCACAATCCCCTCTGCCCTCAGTCCCTTTATATCATATCAGGCACAGGAATTTACCATGATTGTACCTTGGCCACACAGTCATGTTGTTAAAAGCCACCTCCTTTTCCCTCAACCATGCTTTTCCACCCACCCATCTTTATAATATCACCTTGTTCCATTCTCCCACATGGACAGTAAGGTCCCTATATACTGACTAATTTCGAAGCACACCAATTTTTGTCTAAGACTGAGTGTGTGGTACACACTGTCACATCTCTGCCGCACAGGTTCCTCTTGGTACCTGTGGCACACCTGCATCCTTACTGGTTCTGTAGCTCCTACACAAACACAACCTTATTGACATGACGCTTCCTTTCTCCCCAAGGCAGCTGTAGATTTCTGTACTTTGAGTTGTGAGTCTCTGTGGATTTCTGTCTTCTGCTCCCTTCTTTGAAAGCACTTGTTTGCTGGACTGCCTGCCCCTGAGACAATGAATGTCACACTGCAGGGCACAGTGAGAACTGTGTATAAGGGCAGCTGGCAGGATCTTACACTTTGAGTTAAATTTGGTTTCTGTGAGCAAGATTTTCAAAACCTTTGTGCCTTAGTTCCACTTTGTAAAGCAAATGTGATCACACACAATGTTCAGGGAGCAATATGGAGATTATGGTGAACGGCATTTGGTGGTGTGTAATTGTTAATGGTTGTCCCAGTATTACTAATAAGTGCTACTGGTGAGATTGTTAGTTGAATTAGAAATGTTGAATGAATGTCTATATTTGAATTATTGAGCAACCATGATGCCAAGAACCTATGCATTTGACATCATGCGTGCTACAGTTTAAGATGTGGGTTCTTACGGCTTAATGGAGTTGATGATGCTATCCCAGGAAAAGTGGACCTAGGAAAATGAAATAATGTCCCAAACATACATAGCTCCAAAGAAACAGAAGCAGGGTTGGAAACTCATTTTTCTCCAGCTCCAGCACTGTTTCCAGTAATCCACTGTCCATGGATTCCTGCTGTGACCCCTGGAGCCTAGAATTCTGTGGGTCTGATATGGGGTATTAAAGTCGGTGCTTTCATTGGAACTTGGGTGTCTCTGAGGAGAAGGGGATATGGGGAGCACTGTTCTGCCCTGCCTCTGCTGTGTGGTTCTGAGGCCTTGACCATAGGCACACAGTGCCGCCGATGTGACCAGGTCAGTGGGCAGACTTAAAGGGCAGTGAAGCTGCCATGGCAAGCTGGGTCCTCTTCACAGGTCAGTCTCATGGCCATGACTTTGACTGGTGCTTGGTGAGCTTGTGGCTCATATCAGGAGTATCTGGAAAAATACCACCATACCACCACAGGGCTGAAAAGGAACATTTTCACATTTTTTTCCTAAATCCAAAAATAGATTTAAAATCAACTTCCAGGATGACTTGGAAGGAATGACTTTCATTAAATTGAGTGAGAAAAAAATGTGTCTCATCGCTTCATTATTTACCTTATTAGACTCTGAAGCAAGGTTTGCAGAGGAAAATCTTAGCAGACTCAGTCCTGAAGAGGAAGGTCATCATCACAAGTCATAGGGAAATATTTGTAGAAGGTTCTGTGCTCAACTAAATGGAGGACCAGGTGTTACCATAAATAGTACCGCATTTGAAAAATCCTAATATGAGTTCCGGCCAGGAAAAATGATTGACATCTTGAAATCATGAGCAGCTTTTAGAGCTTGCTCTTAGGTACCGTGATTTCCTTTCGTTGTCATGCAGTTATCACTTCCTGCAGCCAAGTAAGAGCAGGCTGGTCCTATCTCAGTACAAATTTGGAAATGTTCAGAGAACGTTGAGGTTGTAATTCCCAATGATCGTTTCAGCTTTCATTCTCATTTCTGAGATTTACTTTATGACCAGAAAAAGAAATATCCAGTTGTTATCCTTGCCATATAAAACACAGGGACCATGCAATGAGACACAGTTAAAATTGTTCTGAAAATATATAGCATCCACAAGCTCTTTGGAGAACAGTCAGGTTAGATGTGAGATAACAAAGAGCTTCCTGGAATAGATTCAGGCGCTGCCTCCTGAAAAGAAAGCAAAGGATGCTCAAATGTGCCCTAAAGCCTACAGGATGTTTAAGCCCATTGTAATGGAGGGGCTGAGGTAGGCAAAATCCCCAGATCCCATTTATTGCTTAAGTTACTTACCCTGTGCTAAAGAAACAAAAACTCTTGAATCCTAGTAACTTAAAAGGAAACAAGTTCTACTTCTCCACATTCACACCTAAAGTAGGCTAGTGTTGGTGCCCATTTTAAGAACTCCAGATGTTCTCTCCATCTTGAAATATATTTCCCTGAGTGACTCAGTAGAGGGAGATAACATGGTACTTCTCATACTAACTGAATACTTTCCTGCTCAGAAAAGAGCATTTCATTGTCAAGCACATTTAGTTAGAGGACCTGGTCACAAAGTTACAGCTTCATTGAAGTTCAAACAAATAATCATCACACCTGAAAGAGGGTGTGTGTGTGTGTGTGTGTGTGTGTGTGTGTGTGTGTGTGTGTGTGTGTGTGTGGAGGTGGAGGAAACTGATATTTACGAATCAAGAAAGAATTCCACACAGCGCAACACCTGTACCCCAGGATAAAGAAGGGACATGCAACCTACTTAGGGGAAGAGGAACAGCCTGTACACTCTCTATGATGCAAAGGAGAAGTTGCCTGAAGTTACTGACAGTTCAGTCACAAATATTGCTGCAGACTGATGCCTGAGGCCCTGCAGTCTGTGACTGTGTACAGAACCATATTGAGTTAAGAGAAAGAGGCACTATGGGTGGGAAGCAGTAACTGGAACAAGAAAGGGGAAAAAGACTTCAAAAAAATGGGTTGCTGGTACTGTGATATTTTTTGAGACGAGGTCTTGTGATATAGCTCAGGCTACCTTTGAACTTACAACATACCTACCTCAGCATCCTGACTGATACTCTTATAACAATGAACACTGACATTTATTGCAAAGTAAGGGGCAGTGTGACTACACCTTCCTTCATGCCCATGGGAGAGAATGGGACAAACCAGGCTTGAAAAGATGGGTGGAGCCTGAACATGTGGCAGCCTCACAGGTCAACGTGGAGAATGCAAATTTCATTTTAAATGCAACAAGGACCTAAAGGGTTTTAAATCCCTTCATGTTTCTAATAGAGCACTATAATTTGTGAAGCATAGACTTGGTAAAAGTGAGAAACAGCAGAAAGCAGTTATGATATGATAGCCATGGTCATGCTGAAGGTGATAATGATTTATTTGGGGTGAGAAGTACATTCTAGTGTCATTCTGAACAAAGGAGAGGAATCAAAGACAACTCCCAAGTACCTATTTTGAGTAAAAATGGTGATGCCATTTCTTAAAAATGGGGAAAGAGTGGTAGAAATACACAGTTTAAGGAAAACTAAAAGTTCAATTTAGGGGCACATGAAATACAAGTTAAGACAGTTAAGATAAACTCAAGTAAGGATAAGGATTTGATAAGTAAGTACCTAGGAGGCTCACAAAGTTGAAAGCCAGGAGCATAGAGATGATGTTTGCCTCACGGTTTCTGCTGTCTTATGGCACGTGGATTTGCAGAATGACACCAGTGTGGTGGCCACTGCTGAGTGAGTAAGCAAAGCTCTGGGTTCATGGGCTTCACCTTCTCCTAGCATCTGTTCTCATCACAATGAGCATCCTTCTCCTTCGGAGGCAGGGGTATTATCACTCCCAGTTCGTCAGTGTGGACACTGAAGCATAAAACCATCTCAGTCAGACACTGGTGAGTGCTACACCTGGACTATTCAGCAGCACAATTGCAGAGCACATATTCAAACTCTGTGCTCTGCTGCCTCTACTGATGCCTGATGACACAAGCCACCATTTTATGTTCCTGTCATATAAGATGACACTTTAGAACAAAAAGGTAAGTGAAGTAAAATGTGTCATAGAAATAAGTCAGTGAGCCAACATCAAGGCCAACTGCCAAGTTATCCTGACAAAGTACAACAAAGAACCTCAAGACATCAAGGCTGTTACCAGTTCTCTGTGTTCATTAAGGGTGAGGAAACTGATTTTATATTATGTGATATTATGAAGTTTAGGTGTCTGTGCAAATTAGAAACATATTAATTAGAGATCATATCCTAAACCTAACCATGTGAAAACAGGGCCATGTGGTACACATTTGATTGCCAGCCCAAGGACCAATGCCTATGATGTTGGGTGCATCGTCTACTATTTTGAAACTTAGCTCCCTCAGTTATACAAGACTATGACAGTTGTGTTTTCCACTCAAGTTTATGATAAGATTGAAAGTGATAACACTGTAAACAGCATCCTGAAACAAAGACAGACACTCTAGGAGATCATTACTCATACTACCAAGTGGGTCTAGTATTCATTTTAACTAAAAGCGAAAGCAACCTTAGTAGGAACTAGTTCCGAATATGTACAAAGATGGCCAGACAATCACTGGGTCATACAAACTGTCCTGGCCCCTTCTCCTTTAGCAGAGTATTACGTTCTTGTCTCACATTTACCAGAGTTGGCTTTGTTAAGCCTCTAACAGTCATTTCTGTACTGACCCCATTTTGTCTAATTATCAATACCAATCCATAATTACTATAGGCAGTGGAACCCACTGGCAAGACTATTCTTAATCATAGATGGGGTGTAGTGAAGGCAGCTTTTATTGGGACTGAACCAGTCCTGTCAGCCCAGAACAACCACAGGAAAGCAGAGATGTGTATATGAGCAACTGAGCTACAATGATTAAGGGAATTTTTCTTCAAAGACTATTGGTCCCTCCAAAGGAAACATATCAACCACTACCGTAGAGGGAATTTAGGACAATTTGCTCTCAAGGGGCTCAATTATTTCTAAATATATTTTCAAATAAATGAGACTTTCTTAAACCATTTATCACCATAGCAACTATGCTGGCAGGGTTGTTGGGGGAGCATCAGCTTCTACCAACTGTGAAATGTGCTTGCTACTTACAGATCTTCAGGAAAAAAAAGTATTATATTGAATAAGGAAAGAACAGATTCATGAAGGCCACAGGAAATTAATAATGGGATCATGAAAAAGTCTGTAAAGATGTACAACTTCACTCTGAGTTAAATTCTAATTAACAAAAGTAATTTGTTAGATAAGACTTAGATATGCTGTTAGCTTGGCTGTTTCATAAGTGAAATATAAATGTTCTCTAGTCACTCAATTAAATATGCCTTGTGCCTCAGAGGCTATGGTCTAGAGATAGATGGGAAGCCAGGGGTGCTGGTCTTGGCTCTGATGCCAATTAGCACTCTGCTGGGAAACATTCAATATCTTCCCCTCCTATGTGATGAAAGGGTATCAGACTTTAGAATTCACTGAACTAACTGAGGTTAACACTCTGCAGTAGTGTTCATATTTTCCCTCATTTGCATGGCTCCAATTTATGTGTTCATTCTTTAACACTCATTTAGGAAATGAGTCAGTCAGTCAGACTCACAGGGTACATGCATACATATCTGACCACATAATTACTTTGCAGAGGCTCAGTCATACCCAAAAGAAGGCTGACCAATCAGAGGCACTTCTCAAGGAGGCTGGGTGAGATTTACTCAGTAAACTGGATGGATGGGCACTTCCCATAGAGCCTCCTTTAATCTTTATGAGTCTGTAGATTAGAATTAGAATTCCCATGATGGAGTTAAAGAGAGAGGAGGTTGGGGATGGAGAGATGGCTCAGTGGTTAAGAGCACTGACTGCTCTTCCAGAGGACCCTGGTTCAACTCCCAGTACCTATATGGCAGCTCACACCTGTCTGTAACTTCCAGGAGATCATCTGTCACCTTCACACAGAGTATATGTAGGTAAAATACCAGGGTATATCAAACAAACAAACAAACAAACAAACAAATAAATAAATAATCTTCAAAAAAGGAGAGAGAGAGAGAAAGAAAGAAAGAAAGAAAGAAAGAAAGAAAGAAAGAAAGAAAGAAAGAAAGAAAGAAAAAGAAAGTTGAATCCAGCTGTTCCTAGCTCATCCCCAGCATGCAGTAAACGGGGTTCTGGTTCACAACTCGACCACAGCCAGGACTTCTCAGGCTGCTTTCTTTCTTTCTTTCTTTCTTTCTTTCTTTCTTTCTTTCTTTCTTTCTTTCTTTCTTTCTTTCTTTCTCTCTTTCTCTCTCTTTCTTTCTCTCTCCCTCCCTCTCTCCCTCTCTCTCTTTTTAACATAATTTCTTTACTGTATCTTTGGAAATTTCACATCATCCACCCTAATTCTGCTTACCTCTCAGTTCCTCCATATCCTCCCCTCACCCCTGCAGTGCCCACCAAGAAAATTAAAAAAAAAAAAATCAAACCAATCCAAAACAAAACGAGCACAAACAAAAACAAAACCCCAAAACAACAACAACAAAAAGCCTCCTCACTCCTCCATTGTTCTCACCTCTTCATCCTTCATCCGGAGGCACTGGGAGCCTCGGTGTGTCACACAGTAGACTCTTTTGTCCAATCAGCTTTACTTGCAAATGTTCATTGAATTGAGTCACTGGTCTGGTTCAGGGCCTCTGGTTTCTGGTACACCATCATCACTGGACCCTCAACATAACTCTCTGAGCTATCCTGAGGTTGCCCCAACTCATGGATATCCGATGGGTATCATTCCACAGCTCCAGTCCTTCATGAACTCCAGCATGTCCTAGATGGGTAGATGTTAGGGTGGGCCAACCCTAGACCTGACTGTGGGCCTGGGTGGTAGCTGAGCTGGTCAGTCTACGCCACTGGGGCCACTCAGCTCAGAGGAGGGCAGAGCCAGCTCCCCTCCTCTTATGGCATCAAGTTCAGTTCCCCCTTGCCTGTGGTGAGGACTGGGGTCATTTCTTCCAAGTGCAGGAGCCATCTCTCCCCTAAACCCATGCCACCAAGGGTCAGTTTTCTCTTGCCCATGGTGAGGGATGGGGCCATCTCTCCTGAATGTGTATGGTAGGGGGCAGCTCTCCCATGAGGGTCAGGGCCAACTTTCTTGCCACAGTGTCCAGTCAGGAGCAAGGCCAGAGAAGGGTACAGCTAGCTCCACATGGCCCTCTGATTTGATTATACATGAGTTCCTATGACCTCCTGAGGGACACGGGTCACAGACATCAACACAGACCCTAGCTGAAACATGACCATGGACCCAGACATGGCCCTTAGCAGCTCAGACCCAGAGGACATCATGGCTCCAGGTGACAGCACAGGTCACTCAGATATAGATGGCTCTGGCTGCAGCGTGGCTCTCAGACACCAAAAAGCCACAGATCGTGGCCCAGACCTCAAGCTAGGCTTCTGTGTAATCTTTAGTGGCAGCATAGGCCTCAGACTTCAGTACAGACCTGGGCTGCCGTAGGACCAAGGACCCAGACATGGTCCTTGGCAGCAGCAAGGTCTGGATGTCACCATTGCCCCAGGTGGCAGTGCAGGCCACTCAGATCAGCACAGCCCCAGCAAGGTTCTCAGACACTAACATGGCCTCAGATCTTGGGCATTCACATGGCCTTCAATGGTAACAAGAACATCAGACATTAACGCAGAGCTGGGCTACAGTCTGGCCACAGACCCAAATGTGATTGCAGCTCTGGCTAGGCATCAGTAGCAGTGCAGGCTACTCAGATCTGCATGGCCCTGGCATCATAGGGTCCTTGGTGGCAACATGAGTCACGGACTTCAACACAGACTTCAGCTGAGGTAGCACATGGATGCAGACATGGCTCTTGGCTATGGCTTTTCTAAATCACCAGGTTCAAAAGTATAATACAGTGGGGAAAAGCATGGTCAGAGAATCAAGAATTGAGCTCTAAGACTGTCACCTGCCAGCTGTCTAACCTCAATTCTGTGCTCTCTGGGTCTCCAGTATCCTTACTTGAAAGGACTGGTTCACAGGCAGTGACCTAACTTGGAGGCGGTGAGGCATCTCAGAGGAAAGGAGACGAGAAAGGGCGAAGTTTCAAATTTGTTTATCACCGTGGGTGTCTGTTGGTGGCACACAGGGAGGTACCTTCCTGCGCAAGTGCAGCATCTGCTCCTTGAAAATGGACAAGCCTGAGTAGTACAGACTTTAAAGACATTCACTCAACATCCGTACCTGGGAACGGAAATCAGAAATTGGGCTAAACCAGAACAAAAGCTTCCTGGAAGCTGAGGCAAGAGTTACTTGGAAAGTGGAAAGGTAATTGACCAAATGCCTCCACAGGTGAGTTACTGTCTGCAGAACTCAGATTCCATCCCTGAAGGGAGCAGAATCTATTGAAAAAGTAAACTTTGTTTAAAGACTTTAATGTCACTTTATGGGGTTTCCTTTACAAGTTATCACATGCTACACCGACAGGGAAATTATATTGTCACTGAAATCACATGACTCTCTTATATGTTTATCCTCACTTTAAAAAATAGCATCAGAGAAGCAAAGGCAGATGCAGCCATCACCCGCCTCCTTGTAGCTTCTCATCTAGGCTTGGAATTCCATCAAACACAATAAGATCTCTCTACTCTGTGACTAGAAGAGAGACATCAGCATCATATTCTTTTGAACATGAGTAAAAGAGGAGATCTCTGCTTTAAGAAGGATTTTTAGTAGAAAATCACAGACCTATCATGAGCCTGGAGAGGCCAGATCCTAATTGCTTTCTTACTAGTAGTGTGACTTTAATAAGTAATTTAATAACTCTGAATATCAGTTTCCATCTCTTCCTCTCACCTTAGTTAGGGAAATTTTAACAGTTGCTGGTTTCCAAAGAACACATGCAGAGCTAAAGAAAAAGATAAAACAAGGACTCAGAAATGAGAAACATGGGAAGAAGCAGCACGATTCAGAGCCAGATGAAGCTCCAAGGTCAAACGCTGATGGTGTTAGGAGGTTGGGTATCAGATAAGGAGTAGTTCCAGATGGCTGGGCAGGAGCTGAGGCAATCAAGGATTGGCAAGTGTGGTGTTATGGCTGTCCTCAGTGACCAACAAATGGGGGAGAAGGAGAAGCAAGAAGTCCTCAGACTCAGTGAGAAATAAGAGCATTTAAAACAGCCCTGGAGTCTCGGTCATTTCTTTAGTACATTGTCCTCTGCAACTAATATGCCCATGCCCGGTCACGTGGGAGCAGTGCATTGTCTATGACATGAATTCAGCTGATGGTCAACCACATGCATATGCCAGAAAGGAGTCTGTGGAAGCACCTTCGCATAGTCATGCATTACTTCTTCCCCTATAGTGGGCCTTTACATGACATAGGTAATAATCATTCACTTAAACTTTTTCCAAACACAGTCACAGTTTTTGTTTGCTTGTTTTGTGTTTTGTTTATTTGTTTTGTTGGGTTTTTGTTTTTTGTTTTTGTTTTGTTTTGTTGCTTTTTGTTGAGATAGGATTCCTCTGTGTATCCCTGGCTGTTTTGGAAAGAGCTCTGTAGACCAGGCTGGATTATAGGTGTGTGCCACTACTGTCGGACTACAATCACATTTTTAACAAGGGTGTATTAATTTGTGTTTTTAACTTTGGTTTGCAAATTAATTTTACAGAAAAACTACAAATGTAATAAAATTATTCTCATGTAGACTTGACCAAGATTCAGTGGCAAGAGGTAATAACACATAAAGAAGTCACATGTGCCCTGATTCACTGCTTATTAGCATTTTGTGAAAATTGTAACATTATTCCCTGTGATGGAAAATTTTGATTATCATCTTCATGGATTTTTAGAGGTGCCTTGGAGGATACGAAAGTTCACATCTGGGAGCTGGGCAGTGGTGGCATACACCTTTAATCCCAGCACTCAGGAGGCAGAGGCAGGTGGATCTCTGTGAGTTTGAAGCCAGCCTGGACTACAGAGTGAGTTCCAGGAAAGGCACAAAGCTACACAGAGAAACCCTGTCTCGAAAAAACAAAAAACAAAAAACAAACAAAAAAACCCCAAAAATAAAGCTCACATCTTGTTGTATCAGTGAGAGAATTTCCATGGGGGTTCACTAAGGAGCGTGGATGGCATCATCATTTAGTCCAGGCACCCAGGTGGAAGGAATGAGGAAAGAGGAGCAGGGCAGCTAGTGTCTGAATTCTCCTCTCTGCCTCCTGGACAACAGGACATGAGCAGGTATGTTCCCCATCTGCCCCTCAAGGATGAACCGAAACCATAAAACTATAAACCACAATGAAGCTTTCTTAAGTAGTTCTCAAGATGTGTTGCAGTAACATGAAAGTATGATTGGTATGCTTGCAATTTTGCAGTGTGTGTATGTGTGTGCGTGTGTGGTATATGTGTATGAACATAATTTTTTACATTTAATATTTCTGTAAAACATGTGAAAGTCATAGACAAACATTAAATCCCTCTGTCTTGAATTTCACACCTCACCCTGGATCAGTGATAAGAATATAGGATGTGTCGTGGAATCATTTGGAAGATTTCTGAAGTTTTGCTGTCTGGCTCCATGTCCAGATATTCTAGTATATTCGCTCTAAAAGGCTCTTCATGTGATGTTTAGTCTGAGAATCATTGCCTTAGCGAATTGGTCCTCAGGGACGCTGAGCATCTGGGCTCACATTTGACTGAAAGGGCAAGTTGGAGCTGTTCAGGCTTTCTCAGTACACAGCCTAAGCCTAGCTTGCTGTTGCCTCCCTGCCCAATGAAGCAGAACCCACACAGTTTATACCTAACTCACTCTGAAGGTAACTTGGGGTTCTTTTTCTTCTCTTGGCCCCAGAAACCTCAGAGAAAACAAGTTATGTTCAGATTATTCTGCCCTGTGTACATCTCATCTGCAGGACAGACTGTCTATGGAGAGCAACATAATTGAGGATCTTCAGTATTACTAAGGACCTTCCAAACCATTACCTGGATTGTGACAAAACTTCATGTGCTTTAAATGTACAGGGAAGTGTGACCAGACCATGCCACAGTATAGAGATACAGAATCTGCAAATTTTAGATTGTGAACCATACATTCTCTGCTGCAGTTACTCATTTTGCCTTTTTAGCATATGAGCCATATAGAATACAGGGATGAGTGACCTTGAATGTGCTTGTATCAGGTAGGAGGCCAGATGCGGCCTATGGGCCATAGCTTGTGGGTCTTCATGTTAATGTGATGAACTAGGATCGAGAGAAAATGATACAGGCTCACACAACTGGGAAATTAAAATTCAGATCCTGGCTGGAGCGCTTTTTAGCTTGTGACCTTGCACAAATTATGTGAACCCTTTATGCCTCACAGGTAAGATGTGTAAAGAAAACTCTTCCATGGGTTGAAATGACTTCAGAAAGCAGGATGCCACCCCAAAGTGGGAAAGGCATTGAGAATGTCATCTTCCTCTCTTTCCTCCAACATCCTTTGGGGACAAGCCCAACGAGTCCCCAGGAGGCTTATCACATAGACAGACCAAAAATGTTACACTTCAAACAGCAGTTCCAATTGGCTTTGGGCAGATGGCAAGGAAGACTGTCCTCAACCTACTTAAATGATGATAGTTTGATGATGCTGAACTTTAGAAACCCAGGCTCAAGGCAGCAAAAGTCTCTCAGCTTCATTGTTGACGCGTGCCCATGCCCTGTCCTCTTCTCCACAGCTCATTCCTCTGCCAGATGAAAGGTACCGGTGCCACATAGCCTCTTTTTCTAAGCTGTCTGACTCAAACTTCTCTAATGTTCAGAAGAAAATAGCATGTGAAATGATTTTGCTTAAGATTTTGCAGTTTGAGCTAGAGAAAGAGGCAGTTCTGGTTAAAAGATGAGATTTGCATGTACTTTTAACAGATTATTCAACAGCGGAGACTGTTAAATAGGTCTTACACCATGCTGAGCATGGTCTGCTGGGCACGGTGACAGCAGTTAGGGAGGAGACTGAGGCGCTGCAGACACAGGTACCTACTCAGGACTAATTATAAAAGCAGGCCTGTGTGGAGACTGATCGACGCTTCTGCTAAGCAGCTTGGAAGTCAGCAAGAAAATATAATTATCTTATTTGTCATGAAAGTGGTAGCAGAAAGCTGATGGATGAACACATATGGAGAGCTACAAAAATATAGCTCAGATAATGCAAGGAGAATGAGACACGGAGATACAGTGCCTTAACAGCTTTGCAATTCACTCTTACTGCTGCAGTTTGAATGGGTTTTCTATCTCCCCCAAGCTTCATATGTATGGAGCCTGGTTCCTTTTGAGATGATGGAACTGTTAAGAGACAGGGCTTAATGGGAGGTCCTTAGCTCAACTGCAAGCATACCTTAAATAGTACAGTCTTAGTTGGGGTTTCTATTGCTGTGATTAAAAAAAAAAAAAAAAAAACCCGACCAAAAGCAACTTATATTTCCAGGTCACAGTCCATTACTAAGGGAAGTCAAGGCAGGAACCTGGAGGCAGGGCCTGAAGCAGAAGCTATGGAGGAGTGTTGTTTAATGCCTTACTCAGTTTGCTTTCCTAGGACCATTTCCCCAGGAGTGGCATCACCCAAAGTAAATTGGGCCCTCCCACATCAATTGTTAATCAATAAAATGCCCTACAGACTCACCTGCAGGCACTCTAATGGAGGCATCTTCTCAGTTGAGGTTTCTCTTCCCAGGTGACTCTAGCTAGTGTCAAGTTGTCAACAAGAGCAAACAGCATGGGGGTGAAGATGTATCTTGTGAAAGCTGACTAGTTCTCATAGGAGAATTACTAGAAGAGCTTGAATCAGTCCCTATCTATTGCCTCTCTCCGGCTTTGTGTATGTGGACAACTGCTAAAACCATTGCCATGCAGTGGAGAAGACGTGAAATGAGCCAATGTCAACTCCATGCCCTTGAACTTCCCACACCAAACTAAATACAATTCTTTTCTTCATAGATAGCATATATATATATATATATACTGACAAAAGGCTGACTTACGTATCCACAAACAATTCTTGCAAAAGTACCCCATGTACGGTGCCATTTGGTTATAGAGAGCTTACAATTCTCATGGGCCCACAGTAGTGTAAAGAGTCCCAACAATTTCACTGAAATAAAAATTTAATTGTCTTTATTATACTCTGATCTCTAACTCATTTCTATTAAAGTGACCAAGAAAATGCAATATAGATCCTATAGGCTTGTAAAGGTTAATAGTCCAGTTTTGGAACATGTGAAACATACGCAGTTGAGGTAAGGGGACAGTAAACAGCACATGTTACTGTTTATAAAGGGACAGTGTAGGTGGGGAATTAGTGGTACAAATCATAGCAGAATTCTAAACTAAAGGGAATATGGAATAAAGACAAGAGTTTAAAAATTGACCTTGGGTGCTGGCTAGTTTTTATGTCAACTTGACACAGGCTAGTCTGTGTCATTTGAGAAGAAAAGAATGTTAATTGAGAAAATGCCCCCATCAGATTTGCCTTGGAGAAAACCTGTGGGGAGTTTTCTTGATTAGGGATTGATGTGGGAGAGTCCATCCCATTGTGAGTGGTGCCAGCACTAGATGGGTGGCTTGGGAATGTATAGGAAAGCAGGCTGAACAAGCCATGAGGAGCAAGCCAGTAAGCAGCATTCTCTATGGCCTCTGCTTTAGTTCCTGCCCTGATTTCTCTGGATGACTACACATGGTGAAATGTACTTTTTCCCCAAGTTGCTTTTGATCATGGTGTTTTATCACAACAATAGAGACCCTAAGTAAGACACCTTGATTCAGGAAATGCACCAGGGTTGATGGTTCCCAACCCCACACAAAAGTAAAGCTTGGATTTGTTTTGCATGCTTTCCTGTGATATAGAATAGGAGCAAGTGGACACAAGGTCTTTGTCAGCTGTCATTAGGGTCCATGCAACACAGAGAAGAGTCTGCTGGTCCAGCTGTAACATTTCCTTGATATTTCTCTACTTGAGAATAAAGCAAAATTCGGGGTTAAGGATTTAGCTCAGTGGTAGAGCGCTTGCCCAGCAAGCACAAGGCCCTGGGTTTGGTCCTCAGCTCCAGAAAATTAAAAACAAAAACAAAAAAAGAGAAAAAAAGAAAAAGAAGAAAAAAAAAAGAGAATAAAGCAAAATCCATCTAGTGATCCAGCAGTCAAAGGCAAAGAAATGGAGTTAAGGAATCGGACAATGTCTGCCTTAGTAATGAACGTGTTCAGTGAGATTCCAGAAGTCACAGAATGCCTTCAGAAACTACTGCTCAACCATAGGAAAACATTCAGATAAAAAAAATGTGACTGCAAATTAAAAAACTAAAAGCAGTATTCAAACCATGAATAGAAAACTGGGTAATGAGAAGTGCTGAGAAGCTGATAAAATCTGAATCAAAAGCTTTGTACCAGTACTTAGAGGAAAGTAGATGAAGAAAACAGTCATAAACAAAATAAAAACAGACTGAAAGTGATCCTGAAGACACAGCATGCAAGATCGATGGGTAGCAGAGAGTAGAGAGCCGAACCCAAAGAAAAACAAAGTGAAAAGGTCGTCAGTAAACACTGTCCCAATTGAAGAGAAATTTGAATCCTGTTCCAGGAAAATGAAATTTCAACAGGTCAGATATCAGATGATAACAATAACAAAAGTTAATCCTTTCCAGCAGATAATGATTATCTAGAGAGGGGAGAAATCAAAACAAACAAACAACAAAAGCCTCTCTCAGATATGAACCTTTGTTCTTTAATATTTGAGTACAAATAAAATTAGAATGTCTCTAAGATCTTAAAAGAACCACCACCATACATCCTGAGGAGAAGGAATTCTGTACTGAGCTGAGCAAAACTCTAATATGTTCACACAATCACTAGGGTATTTTCAGGGCCATTTGCATGGCTCAGTGGGTAAAGTCACCTGCTGCCAATTCTGATAACCTAAGCTTGATCCTCACAACTCACACTGTAAAAGTAGAGAACCAATTCTGACAAGTTATCCTTTGACCTCCAATACATGCTTTGCCATGCCAATCGGTACACACACACACACACACACACACACACACACACACCCCACATTCTTAGTGCATCCTTACTTTTAGGAGCTTTCATATATAATAGAGCCTATACCATAATTTTGAAATACTGCTAATATTTAATGTGATAATTAATAAAGGCAATCTGTACTTAAAGTCCCAAATTATCTTAATTAAAACTACTGAGAAGCGAAGGAAGCTAAGCACAGTGGTACATGCCTTTAAGTCAAGCATTCGGAAGGTAGAGGCAGATGGATTTCTATGATTTCAAGGCCAGCCTGGTCTATATAGCAAGTTCCAGGACCAGGACTGTAGGGTAAGAGCCTGCCTCAAAAAAAGTGAAAAGATAACATATACATACATCTTTCATCTACAGCTGACAGAGAGGACAGCAGTGGTACTGTATTACATAGGGTTTTCAAGAGCAACGGAACTGGTGTGTGTGTGTGTGTGTGTGTGTGTGTGTGTGTGTGTGTGTGTGTGTGCTATAAAGGAGATTTGCTTACAACCAATAGTAGATTGGTAGTTCAATCATGGCTGTCTGCTGATTGGAGGAGCTGAGAATATGGCAGCATTGATTAGGAAGCAGAAGCCCTCGGCAGTATTAATGTGGTGCTGAAGACCTGGAAGACATTCAGAGAATGATTGATATTTTTTCTCCTTGGAACTTGAAGAGGCTGGATTCTGGATTCTGTTATTAGTGTCTAGATAGATTTACTCAACAACAAGGGAAGGCAGACAAGCAAGCAGCCTTGCTTTGTCCTCCAACCCCTTTCTGTCTGGATTGCCAGTGGAAGATGCCATCTACTCTTGGGGTAGGCTTTCCCCATCAGGTAATCCTTGGAAGTGATCTCACAAACTTGCCCAGACACTTATCTTTTGGTTGATTCCAGGTCTAATCAAGGGGCCATTGAAAGGTTAACCATGACAAATGCCATTCTGAATCACTTTAGAAGAGTTCTAAAAGGGCTTCATGTTAATGATTTCCTGTGACTTGAGACATGTCAAAATACTACTTCTATGATATATAAGAAATATATATTTTATTAAGCTAGCAAGAAAACCTTTAGGATAAGATAAATGCTGAAAATTAGGAGATTGAACCCTTAGAAGAACTAAAATGGAAAGGAAGAAAAGTAAATTAAGCAGTATTTGGAAAAAAATTAGAGCAGGCTGCACTAGAGAAGTAGGACAGTGTCACTCTGCTGTTTTTCCTGGTTCCTCTTCCTCCAGCCAGCTGGCCTCATTACAGAATGTGTGAGATAGTGCAAATGCTCTGTAGCAGGGATGTAGATAAATGGCTCTGTCCTCAGACATCTTCTTCCTGTCAACACTGGTTTTCTAGCTCATCTCCTACCAGTCCCATGTCTTCAGATCCTTTTTATAGCATACGATGCCCAAAGTTTTAGCTCTAGACACAATCTTTTCCTGAATTCTTAACCTGTATATTCACCTAGTAACATGCTACTTGCCTTTGGATGGCTTACAGGCATCTTAAGATGATATGGACAAAACAGGCTTTCCTTTTGTCTTTGACCAAATGACTCAGCACCTTACAGCAGCCTCTACTGTAGTGGACAGCTGTTTGAGCCATGCCCTGAAGCACTACCCTTAGTGAGGTAGTATGTAACTGTTACATTTGCCTACAACCTTGAAGTACATGCCCCTGGGGTGTGGCCACTGGGGGACCCTTAAGACCTGGGATGCACTTAAGCTTTTTCTCTTGGCTATCTTGTGGTTTGGATGTTGAGATCTTGGACCAAGAAGCTCAGCATGGGACATAGCTCAGCTTTCTTGGATCCTACAATAAACCTCCCATGACTGTGAGTTAACCTCCAAATAAATTCCTTTGAGCATTAAGCTAACTCTGTGGATTGCCAGCAATTTAATCTCAGTACTTTACTCTTAAAAGTAGAGAAGCAGCACCCAGAATGTTCTGTAAGTCATGAGTTCATGAGATGGAGAGAGGATCAAGGTACAGCAGAGACTCAGAGACACAAATTATTAGACAATTCAAGCCCTCATTCTTAAGCTGCTGAATGCACTTCATCTCCCAACCCTCTTGATTGTTCTCTTGTGGAAGGGTCCTCTGCTGTTGTTCCCTTTGGGGGAGGGAGCCAAGTAGGCACAGGGTCAACAACACAGACTCTGGGAGAATGCTGAAACAAGTTCAGATTATTCAGGAAGAGGCAAGCCTTATATAACCTCCACTCCAACATAGGGGGAGGTCTGATGAATATGCATCTGCTGGTGTGATACAGCTGCCTCTCTTTGGTCCAGGTCATCTCCAGATCATGTCTTAGCTGCTGTTGCTAAAGCCCTTAGGCAGACCAAGGTTCGCTCTTGGAAAGTATCTTATTAGATAGTGTTAGGGATGAGTCATCCCACATATCCACCCTTTTTTATGGGACATGATCAGTGGGAGCTAGGGTGCATTGGCCTAACCTTGTTGACCCCACCTCAGGAGAGCTCAGCATAATGGGCTATGCCTGCCTTAGGTTGGCTTGCCAAACAAGCTTGTATCCATCATTGACTACTAGCCCTCAAAGAGCATCGATCCTGGATGGGCTTTAGGCAGTAACCTTCTGTATCTCAGTGAACCATGAGTGCATTACCACTCTATCAGGACTTTGCTCTAGGTGTCTAAGAGCCAATAAAATCTTTAAGGTTGCCTTTGTGGCCGCCTTCTGTTGGTGAACCTGTTGTAGAAGACATTTAAACAGGAGAAGGATTAGTCAAAAATTAAGTCTCAAGGACATGGATGGAGCCCTAATCATAGTTATTATGCCAATCGAAGTCTTTCTGGTGATATATTAGTGACCTTGTAGGGGGTGAGGCAATTGCTTGATATCTAGGATTGCATGCCAATAATGACATGACCTTTACTAATGCCAAGGTAGTGGGGCAAATCATACATTACCCCTCTGAAGCTTCTTCTTTGGCCAAAGTCTCTTGGTATGTTGCTAGATGCACATCTCTGGAGGGTATCCATATTGGCGTGGTGGTATTCTGGGGGAAAATGCAAGCATACCTTCACCCCCAGGTTAATAGGGGAGCAGAGTATTGCCATTGAAGGGTGATGGGATCCCTACAATGCACCAAGGGCAATGGTGTCTCCTGAGGCAAGTAAAAAAGTGTGTTGTCCAATTTGGGCTTGTGTGACAGAGTTAACACATGGTTCTCGGTCCATGAGCATCTCAAGAGAAACAGTGATGTTGTACTATATATTAAAACAAGCCTGAGCCTCAGCCTGATCATCATAGGCAGCTTTCCAATTAAGGAAGACTTCAGGCTCATACATAGCTTTCATCAAATGGTGCCAATCATAGTAAGTCTGTAAATGCATTGTTCATTGCTGTAGAACTTGCTCAAAATATGGTGAGTCAGGACCTGATTCATTAGTAGCCTTATGGACCAAAGACAGGTCTATAAGAGGGGTAGGTATCCATGGCTGGTTGGCTGCATTGGGGCCAACATTAGCTGGAAATGCCATGGTGGGCATGTGCGGCACCACAGGTAGAACAGGCTGGGAGATATGTAGAGCAGCTGGTTCGGCAGGCAGACATCCAGGCAAATCACTCTGTGGATACTGCAGTGGTGGGGGTAGCCACACAAGGCATGGGGAGAGCAGAGAGAGGGGCTGCTGGTGTAGGCTTGGGTGTGGTGGTATTGTGTTCCTCAAAATACTGTGTACCTTAATAAACTTATCTGGGGTCAGAGAACAGAAAAGCCACTAGTTAGGCAGTGATAGCACATGCCTTTAATCCTAGCATTCCAGAGGCAGAAATCCATCTGGAATCTCTGTGAGTTCAAGGCCACATTGGAAACAACCAGGCATGGTGACTCACACCTTTAATCCCAGGAAGCAAGCCTTTAATTCTAGGGAGTGATGGTAGAAAGCAGAAAGGTATATAAGGCATGAGGACCAGAAACAAGAGGCTTTTGGCTGGTTAAGCATGTGGCTGGTTAAGCTTCAGGCTTTCCAGCAGCAGTTCAGCTGAGAGCCATTGGGATGAGGACACAGAAGTTTCCAGTCTGAGGAAGCAAGACCAGCTGAGGAATTGGCAAGGTGACATAGCTGTGGCTTGTTCTGGCTCTGATATTCCAGGGTTCACCCCAATAACTGGCCTCAGGTTTGACTTTATTAATAAGAACATTTAAGATTTCTGCTACACTTGGGTGCTACCTCAATCATTTCCTCTCTCTTTCCATACCTTTCCTTTACTTTATGCCTATTCTCATCTGTCTCCTTGTCAGCAGAGGCAGAGGAAATATCAGTCATAGATGGAATGAAGATGATATATAAGTTGGTGTTCCTGGCAGTGCTTATTGTGGGCCTCAATGACCTCCTTTGTAGAGGAGGACTTTAAGCCAGCAATTATATCCAACAAAATGGGCATAAAAAACAATTGGAAGGGTTACTCCTGAGCCCACTTCCCTTTTTCTGGCCAGGAACAGAACTCTCATTCAAAGATCAGGTTCCCACAGGTTCTCTGAAAAGATCCATGGAACAAGCACTCTTAACTGCTGAGCCATCTCTCCAGGCATCACAACCCATAATCACACACACACACACACACACACACACACACACACACACACACACGGAAAAAAAAAACTAAAAATAGTCAGACTGTGCCTCTGTTTTCTGAGGGTCCAGCCCTTATATGGAAATGCCAGGTAAGCCTGAACAAAAGTACATTCCACCCTACCATACAGACAGACTCACAAACAAGACAAATAAGAAGAAAAGAGGGGGTCCCAGTGCTTACCTGCTGAAGGGACCAAAATCACACAACATAGAGGGGCCTACTCACTGAAATACACCACTCAAGTAGCCTGCTCAACCAGCACCACACATGAGGAAAGGGAGACAAACAGTCCCTGTTCAAGCACCAAATGTGGCAAGGTCCTGTGCTGTGTTCCCTTTGGGGAGGGGGCCAAGTAGGTGCAGAGTCAAGACACAGACTCTGGGAGAATGTCAAAACAACAAGCTCAGTTTATTTAGGAATAGGCAAGCCTTATATAACCTCCACCCCACCCTGGGGACAGGTCTGATGAATATGCATCTGCTGGTGTGACATGGCTGCCTCTCATTGGTCCAGGTCATCTCAGATCATGTCTCACCTACTGGCTAAGGCCCTTAGGCAGACCCAGATTGGCTCTCAGAAAGCATCTTATTACTGGTTTGGGCTGGCTGGCCCTCAAGCCTGTTAGGAATGAGTCATCCCACATTCTCCCTCACCTCACTATTGTGATTTGGATGAGAAATGCTCATGTGTTTGAGCACTTGGCCTCCAGGTGGTGGCGCTGTTTAGGAAGGCTATGGAACCTTTGGGATATGGAGCCCTGCTGGAGGATTCACAGCACTGGAGGGGGAGTTTACAGCCTCTTCCCACTTCTGTTCCTTACTCTCTACTTACTTTGTGCAGTTGAGGTGTGATCTCTGAGCTCCCTGCTCCTGATGCCATGCCTGCCTTCCCTACCATTTTGGATTTCTAGCCCTTTGGAACAATAATCCAAAAATAAATGATTTCTCCTATAAGTTTCTCTGGTCATGGCATTTTGTCTCAGCCATAAAAAGTCACAAAGGCACCCAGATATCCCATATTACTGTTCTGCTTTTGCTTCTCTCATGATCACTTGAGTGAGAACCCACATCACCTTCATCTTAAGAAGACTAAGAAGACCAAGGGATGACTTTTGTCAAGGCAGCCACCTGTCACATCCACTAGTCAGAACAAACTGCAGTTTGTGGGGGAATATAACTCTCGACCTGCTATTTTAAAATAAAAGTTTTTAGGTAAAAACTTACATAGATGAACCCCAATAGCAGCTAAAAGATGTAAAATGTGGGTGACTGGAGTCTATTTCATAAGCTATTAAGACTTATGTGTTCTAGAAATCAATATGGCAAACAACATAGTTCTTAGCTTCTATCCCAATAACTGAGCTTTGGGGAATAGAAAAGAAAAAAGCAAAAAGGAAGTAAAATGTCTACACACACTGTGTTTGTATTTATAGAGGACTTTTCAGGAATGAAACAATCCATCAGGAGTAAGATCAAATCCATAAATCCAGGTGCCTTCAGCTTCTCAAACCAAGAGCTCTCCGACAGTAGTAATATTGTGTTTTTTTAAATGTTTGTTGAACAGGGCATAGTGACACATGCCTTTATTTCTCAGCACTCCAGAGGCAGAAGCAGGTTATCTTTGTGAGTTCAAAGCCAGTCTACATACAGACTTCTGGGACAGCCAGAGCTACACAGTTAAAATTCTGTCTCAAAATTTTTTTGTTGCAAAATACTATACTCTACTTAATTTTTCATACATATATAAGACAAATGGTTCAATAATGTCCAATGTGCTTTCAACATCAATTAATGTACTATACAAGTGCACATGTCAGGTAATATCCAAATTCATCAAATTCATATTTTAAATTGTTCAGCAGGTTATTAGGTTTTACCCCAAGAATAGGCAAATATTTATCCAGTAGAGAAATAAAAGTTTCCTTTTAGAAACAGATTGCTATAGTTTGGAACCCAACTATTTTCCCCAAAGACCCATACATTTGAAATGTGGTTCCCAGAATCGTGCTATCAGGAAATTATAGAACTTAGAAAGTCTGGGCCAAATAGGAGGTCCTTGGGTCATTGGGACCCTTGCTTTGAAGGAAACAATGGGACACTGGCCCCTTCTTTCTTTCTCATGTTTCCTGGCCACAAAGTGAGGTGATTTTCATGCTCTGAAATTTGTCCCTCCCCTCTTCTCTGACACAGGTCCAAAACCATGGGGTCATTTGACCCTACACTGAACTGTGAGACAAAATCACCTTTTTCTCTTTATAAGCTGACTGTCTC